>NC_022019.1:8159268-8161357 GCF_000317375.1 Microtus ochrogaster
TGTGTGTGTGTGTGTGTGTGTGTGTGTGTGTGTGTGAGTGTGCTGAGACCTGGGGTGTTAGGATACATTAATGTGTGTGTGTGTGTGTGTGCTGAGACCTGGGGTATTCAGGTACACGCATGTATGTGTGTGTGTATTTATGCTGAGACCTGGGGTGTTAGGATGCATGCATATATATGAGTGCATGTGTGTGTGTGTCTATGCTGAGAACTGGGGTGTGTGTGTGTGTGTGTGTGTGTGTGTGTGTGTGTGTGTGTGGTCTATGACTGATGTGGAGGTCAGAGGACAGCTTGAAGGGGTCAGTTCTCCCCTTCTACCCTGCAGGTTTCTCAGATTGGAATCAAGTTATCTGACTTGGTGACAAACACCTTTACTAGCCAAGTAGTTTCACCAGCCCAGAGCAGCCATTTTTAACATGGCGGCACCTCTCTGCAGAAACAGAGGCCTGGCAGAGCTGGCCAGGATCACCACACACCCAAATGACCCTTTAGGTACATGGTCAGGGACTCTGTAGAGTCAGTAGACGATATTCCCCCTGGTTAGAAGGACCGTCTCCTGGTAATTAGCCATTTCTTTTGCACCTCATTTAATCACCAGTAAGATCAATTTCTCCCATTGTTCCCTGTTTTCAAAAATTTGATGCCTGCCCTGTTCTGTGGTATCAGCTGTGTGAGCACCAGGTCTGATGAAGACACTGTGCCACTCGGAAGACTATCATGTGGAAGAGACAGCGTGCTTACCACCTGATGTTGGACGCTGCGGGTGTTGCCTCCAGAACATCTCCAGTGGTGCACACTGTGACTTCCCAGTTTCTGCTGAACTGAATTTCGTGTGACCATTTTCTTACCCCAGTTGCTACCCCAGCCAGGGATCATAAAGGTTCCTGGCCTGGATGATTGTAGTTCCACTGTTACCCTGTCCAACCTACCTTACCTACTCTGTCTCATGCCTGGGGACAGCCTACCTTTGTTCTTCAAGGCACCAACAGACTGCCCTGTGCACATGCTGGCACATCCTCTCCCCTCTGCCTTCCATCCTTGATCTCTGACCTCAGATCCCTGTGCCTGCCCTCCATCTGACTCGGAAGGCTGAGACACCCCACTGTGTGCCTGACCCTAACCTATGAGATGTCCCCTTGCATTTACCAGCTCAGTCTCCAATTCCGGTATTTGCACCCTCTTCAGCTCCTTCCTGCATCTTCCAAGCAGAATCTGTTCTGTCCTTCCAAGGGCCCTACCCCTCCTACAATTTCTGTCATCTTGCAGGATAGAGGTAACATATCCACCCTTAGGCTGTAAGCCTCTGGGAGTCAGAGATCTGGTCTTTGAGTCAAGCACAAAGCATGTTCTGTGAAGCAGATATGTTGACAGTGAGTTCTGTGGATGGGGCCGCCCTGAGTTGTTAGGGTTGGTACAGTCAGATTGTGGGAAGAAACTGGGGTATATGCCACCTTAATTTTTTTAAACTCTCTCTTTAAAAACACACATTAATTCATGTATTTATGTGTGTGTGTGTGTGTGTGTGTGTGTGTGTGTGTATTTAGTCATCCATGTAACCCTGTAAAGAGCATGGGTGTTGGGGTCAGAGGACACTTTTAGGAGTCAGTTCTCTCCATCCATTCTGTGGGTTTTGGAACTGAACTCAGGCCGTCATGTTTGATAGCAAACACCTTTAACCACTCAGCTATCCAGGCTGCTCCCAAAATCTGGTTTTTAAAAGTTGGGCTAAGGGGATTGAGGAGATGGATCAAGTTGATAAAATGCTTGCTACGGAAATGTGAGGACCAGGACTCCGATCTCCAAGACCCGTATAAAAGTCAGTGCACATTTGTAACTCCAGTGTGTGTGTGGGGGGGGGGGGGGGACAGGCTGATAGTTGGAGTTCATTGGCCAACAAGGCTAGACGATTAGTGAGCTCCAGATTCAGTGAGAGACTCAGTCTCAGAAAATAAGATATAGGGTAGGTGAGGAAGACAACTGACAAACTCAATCTCAGACTTCACAGGCGTGAGCACACACCCACATAAATGAATACATACAGCAACACACACAGGCATGTACACACATCCCTGTAAGTGAATAATATAGCA
>NC_022019.1:8161457-8162221 GCF_000317375.1 Microtus ochrogaster
AGAAGAAGAAGAAGAAGAAGAAGAAGAAGAAGAAGAAGAAGAAGAAGAAGAAGAAGAAGAAGAAGAAGAAGAAGAAGAAGAAGAAGAAATGAACATCTAGGCATACCACATCTTTATAATCCCAACAGTGGGAAGCTGGCAGAAAGAGGACCCCTGGGGCCCTCAGGCCAGTAGCCTATCCTACTTGGCAATCTCCAGGACAGTAAGACTGTCTTAAAAGCAAGGTGAGCTAGGCATAAACCACTGTTGTAGACCTTTAGTCCCAGTTGGATCTCTGTGAGTTTGAGACCACTCTGATCTACAGAGCAAGTTCCAGGACAGCCAGGGCTACCCAGAGAGACCCTGTATAAACAAACAAACAAACAAGATGGAGGATGACTAAGAAATGCCATCCGAGGCTTGCCTCATATATATAAACCTGTATACACATAGGAATCCACATGAACATTTGTCTGCATGTACACACACAGGTGGGGAAATGGGGGAGGAAGGGAGGGAGAGAGAGGAGAGAGAGAAGGTGGACTGAGGACTACCTAAGGAACAACACCTGAAGCACATATGTGTGTATGTATGTGCACATGCATACGTATGCAAGCACATGTCCCCCACATGACCTGCACACACATGAACACATGCACATACATAGCGCTTGTTTTTTCTTATTTCTTGATTGTTTGATCTTTACATATTGGAGTTCTGTAATAGAAGTATTCACACTATTTCACCAAATAGATCTTACTTTGTTCACGAGTTTGAGCTTAAAG
>NC_022019.1:8162321-8179565 GCF_000317375.1 Microtus ochrogaster
AGCTCAGTTTATACCAGTGAGGGGTAGGAGACAGCCCACAGCATTTTTGAGACCTCTAGGTGAGAGCCTCAGGCTGATGGCAGGCACTTGACTGGGGACATCAGGTGACAAGATTGTGAACAGCCATACCAGGCCCCAGCTCCCTCTTGGGACCCACCAGATTCCATTAGTGAGACGACCCCAGAAGCTAGTAACTGAGTGCCCAAAGGTACAGGGAGCTACTCTGAGGACCCGATGTGGTAAAGGCCTTCAGGGAGTCAGGCTGGCCGGGTAGGACATTAAACATCACCACGCCCACCTTAGAGTCTGAGTGTGACCATCTGATCCATTCATTCCTTTCTCTGTGCAGTGCGGTTCCCTGTCTGGACTAGGAAACAGCAAGACACCCACTGTGGTGAGATTTCTTCTTGGCCCACTGTGGGTAATGAAGGCAGGAGTTAGTGTGATTTCAGAAACTATTCCAGGCAACTGGGACTCCAGAGTCAGCGACCACAGTGCTTCGAGGACCTCCTAAACAGTCAGCCTGAAAGACTGTAAATAAAGGAAAATGCAAAACCACCAGGAAGTCAGCATGTCACATGACCAAGCAATGGTGAAAGCGAGAAAGCCTCAGAAAACCCTGGAACAAGCCCGGAACTGAGCTGCACCCTTAGCAGGAGTTTTACTCCGTGGCCAGTGTCCTGTGGAGTCCACCACAGATGGGAAGGATATAGAACAACCACTTGTTAGGTTTCACAGCTTGTTAGGTTTCACAGTTCATACAGCTGAGGTGAGAGCTAAGCCCAGGGCCATGTGCCTCTTGAACAGAAGAGCCTATCAGGTCCCAGCTTACTTCCCCCTGCAACTGTCTGATCAGAGAGGAAGTGTTAGCTCATAGAAGTTTCCAGAAGAGAGGTGAGTCTTGACAGACTAATTGTGGGTTTTGAGAAGAAGGTGATTTATTGGAGAAAGACAATGAGGGAAGGGGTGATGTCTGATTCATCTGTGACAGGATCCCAGAGTCAAGGCATCATTTCGTAGATGTCCACACAGAGCTGGACAGTTTGAGAGAAGGGAGTCCATGGGGCTTGGTAAGCAGTATTGAAGAACCACAAGCTGCTCTTTGCTCCAGTTCAGAGGATGCTGGACTCTGGTTGCAACCAGAGAACACCCCAGTGGGTGTCAGGATGCAGCAGGTATGTTCCATAGATGACCTGGCTCCATTGTGCATGGAGGCAGAAGGCTGATATATTTCGTTAGCTGGCATGTGAAATGGACTCCCTGTATGTGCCAGGCCAAGGTGGAACAGAGGGGACAGAATGGGTGGAGGAGCACAGAGGAGTCAAAAGGCTTTGTCTTCTTTGTTGACAGGCCCCTGGTTCAGAGTGGCACATGAAGGGATTCAGATGTAGAGCACATCCTTGACATTGCACGTAGCCCAGGACTTGGAAAGGGGCAAGGTATGACAAGTGTGACCAGAGGTCACGCATCATGGTGATGCTTCATTGTTTAAAAAGGCGAGCACACCTAGCACATAGAAGACACATAAAACATATACAAATTTTCATAACAGCAAAATTCATGAAAGCTGAGCAAATGGCAACAACTCAACAGACAAATGCATCAACTCAATATGGTACATCCGTATGAGAGATTTTATTCAACAACAAGAAAGCAACAAAACACTGATACTTGCGACAACCTGGACCATATGAGAAAGAAACCAGACATTAAAACTAGATACATGTGGTCTGAATCCATTTACATGAAATCTCAGAATAGTTAATATGTAGAGAGAGGAAATAGCTTAGAACTTTCCAGGAGCTATAAATGCATAAACGGTGTGTGAATGGTTTTCTATTTTCAGAGTGATAAAAAATGCCTGTGTAGACAATTGAGATGCTCGCATAACTCTCCGAACTATTGCTGTACAAAGGTTTTATGGTGAGTGGCTGGCTATCTCAGTAAGGCTGGCGCTAAAATACAAGATGGAGGCTGGGGTGTAGTTGTGTACTAGAGGGCTTGTCTAGCACATGCAAGGTCGTGAGTTCAGTTCCCAGGACCACCAAACAATCCAAACAAAACAAAGCCAGGCGTAATGGTGAACTCCTGTAATCCTACTCAAGAGGTAGAGGCAGGGGGGATTGCAAAGTCAAAGTCAAACCATGACTGTGGTCCAGATGCTGTGAACTGACTCTCTTTGTCCTTCTCTGTCACATCCAAAGCTTCCAGTCAACTCTCCTAACTGGCCACAGGACAAGAGTTCACAAACTGACTCTCTCTCAGCCCCTTCATCCTTTGATAGCAGAGACATCGTGGAAAAGGAGGGGACGGGCTGGGGAGGGAGAAGGTCCCAATAGCAAGCTCCATTCTTGTCTTGTTGGCTCCCTCATCTCTGGCTGTGCCTCTTAGGCTCCTCTGATTTCTCAAGCCCATGGACTGTTTTTGCCGGATGTGAAGCAAGCACAGAGCCCAGAGTTTCCTGAATTTCCCTCTTCCCTCCCATAAGATGCTCGCTGAACTCCAGCTACACAAACCCCGGGTCTCAGAACTCTGCAGGTTGCTATGGCTGGGCACCAGCCAGCCGAGAAGGGGTCAGGGCTGTGTGTGTCCTGCCTGAAGACCAGTTTTAGGCTGTCTGTACTCCTTGTGGAGGAAGTATTTACTCCTGATGTTCTGGGTGTCACTGTCCAACCATTCACGGTGTGGCCACAACCAATGGCTCTGCTATCTGCTCCCTCTGCTGGGTCACGGGGATGACAGCTAGGACTCCAGGCTACAGCAGCAGGACCAGAGCCTGCAGCTCACTCCAGCACCACCCAAGTGATGCCCAGGTCAGTGTTGTTGGAGTTGGCCCCGGGAACACATTCCCACAGGGAAGAAAGACAGTAGTGTCCTAACTCGAGCAGGGCAGTGCGTCACAGCAAATGAGATCTCAGCGGGAAGGTAGCAGAAACATCCTGAGGGACGTGAGCCGTTTGGGTCTCAGTCAAGCACAAAGAGAAGGAAATGGACACTAGGCTCCATTGTTTATGTGTGGGGGAAAGGCTCACGAGTTCCTTCCAGCTAACTTGTTATTCTCTATGCAGCCCCTTTTTTTTCCATCAAAATTTAAATACACAGGTTTCAGAATGGGAACTTTGTTCTCACACTCTTCTTTGCTGATAGTCAGTATCCATGATAGCCTCAGAGAAGGGGTCATTTTCTTCATCCACAGGTGCAGTAAGTATCTCAGTCTCTTCCATTGCCGGAACAAAATGCTTGAGGCTAGGTAGTGCTAATTGGAAGGAGATCACAGTGGTTCCCAGTTCCTGATTGGGCCAACAGCACAGCACTGCCTCCACGCTGCTCCGATGAGAGCTCTTCCACTGCACGGTGAGGGGCACCAGACATCATGGTGACGGACTATTTGGAAAGAAAAGAGCGCATGCTAAAGACAGAAGCCAGAGAGGTGAGGGGCCAGGCGTGGCCTTTTCCTTTACACCCTGGGCTCTGAGGAACTGTGTGGGTCAATTCCAGCTGAGGGCAGTGTCACCAGTGACCCACTCACTAGGCACAGCCTTTTGGCCTCCCCCCTCCCCCACACCGAGGACGCAGTCTCTGGCACACAAAGCTGTGGGGGACGACATGGCAGACGTGAGGACAGGAATCAAAGGCTTCAACTCTCTCCAAGCAGGTCGTCAAGTGTAAGCAGTCTCCAGGGCCCTCCTGCTGACCCTCTCCTATGACACCCAAGAAGGCCCAGGAACATTGCTACTTACCCCAGCCAGGTGTCGGGGACAGCTGTAATGGCCTTGGAATCGGGGCTAGTAATAGGCTTCCTTGGGGAATGAGTCTACTATGATGCCTCAGGCCCAGCTGTAGTCCACTGTGAATTTTAATGAAAATTTTCCTGGTGCCGAGGAGGCCCAGCATCCTCATCTGACTGCGACAGCTGACAGGGCCTTTCAAAGAAGACACACGGTGCAGGTCACAGCAGCTCTGGAATGCAGTCCAGCCGTGAGCCAGGCTGCCAGGGGCGTTGAGAGATAGCATTCAGGTGCTGTTTACGCCGTTGGGAGCAATGCAATCCATCACGTCAAGTTCAAAGAGTAATCTGGGTTCATACATTGGGAATAATTATATTTCTAAAAACCAGAGAATGAGTGATGAGGCTGGTCTTAGTCCTGTGAGGGTGTCTGTTAAAATTAAAAATAGCATTTGAGGAGAAGGAGGGAGAAATGAATAGACAGGGAACCGATCCTGTGTGCTGTTGTGATTGATAACGTTACCCAGCAGGTTAAGGCCAATGGCTGTGTTGTGACATTATGTAGACAGAGGACACTAATACACAGTCAGGCCCTAATCTCAGTTTGGACATCCCGAAAAAGGCACCCCAAGGACATAGAAGATGTTTAAAGACCTGGAAACCAGAGGAGAAGGGGGAGGTCTGCATGCCCAGCTCAATTTTTCTGTAAACCCAGACAGGCTCCTTCTTCAAAGTCTATTTAAAACAGCCCTTGGGTACTTCTGTGTCCGAACCGCTTCCTTTCTGTAAGGGAATGCTGCTGTTGAGAGACACAAGAATTGGGAGGCGATCCAGAGAGAACGGGCCAGCGGAGCCAGTTCTACGCCAATTCTGTGAAGGAGAGAAGACAATCTGAGATTGTATTCACCCCTTTTGGTGGTATTTGGTCTTTTGGGAAGGCATAAACTAGGGCTATCAACGACAACAGGAACAGTCCTTGGCAAGAGGCGCCAAGGCAAATTGTTAATGGCTGCCTCCGCAGAGTGGAGGTTTTTAGTTAGTGTAAGGCAGTAAGGCTGAGAAGGCAGGTGTTTCTACAGCACCGGTGAACAGTATGCCAGAGCTTTTGGGATTTTTGTTCTGGTAATGGTGGGCCCTTGGCCAGACCCCAGGAAGAAGAACTGTGTCTCAAATGCTGACTCAGCTGGTTCCCTCAGCGTAGCTGGCATGCGGCCTGTGTTTGATGTGGGACAAAATGTACAAACCTCAGGTCCTGCTTAAAAGTTCCTAGGTTGGAGTAAGAGCCCGAAAGCATGCATTTTAAACAACAGCACAAATCACTGTTTTGCACACTGAGTCTGAGGATCCCTGAATGTTGTTTCTAGCTGCTCAATGCAGAAGAGAATATGAAAGAGAGGCTAGAGCCTCGGCTGCCGCATGGTAATGGGAAGTCGTGGGGGAATGCAAGACTGTTTCACCATCCGAACCTGCTGTTGTCTAAGACGAAGGTGCGAAGGTGCCTCCAATGCCTTCTTCATGACCCCAGGAAAACAGACAAAATGACGTGTGTTAACATCTGGCCAGACTCATTAGGGGGACTGAGGGAAAAACACTCAGGGCTGGGCCAAATTCCATGCAGTCATGTGCAAAAGAGAATTTAGTCCATCTGCATACCTCCCTCAGGAGCGAGCTTCACCTGCAAGCCCGACTGTCATTAATGCTTCAAAGCAAGCTAGGTGAGAGATGCGAGACTGCACACATGCTGGAGCCTGTGGAGTTTCAGAAATCAACCACTCAGACGGTTTTTCATAAAAGGGTAACATGAGCACTGAAATGAACTCACAGAGGAGTCCACTGAAAAGGGGGCAGAGCCACAACCCATTGTGCACAGCCTAGTTCAGGTGTGTGCTGGCAGTTTTCTTGTCAACTTGACACAGGCTATAGTCGTCAGAGAGAGGGGCAGCCTCGGTTGAGAAAATGCCTCCCTAAGATCTGGTGTAGGTAAGCACATGGGGCATTTTCTTAGTGATTGATGGGGAAGGACCTTGCCCACTGTGGGTGGTGCCATCCCTGGGCTGGTGGTCCTGGGTTCTATGAAAAAGCAGGCTGAGCAAGCCACGAGGAACAAGCCAGTATTCCATGGCCTCTGCATCAGCTCCTGCCTCCAGGTTCCTGTCCTGTTTGAATTCCTGTCCAACTTTCTTCAGTGATGAGCCGTGATGTGAAAGTGTAAGCAGAATAAACCTTTCCCCTCCCAGTGGTACCTCATCACCGACTAAGACAACAGTGTGTGGGTTTGTTTACTTAAAAAATGCTTAAACGGTGCCAATTTCGTTCTAGACATGTATTCCCAAGGACTGTGTGCTGTGATGTTTAAGTAAGGGGAGAGAAAAATTAATAGGTACCTTAGCATATGGTGAGTGCTCTGAAGAAAACTGGTCAGGACTCACGTAGACATGGAGACAAAGTGGTCACAGCTGGTCCCTTTGGGAAGGTGATATCTGAGGTGACACAAGGAGCCAGGTCTCAGAAGATCTAGGCTAGAGGGACCAGTGAGTACTAAGCCCTGGGACATAGTCTAGGAGCAGAAAGAAGGGCAAGGCTTCTGCTCTGAGGAAGAGAGAAAAGCGTGATGGTAGCCCAGAGAAGCCAGGACTTGGGATTGTGTCTCAACCATAAAGCAAGTCCAAAGCTTTAAATAGGACGAAATGTCCAGATATAAGATTTTTGTAGGAACATTCTGCTAATTATTCACCAGAGGGAGATTCACAAGGGTGGCTTTATTATTGTCATCAAAAGCTATGAAATAAAGGATATATGACATGAATAATATAGAATACTATATAATTACTCCCCTTCATCTGCATAGGGAATAAGAGTAGACTCATAGAGAGACAAGTTAGAGAAATCCTGGGGATGTGAACTTTGATGTCAGTGATGGAGATGGACAGACTCGGGCAGATGAGACAAAATAGCGGGACTTGCTAGGAGCAGATCCTGGAGAAATAGCGAAAATTGGGAGGCCGAGAATGGCTGTGGAGCTGAGGAAAACTGAAGTAGGAGGAAATCAAAGAGCTGTTTGCACAAGTTCTTACCATGTTTTGGCCATAGTAAAGCCCGAGATGTCTCAGACGAGGACGCCGTGTGGGGTGTCCACTAGAGAAGACTGCTCGGGCATGGGTTTAAGTCAATAGAAAATCTGTATTTGCTGGCAGCTATGCTGGGTGTTTGGGAGCCCAGTGTAGCCCTGAGCCTTTCTCAGGTGAGCTTTTAAGCACAAAAACCATGTCCTGGGTTGACACACTTCAGTTAACAAGAAGAGTCAGTTAGAAGCAGAACTACAGAAAAGCAAGGTTAGTACATTAGAGACTTTCCCAGGACTATGGACTTTGATGGATTCGGCCTTTGCTTTCACTTTGGCAGGTGGTGCTGTCTATGTGCTGAGTTTTATGGCCTGAATGGTTCATCCCTCATGGAGTCAGTTGTGCTAAGCTCTGGGGGCCTGAACTGGAACACAGGGCTGAGACCGGTCACATAAGAAAATACCTGGAGGGCAGATGGCCCGTGGAGAGGCTTGGAGTCTCTGCGTTTTAACTGGCAGATTTAGTCTACTTTTATTTATTGCCACTGCTGATGTATTTATTTATTTTTTTATAACTTCCTATTTGAGCCTTAGCCACAAATCTGCTTCATTCTCTACACCTGTTTGTGTAAGTGTAATTATACATTATTTATCCTTTCACAACCGGCTTCTTTCGCTTATCATAATATTTCTAAGACTTGCGGCCAGTAGCAGTACTGTGTTTCTTTTTGTGGCTGAGTGATATCCTTGTATCATATTTTGATACAGGAATCTGTCAAAGGTCCTGCTGTACTGTATTTTGTCTGGCCACCCTTCAGGTGACAGGCATTAGGTGATGCCAGTCATAAGACTCTCTCAAGTAGATTTAACTTCTTGCCTGGCTGCTGCAGGAAAAAGCTCAGCAGCTGACAGACTGTCACCTGTGCTGAGGCCTGCTGTCCTTGTAACCCACCCACAACAGGCCAGATATGGACAGGAATGAATTAAAACGGCAGGCTGATCTGTGTGTGAACCTGGTTCTCCTCAGCCCTGCCTCTGGCCAATCTGACATTAAAATCCACCCTAAGGAAGTGATGCACACACCCTTCAAGCTGCTCTCTACCTTCTGTTGGGTATATTTTATAAAAGAGAGAGGGAGGGAAGGAGAGAGTAAGGGAGAGGCAGAGAGGGAAGAAGGGAGGAGGGGGGAAGAGAGAGGAAGAAAAGGTGGATGGATGGAAGGAAGGAAGAAAGGAAATAAGAAAGGAAGGAAGGAAGGAAGGAAGGAAGGAAAGAAGGAAGGAAGGAAGGAAAGAAAGAAAGAAAGAAAGAAGGAAGGAAGGAAGGAAGGAAGGAAGGAAAGAAAGAAAGAAATGAAGAAGGAAGGAAGGACTTAGTGTCAGCTGTGCAGGTCTCTCTGAAGTTTATAAATTGACCTTTGTTATACGACCAGATAGCAACATGAAAATATTGATATTGGTCCCATGTTAGTGCTGCATCTTGGAGACATCCTAAAGCCAGGTGCGGGAGGCAAGCCCTGCCAAGTTAGAGATGAAAGCAATGCCTCAGAGCCCCACCTGGTGAACCCTGACTGAAACCTGAAGTTCCCTGCTTTCTTGGGTCCCCTGGGAGTCTCCTGCTGTGTGGGAGCCGGTCCAGCTGGGAAGATCAGTGGGAAGCAGATGCTGTGTACAGCCCTGGGCACCGACAGACAAGAAGGGCAGTGCCGAGCCTGCTCCCTGGAAGGGAGGAAACAGATGTGGTTGTGCTCTCTTCAGGGTGGACTCCTGAGCACAGGCCGTGTCAACTTCAAAGCAGGAAACATCCACCGTGAATGTTTGGATGGACCTGCCTGCCACACACCTGTGAAGAGGGCCACCTCTGTGCTCTCTTTTTTCTGTAGCTTCAAGGAGCGGCTCTGTAGAGCAGGGCAGGGCAGGTGGGCAGAGCCCGTAGTGTTTGGAAACATCGGCTTTAGACAGTCCTGGAAGGCTTGTTGCCAAGGACAGCGTGGTCCTGTGAAGGGTTCCAGTGGTTCAGGAGCCCCAACTACAAGGAGGAAGACTAGGAGGACAATGCTGAGCAAGGCCATGCTCAGTCAGCAGGGCAACTGGCACTGGGCAACAGCTGGGAAAGACCCACACAAACCAAGTACTCTCAAAGTGTGGCCTTGGGGGAAAATGGGTAGACAAGAACAGCCTCAGGCAGGAGAACTCTGGACAGAGGGAAGGGCCTGTGTTTCTGAAGAACAAGAAAAGGCTCTGAAGGCAACATTGTAGGCCCTGAAGGGGAGTGAGGAACCAGTCCAAGGGTAAGGGGTGGGATGGTGGGGGAACAGGTGAAAATAGCCCATTGTTGGGGACTGCAGACCCTCAGACCCTGAGTTTTCTACGACCCCTTGCCTGCCGGAGTAAACAGCTTGTTTTCCTGTGCTTGCAGATGCTCTGGGCACAAGACCCTCATGAGTTCCTGATGGCGGGGAAATGGTTTCTGGTGGGCTTGCAGCTGAAAAATCCCAAAAGCTAGGGCATGGCCAATAGTCAAGAAGACCCTATATAAGCTGCCCTGGAACACAATAAAGGGGCATTCTTGGAGCTCTTGTTTCAAGGATGACCCGTGTCTCTGTGTGTGTATTTCAATCTCCAGGCCCTTGCTCTCGAATACACTACAGGCATAGTACCGTAGTACACGTAGCACAGGCGCTATAGGACCATAGTACACGTAGTAGTACAGATGCTTCAGGCCATGTTTGGGGAGTGTGATACCTTAGCATAGTTTGTGTGTTTGAGGATAGGTGAACATGCAAGTGTGCATATGTGTATACAATAGTGGATGAGTGTGTAATCTGTTCTATATAAGTGTGCATATATATGCATGTATTTTGTGTAGGTGATCATTGCGAGTGTGTGTGTGTGTGCAAACATGGGTGAATAAGTGAGCATGTGCACATATGAATGCAGGTGAGAATTGTGAGTGTGTAAGGATAGATATGCAAATTTAAGTGAGTGTGCAAATGTGTGAAAGGTATATATGGGAATGCACGAATATACAAACATGGATGTGTGAACCTCATGCATGTGCAAACACTTAGAAGTGAGCATGTGCGTTTGTGGGTCTTGTGTGTGAACATGTATGCAATACTCCAAGTACATGTAAATTTGTGTATGTGTGATTGTGGGTGTCCCAAACATATGAGTGTGAGCACGTGAGATGTGTGAGCATCCTTAGTAAGGCATGTGTGGTCATAATGATGGGGTAACTAGCAAGGTCCCGTGGGCACATCAACAGTTCCCACTCTCGTTGATCTTGAGATGAAAATCATTGCTGTCTTCCCAGGTCCATCTTGACAAATAGTAAGAAGTCTTGAACTCGTAGATACAGGTAACCCACATCTCCAGATGGAAACAAACCTTCATTGCGTGTAGATGCCAAAATTCCAGAACAGTAGATGGACTTTCAGGTCCCATCAAGATTCCCATGGGACGCTTCTGTGGTAAGAGTCTAGATTTAAGTTTTGCCAGGAGCCATGAATACAGGAATAACAAAGCCAAAGTTATAAACACAGAATAGGGCTCTATATTACACAATTATGATGATAAGGGAGAAGTCCTGAGGGATGGCTGTGCCAGGGACCCAAACTTTCCAAAGTGAAGGCTGTACTAGGGGACCAGGTGTTCAAAAGGAAACAAGTGCAGCCTGCTTCTTCCCTAAGGTTCCAATCAGGATTTACTCTCAACACATGCAGCAAATCCACTGTGCGGGGACATACACACACATACACACAGACACACACACACAGACACACAAACACACAGACACACACACACATTCTTATTTGTTTGGGAGTTTTGTTGTTTTTGAATGAGATCTTGCCTCGTAGCTCAGCCTGGCCTCAAATTCTCTATCCTCCTGCCTCTACCTTCCAAGTTCAGGGATGACAGGCTTGCTGCCACCAAGATGTCTCCAATCATTACATCTGGCATCAACTATCTTCAGTCATTGCTAAGCAATATGATCAGAAGTTTGACGTGGGCGGTGGGTAGAAGTTTCTAGCACTTGGTTTTACCCTGAACAGGTTTTTTTAAAAAAATATTTATTTATTATGTATACAATATTCTGTCTCTGTGTATGCCTGAAGGCCAGAAGAGGGCACCAAACCCCATTACAGATGGTTGTGAGCCACCATGTGGTTGCTGGGAATTGAACTCAGGACCTTTGGAAGAGCAGGCAATGCTCTTAACCTCTGAGCCATCTCTCCAGCCCCTGAACAGGTTTTTCTATGTGGAAATATTCAATAGTAAGAAATGGTCTCCCAGACACGTGTTTTCTATGCGTCTAGGAAACGGACACATCGCTGAAAAGATAAACTTTATTAAAATGTTCCAGAACTTCTAATTGATTGTGTTATATAAGCAATGCACACAGAAACCAGAAATATCCTTAAAAATTACTTATCAATAAAATCATAACATCTCTCATTCAACCTTGTCACCAGCAGTTGCTAAAGAACATTCTGGTGCAGTTTTAGTGTGCACATGTACTGCATGAAAGGGAATTTTCTTCTAGCCTTTCCTTGAAGCCTGTAGATGTATGCTCTCTAAATAACGGCTCCATGCCAGGCTGTGTTCTGAGGGTTTTCTCTCTGCACATGTGTATCTAAACTGCAGCAAATAACATTACAAGACTTGACTCAGGAAGGTGGGAAATACAACTTTCATTTTACTTGTGTGTGTTTTTCTATTTTAGTGGAAGCCGACTTCCTTGGAATACGCTCTATCCTGAGGCTTGTCTCTTCTTTTGTTTTTTAATTTAAATTTTTTGTTATTTTATTTTATGTGTATGAGGTATTTTTCCTATATGGATCTATGTATCACATGTGTGCACGCTGCCTGAGGAGACTGGAAGAAGGCGTTGGAGCGCCTATAACTGGAATATAGGTGGCTGCGAACCACCATGTGGGTTCTGGGAATCAAACCCATGTTCTCTGGAATAGCAACCAATGTTCTTAACCTCTGAGGCATCTCTTCAGCTCTGGCTTATGTATTTTTTTAATTGAAGATAGTTTTTTCCCATATAATATATTCTGATCATGGTTTTCTCTCCCTCATCTCCTCTCAGGTCCCCCCTCCCGCTCATCTAATTCCACATCTTACTTCTCTCTCTAGTATAACAGAGAGTGTTCATTTGTTTCCTGGCCACCTAGACCCAAATAATCACACAGACACTATATTAATTACAACACTGTTTGGCCAATGACTCAGACTTACTTCTAGCTAGCTCTTACATCTTGAATTAACCCATTTCTATTAATCTGTGTATCCCCGCAGGGCAATGGCCTACCAGTAAGGTTCCGGTGGCGTCTTTCTCCTTCAGCAGCTACATTGTGTCTCCTTGACTCTGCCTACTCTCTCTATATATCTCTCCAGCCTGGCTATTCTGCCCTGCCAAAGCAGGTAGGCCAAAGCAGCTTTATTCATACAGAAGGACATCCCATGTCACTAGTAAGAAAACAAACAGGCAAATAAACAAATAAACCAGAATAAAACAAAACAGAGAAAAACAAAAATCATGAGATGTTCACACACAAGCAGAGACTCATGTGCACACAGAAAATCCATAAAAACACAAAATCAGAAGTCATAACACATAAGAAAATGACCAGTAAGGTAAAATATGCCCAGACAAAGCATCATGAGACAAAACAACCTCTCCAAATATCATTGTGCTCATCCACTGCTGGGCATGGAGCCTGACCCTTTGTGTGGTTTGTATATCCGGTGAGACTCCACTTTGCAGGCAGTTATCAACTGAAGAGAGCTGGTTGGGGATGGAGATAACTTTCACTTTGTCCTCTCAGTGCTGGGACCCCATCTGCCTGGGCACTGTGCGGACCCCATGTGCTGCCACTATCTCTATGAGTCCTGTTGTATGTGGAAGATAGTTTCCTTGGTGTCCTTCATCTCCACTGGCTCTCACAATCTTTCTGCCTCCTCTTCCATGTAGTTTGCTGAGCCCCGAGAGGAGCGGTTTGATGAAGACATCCATTTAGTAATTCTACCAGTTGCCACATCCCCATTTTGAAGCTGCCTTGTGAAGTGGTTTTCTTTTCTTCCTGGAGAGGGAACTGAAGACTTGTGGGTATTCTATGAGTTCTCCTTTCATTTCTTATGAATGTTATCATTCTCTCTTCTTCACTCATGAGGAGGCCACAGGATGATGAAGAATCGAACCAGCGCTGCCATTCTGCCCAAGCCTGCATCCTTTCTCTGTACCCTCCCCACAGCTCGGTTAGGGATGTTGTCATACAGCCTTTGCGCATATGGCTTCAGTTCTAAGCCCCCATTGGCTCTAGCCTCAGCCCAGCGTTGAGGTCTTCTGGGGTAGAGCAATGACCCATCCTTGATTTGCTCTGAGTGCTACAGCTATAAAGCAGCCAGGGAAACAGAATGCAGTGACCGAGGCCTCAGCATGGCATCTGCTGAGCACAGTGCCATGGAGCTGAGTGGGGAGAGAAAGGGGGTGCCAGGTTTGGTCAGTTAGGGTTCCTAAGAGAAAATAACTTTCAATGAGGTGACAGTCATGAGGAGGGGACATGGAATAAACTTGGCCTTTCATGGAAGTTGAGCCACAGAAATGTTTGCCAGTGGCAGTTTGAGTTAAACCACGCTTGGCTCCTTACAGAGTAGGTAGGTGGCACCAGTGAGTGTATCACTGTGCTATGCTTTCTATTTATTTTAGATTATATTTCTACCCATAAAAAACTAGAAGCCATGCCTAGTGGCGCATGTCTGTAATCTCAGACCTTGGAGACAAGAAGACCAAGGGGACAAGGATCGTTGGCCACAAAGCAAGTTCCAGGCCAACCTGAGACACTGCCTCAGGAAAGAGAAGGAGCCATTGTGAGCAGAGGCAGCCCCAGATGTCTCCTGTCTACCTCTTGACTGCACTGTGAGCCTCCTGGAGTGACTGAGGGGCCGCTAAGTCAAGCAAGGCCTAACAGCCCATTGCCTTCAAGTCAACTCTGTGTTGTGACCTCAGACTAGAGTTCCGAGGACCTGTTCTGCTTCAAGGCTGCCAGACTTGACAGTCGTCTTGGCTCAATTAAACTCAGCCAGGTGGAGAACATAGTAGGGTCAGGGGAGAGGCTGGGCTTAGTAAGAGCATATGAGCGCCCTGAGTGAGCTGTAGGTCCTTTTACGGGGAAGAAAATGCCAAGGAGTTAAGTGACCTAAATGACACACCAGGACCATCAGTTAAGTGACCTAAATGACATGCCAGGACCGTCAGTCAAACATCCTAAGGCAGGTGCTTCTTCCTGTGATGACTCAAAGCTGCAGAATAATGCTGTGCTAAGCAGCTGCCTCCATTTGCTTCCCAGGGGCGCCAGGTGAACTTCCGGGGAGTTTCCTCCTTCTTAAAAGCTGCTCTTGCCCATGGGTTACAGGGCTGCAGATAAAACACTTTCTGACATAAACCCAGAAATTACTTTAAACTACTGAGTTAATTCTAAAATTCAATTTCTGCCCATCCAACCTTTTCTGGTTATAGATGTGTAAAACTGATAGGTTTTAAGAAGACTCAGGGTATGGCCTCCTAGCCCTGGGGCCAGTACCCAAGGAGACAGCATTGGTTGCCTTGGACTGTCTTTCCAGAGCCTGACCACAGTCTGGAAGTTTCCTTCACCAGCTGCCACCATCTAACCGGAGCTGTCATTTAAGAAGAAGCCAACAGGCCACTGCTTATGTTTCCCAGAAGAACCTAGGACATTTAGACAGGAAAGCCAGGGTCTCATCGCTGGTAAAAGGGTGGGCCTTGTCTCCAGCTCCCTGACCATAGCCTTTTAATCCCTCTAAAACCAATGAGACCCAGCCCTACTGAAGAGCCCACTGAGTCAATGCCCTGTCCTGAGCATCTAATACGTGCCAAGGACAGTGCCCAGATGAATGACAGGTCTCCTTCACCCAGCTCCAGAGGACGCCATTAACCACAGGCCCCCTTCACTCAGCATGAGTGACAGCAAGACCCAAATCTATCATCTATCCGTCCATCTCTCCGCGTGTACACATATATGTCATCACTTGGCACAAGGATTTTATGAATAGGAGTCTCCAAGGGAAACAGGTCAGTGAGCCACATGGGCAGCCAGCTGGCTAGGACACTTCTCTTGGTATCTCTAGTCTTGCCTGGACATTCCTGCCTAGAGAACATCACTCTATACAGTTGTAGTGGCCAAAGTACAATGGACGCAAATTGAGTGTATGGAGTCAGGCCTTATGTAAAGGCTTAAGAGGGGGAAAGAGCTAATGTGCATGGCTCTCGGCTACATTTAAACTATTAACCAGAAACCACGCCAGTTGCAGGTCTCTACCTTGTCTCCCCTTGGGTGTACGGTAGGGAAAATAGCACTGAAGGGAGTGTGGGCGGATCTGAGTCCCAGCCTGTTCCTTCCTGCAGGCAGCTATGACACCTGGTGAGTCACCTTGGCCATGCTGAGCTGTCTCTTCATTTGCAAACCAGGAATGCCTGCACGCCCTGCCTGCCTGCCTGCAAGGCTGTTATTAGGAATAATAATAATGCCCCTGTGATTAGCATTTGCAACACTCTGCAGCCACCCGTGCTATAATTACCCCATTAAAGATGAGAGAGCCATGGCTCACAGAGTGAAGTAAGTTGCTGATGGACACCTAGCTACAAAGTGCTGGGTGTGGGATGTGAACCACCTGGGCTGGAGGGGGCAAGGTCCTTTGGCTTCTTCTCCCAGAGGGTGGCCGCTCTGGGACCACTCTCATTGAAGTCCTGTGAAAAAAAATCACTCTGGTGTCATGGGTGCAGATGGTCACTGATAATGGTGGCCACTTCAGGTCACTTTTGGGAACTCAGAAATGTTTGAGCCACTCTTGGTTTTATTGTGTACATGAGCCTGGGTAAGTTTTGTGTGTGTGTGTGTGTGTATGGTGTCTGTGTGGGGTATATGCCTGTATGTGGGTATACATGCAGAACAGAGATCAGCTTTGAGTATTTTCTGCTATTGCTTCCCACCTTGTTTTCTGAGGATTTCTCACCGGACCTGAAGCTCGCTGTTCAGCTAGACTGCTTTTCAGCAAGGCCCTGGGATGTACCTGTCTCCAAGCCCCCACTCCACCCTCATCTCCCAACCCACCTCCCACATTTCCCCAGTGCTGGCATTGCGGGCATACATTGCTCCACCCACCATATAACATGGGGGTTTATTCAGACTTGGGTTTTCATGTTGGCTCAGCAAGCATTTCAGCTACCAAGGATTTTTATGGAGTGGAAATAGAGGAGGATGCCTTCAGTAAGAAAAGAGGTGGGCACCTGTCCTCAGAGTCAGCTTGCTTCTCTATGCCCCCCGCCACTGACCTCCAGCACCCACTTGTCCAAAGTGTGTGTATTTGCAAAAATCAGTCTTGATCTGCTCACAAGCACGTACACACACACACACACACACACACACACACACACACACACACACCACTTAGTCATAAACATGAATTTTAGGAAGTTTCTATATAACCTTTAGAAGAGTAAACATTGGCCTCTTAAGAAAGATTAGGATTGTGTGTGTGTGTGTCTGTGTGTGGCATATACAGAACATGCTACAGGAGTCTATTGTACATATGTATTTATAAAATGCATACACATAAAATGTTCATCAAAAGAGCTATAGAGAGGGCTGAGGTTGTGGCTGACTTGGCAGATTGCTTGCCTGCAGGCATGAAGTCCTGGGCTTGAGTCCCAGCACTGTGTAGGCCTGGTGTGGCAGTATATAGCTATAAGCTCAGCACTTGGAAGGTGGAGGCAGGAGGATCAGAACTTCAAGGTCATCCTCAGCTATATAATGAGTTCAAGGTCAGCTTGAGCTATATAGAACCCTGTCTCAAAAATAAAAGAAGAAAAAACACACACACACACACACACACCCTAACATGTCAAGCCACCACCTGATTCTGTGCCCTGCTGCCCTGTTAATTGCCAGGCATGCTGGTGTATGAAGGTGTGTATGCATGCTTGAATTGCTTTTTCAATTTTTTTTAATACACAAGTTTGAACAGTCTTTATCTAAAATGCCACAGACAAGAAGCATTTCACATTTCAAAGTTTTTTCAGGTGGTGAGATATTTTCATGTACATAATGAGATAGATGCCTTGGTGACAGTTTAAACATGAAATTCATTGTGTTTCTTCTCCTCCTTAGACGCAGCCTGAGGGTACTTTTATACAGTATTTTTAGTGGACTTTCATCTTTGTCAGGCTCTGTCAAGTGAAGCAAGGCCAGGAATGTTCTACTTGAGGTGTCTGTCGGCACTCTGACACACACCTGCTATCTCAGCATGCCAGGGGCCAAGGCAGAGGATTCAAAGTTTGAGACCAGCATGGGCCACAGAATAAGACTCTACTTTGAAATAAAAGAAAAAGGAGAGGGATATAGGGAAGAAGGGAGGGAGGGAGGGAGGCA
>NC_022019.1:8179665-8183947 GCF_000317375.1 Microtus ochrogaster
GGGCTGGGGAGGGGAGGGAGGAGGAGAGGGAAGGAGGGAGGGAGGGAGGAGGAGAGGGAGGGAGACAGGGAGGTATTTTCTTTAGTAATGAAGCCAGCTGCTCATCAGGACCTGCTGTACTGGGCTCACCTGATGTGAATGCCTGCTCTGACCCTCTTGGACACATGTGTAGCTAAGAAAGGGGAAGGACTGAGAGAGAGGGATGCAGGGGAGGAGGGGGAGCTTTGGATTTTGAAAACTTTATATATCAATTGTCTGACCCTCTCCTGGGTCAAGACTCAAACCATCAGGACAATAAAGCAGTATTTTTCAGAGGGCAGTAATGCATTGCTCCTGCACCCCAGAGGCAAATCCTCCCTGTGAGGAGGCAGGCTCCTCTACTCTCCTGCGCAGCCCCTTGTGAGCTCCCGGCTTATAGCTGTGTTGTGTTCCACCCTGTCCTCTGCCTTCTGCTAGATGGTTTTCCTAAAACATAGATCTGTCCCATTCATGCCCATCTTAAAGCATCTCCCTGCCCTGCAAGCCCATCACCAGAGGTAGGAAGTCTAGGCTCTGGGGATGGTGAAGAGGTCCTCTATGGCTTCTGGCCTCCTACACTCCCTGCTGCTACTTCTGCATTCTCATTCACATGGGGTCTCCAACTGCCACACCACAGACGTCCTTGAGGTAAAGTTTTTAAAGGAGCTATGTATAATAGGTGATGTGAAGTAGTAAGAACAGTAGTAGGAATAGGCTTAATCTACAATTTGGCTAAAACTACAACCTATGATTGAGTACAAAGGAAAGTAAAGAGACCTCCCACTTCCTTCCCCAGGGCCCAGCTCTGTGAATGAATAGAGCTTGAAAACATCATATTGAGTGAAGGAACCCGGACCCCAATAGACAAATACTGCATATTGTCTCCCGTCACAGGCTCCTAGATCCAAATTTTTAGATGTGAGTACATATCCTAGAATAACTACAGAAACCATGAAATTAATTTTTTTTTAAAAAAAGAGCATTGCCAAGGTAGGGGAATAGGGAGGCAATAGAGAGGAGACCAGCAGGGTGTGGGTGATCTGGTTGGGGAACTGGGAAAGGGGGTGTCTGAGGGTTGCTATTGCTGTGATGAAACACCGTGACCAAAAGTAGCCTGGGGAGGAAAGAGTTTGTTTGACTTATACTTCCACATTGCCATTCATCATGGAAGGAAACCAGGAGAGGAACACAAGCAGGCCAAGAACCTTTGGAGTTGCTGGGAAGGATTGTACAAGACACTCCCAAGACATACAGAATACTGCTATCCTCTCCGTTGCCCCAGAGGTGGAAGATAAGCCCCTATGGCTGAAGATACCAACACTTCAGAAGCAGAGTCCAGATTCTCCTGAGCAGGAACTGACCTGGAGGATTATTTTCGCATGGTACTAGAAGGTACCATGTGAGCTTCCAATGGAGGGAAGCAACCGGCAGCCCTACCCTGCTATGATGCCCATGAACCACCACAATGGCCAGCATGGCATGATAACCCGTGGGAGCAGTGGTGGCATGTGTTCCCAGGCAGTAACAAACAGTTCTCTAACTGAATGCAAGTTCTGGTCAATAAGAGGGAAACTGCCTGATACTGGAAACTTAGCCAATTACATAGGACTGTTGAAGTCATGGATCTTGGAGAAGAGCTACAACCACCATTTTATTAAACCAGCATTGGTGTAGGAGGTTGCTTTCATTGGTTAATAAAGGAACTGCTTTGGGCCTATAGCAGAGCTATAGGGGAACAGAACTAGGAGGGGAAAACTAAATGGAATGCTGGGAAGAAGAGGCGGAGGAAGAAGCCATGGAGCCACTGGAGACAGATGCTGAAAATTTTACCTGGTAAGCCACTGTCATGTGGCAATACACAGATTAATAGAAATGGGTTAAATTAAGATGTAAGAGTTAGTCAATAAGAAGCTAGAGCTAAAGGGCCAAGCAGTGACTTAATTAGTACAGTATCTGTGTGGTTGTTTCAGTTCTGGGTGGCTGGGATGAATAAGCGACTGCCCCCTGCAAAAATTGACACCCACGTGACCAACTAAATCCATGTAAAACCTGAGAGGACTTGAAAAAAAATTCTAGACAAAAAAATTACATAGTTTAACAGAGCTTCTTGCTGTTTGCTGGTGGCATGCTACAGCTCCTTTAGGAGAGATTTTTTTCCATTCCCATAGTCCCAAATATTGTTTATAATTGTTTGTTTACATTTAAAGGGGGATATACTATAGAGATTTGCATTGGTATGGATCTTGGTTTGTTGATACAAATTTAAGGTCAATTTTGTTATATATATATATCTTTCTGATCTTGATTAAGGTATTGTGTTTGTGTAATTCATTTAAAAATGTAATGTATAATTAAGAAATATAGGTTAATAGATAGTCATCTAAATAATAGTCAAGATTGTAGTCATGTTAGTTAGGTTTTCTAGATATATAGATATATTTCAGTTAGTTAGGTATTTTTCAAGTCTTTCAGAGACCTTCAAAATATGGCATTTAAATGTTTTAAAAATTTAGAACTTTTCATGACAATGAGACACATCTGCTCTGAGCAGCACCAATCTACTTCAAGAGGAAAATGAGCATCAAAGAGGATCCTTATGGAGTTTGTTAGATGAAGTAGACATGCAGGATCCACGGAGAAATGACTGCTGAACTTGCCTAAAGGTGAGATTGATGGAGGAAGGTCATTGGTTAAAAAATAAAGAAACTGCCTTGGCCCATTTTATTGGTTAGAACATAGGTGGGTGGAGTAAACAGAACAGAATGCTGGGAGGAAGAGGAAGTGAGCTCAGAGACGCCATGCTCCCCTCTCCCGTGCAGATGCGATTGCTCTGCTCTCTGAGGCAGATGCCATCAAGCTCCGGCCCAGGATGGACGTAGGCTAGAATCTTCCTGGTAAGAGCACCTCGGTGCTACACACTTTATTAGAAATGGGCTAGTCCAGGTGTGAGAGTTAGCCGAGAAGAGGCTAGATATAATGGGCCAAGCAGTGTTTAAAAGAATACAATTTGTGTGTTGTGATTTTGGGGCATAAGCTAGCCAGGTGACCAGGAGCTGGGGAGGCAGGAATGCAACCTGCAGCTCCCCACAACATGAGATGATCCTTTGGGGTTCCTGCTTCATGGAAGAGTCTATGAGACATTCTACAGGATACAGAAGAAAGTGACTGGCAAACTGCGAATACAGGCAGCCCGGTCTTTAAAATTTCCTGCTTCATGGAAAAGTCTACTTGATATTATGGGCCTGTAGGCTGAAGATGGATGCCCCAACAGTATAGAAGAACTTTGGGTGACTGTCCAGGCAGCAAGATGTCTCTGTTAATTCTAGAGTTTTGGAAATTGCTTACAAAGCACTTCCTGTTTACTTAAGTAATATTATATCCTTCTGGAGTCTTTGATGGAGTTGAAGAATAGATAGTTATAGTTTTGATAAAAGATAAAATGGTTATAACTGTAATTCTTGCTTGATAACTGTTTTGTTTTATATAATTTTACTGTGTTAAAATTAAAGCCTGAGACTGACTTCTGGCCTCCACCTGCACAAGCATCGTAGCCATGCACACACACACAGATGAAGTTATCAAGGAGCAGATTTGCTGCCATCTGTGTAGTGATCGACGCTAACGAGTCGGAGGGAGGAGAAGCCATAGTTACAATGAAATTATCATCTCAGTGCTGCTCACACACGCAGTAAGTGTGGAGAGGTTACATCACCGCATCTACTGGTTTAATTGTCAGTTCTGTTTATTGGCTTACTCTGGTGGTATAATTGATATCTTGCTAAAGACATTTAGTTAAGTGTGTAGGTGTATTTAAATATGTTTAGTCTGTATGTGTCTGATATACATACAAATATAACATTTGAGTGTACCTAGCAATAGTTGAGGAAAATTTCTAGGAATATTTCCCATATACCTGTGTTTAGATGAGCTTGCTATAATTATGACAATTAAAGACATTTAAAAGTTAAAACAATTAAAAACAGACAGTAAAGAGAGAAATTCTATACCTATGGCTGATAGTAGAATGCTAATTAAAAATAAATATAAAGTAATTCTTGTGGTCTTCTGGCTTGATTCTGTTGTTTATATCATGTTTTGAGGCTAAGATGTATAAAGAGAACTTAAAAAAATCTTGAAATAAAGTGTCAAGAAAGCAATTTAAGGAGAATTTGTAAAATTCAGAGGAAAACTGAAAGTCCAGCTCAGCCAGTGACACAAGCCAGTGATCTCATTGGTTGAGAAATCTATGCAGGAGAATTTCAAG
>NC_022019.1:8184273-8185590 GCF_000317375.1 Microtus ochrogaster
AGAAAGAAAGAAAGGAAAAGAAAAGAATAGTTTTATAGAAAGTCAATAAAACAATCAAAATTCTAAATTGCAGAAAGAAGGAAAAGAGAGTGGGCACGGGGAAGCAAGGAGCGTCCATGGCTCACTGCTAAATAACAGGCAGATTAGTAAGGCCGTTGGGGATCTTTTCCCACCAAGAGGCAGGGATGTGTTGTTGTTGTTCCTTGCTTTTAGGGGTTCCAGCCCATAGTCACTGTATCACACTGCCTTGAACTTGGGGTAGCACAGTCCATTAAGGGGGCCATCATAGGCTCACCATTTGGTTCCACATGGCTGCCATTTGGGAATCAGAGGAAAGGGGCTAGTGGGTGGCTGGGCAGTTACGAGTGCTTTCCTGCAAGCACGAGAACTGGAATTCAGACCCTAGTAGCTGAGCATCCCACAACTCCTGTAGTTCCAGCCTCGAGAGATCGGATGCCCTCCCCTGTGTTCCTCATATGTACATGTGTATGTACCTGCATGCACACATGTGCCTTTACTTACACACACATACACCAGATACATTTGTTTAATGTTAAAAGTAGAGGAGAGGCACTCCTTTCAACCCCATGTCATCAATGACCTAATTTCCTTCCATTAGGCCCAACCTAGGTTCTTCTCCCAACAGTCTCCACAGAATGTTGACCAAGCCTCCAGTACACAGGCCTTTGGGGACCTTTCAAGATTGATAGAGTAACAGCACCCCCCTCCCCCAAAAAAACCTGTCATGGCTTCCTGGGCAGCCTTGAATGTGAGACTTACCATTCAAAGGGCAGTTAATGTTTACTGAGGATTTACTTTGCCCAGAGTGGTTCTGAGCATCTTAAAGCCATTCCCCATTAGCTCCTGAAGTAATCCAGGGGATTGCAGGATACCTTGTGCAGGTGAGGGGACCAGTGCTCTAACAAGGTAGGATTAGCCAGGGTCAGACTTCTGAGCCAGTAACCCTTTCTGGGGTCTCTGTTTCTCCACCGACTTTTCTCTGTTGGTTTTCTTTCTGGGTTCTGGCGCCAAGCCAGCCACCCTCCTGTGGCTCCATGACGACAGCTGTTCCAGTGACTTCTACTCTTCTCCAGGCCAGCTGTCTCCTGGCCTTTTACGATCTCATGGACACTAGAAATATCTGATCCCTTTGTCATAATGGGTGCCGAGAGCATACCAGTTAACTGTGTTGCAGCTTGAGAAGTAGAAGTCACTGCCACGATCTCAGTTGAGCGAAAATGCCTACATTTTCCCTCTTCTCTTCTCTTCTCTTCTCTTCTCTTCTCTTCTCTTCTCTTCTCTTCTCTTCTCTTCTCT
>NC_022019.1:8185690-8187005 GCF_000317375.1 Microtus ochrogaster
CTTCCCCTCTATCTTCCCTCCCCTCCCCCTTCCCTCCTCTCTCTTTCCTCTCTCTCTTTCTTTCTCTCCCCCCTCCCTCCAAAAGGCCTCCAACTTGTTAACAGATGCTCTACCACTGAGCCATATCCTCAGCCTAAACATGTTTCTCTTTCATAGACTGCCCCGTGATACCTGGGCAGTTTTCATTAACATGAACGTGCAGACTTGCACTTGGCCTGGACTCATTGCTTCCTGTTAGAATCGGTGCCATGTTCTGATTTATGTCAGCACATAGTTGGGGTTTCTGCTCCTGTCACAAGCACCAGGACCAAAGGCAGCTTGGGGAGGAAAGGGTTATTCCAGCCTTCATCTCTCAGACCACACCCTACCATCAAAGGAAACCTGGCAGAAACTCCAGGCAGGAACCTGGTGGCAAGAGCCACTGCAGAAAGAGGGGAGGAGGGATGAAGTTTACTGCTTCGCTCTCCCCCACCTTAGTCAGTCTGATTTCTTACAGCACCCAGGACCACACCAGTTTGGGGATGGCACTGCCCACAACGGGTTGGGCCCTCGTGTATCAATCACCAATTAAGAAAATGTGCTGTAGATTTGCCTACAGGAAGCATTTTCTCAATCAAGAGTCCTTTTTTTCCCAAATGATTCTAACTTGGGCCAGGTTGACATAAAACATCAAAATATGCAAAAATCAACACTGTTATTTAATACATTTTCTTCACCAGCTCTAGGCCTACACAGCATGGCCTTGTGGGCAGAACATTGTTTAAGGTTATGATGCCCTAGGCTCAAATTCCAGTCTTACCACTTACTTATTAGCTATGCAACCTTGGGCAAGCCACCACTCATGCCTGCAGGGCCTTCCTACAACACACAGACCATTGTTTAGAAACAACACTGAGTTAAATGAAAGGCCCACACTGAGGGCCGCAGTGGGGCCTGTGTGGCTTGGGATGCTGAGCCTTAGGGGCACGAGGATGGCAATGTTCAGGCAGTGAAGGGGACCCCAAAATGGCTCAGTCTGGAGTCCAGAAGAGAAAGCCAGAGGCTGTGCCCAGGGAAAGAACACTGTACGCAAGCCCACTGAACTCCATGGAAGAGGCTTCCTGTGTCCTAAATGGCTCTTTACCTCCACATGCCTCGCTTCCCTGCTGCCCAGTTATACATGCATTTAGCTTAGAGGCAGAGTTCTTGTCTACCATGCATGAGGCCCTGGGTTCAATTCCCAGTGCAAAGAAAAACCAGAAAGGGGCTGGAGAGATGGCTCAGTGGGTTAAGAGCACTGACTGCTCTTCCAGAGGACCCGGGTTCAATTCCCAGC
>NC_022019.1:8187151-8200279 GCF_000317375.1 Microtus ochrogaster
ACTGACTGCTGTTCCAGAGGTCCTGAGTTCAATTCCCAGCAACCACATGATGGCTCACACCCATCTATAATGAGATCTGGTGCCCAGAACACTATATACGTAAAATAAATAAATTTTAAAAAAAAAAGAAAAACCAGAAAAATAGATAAAAGCATTTGCAGAATAGGTTACTCATCCTTTATGAGCTTTTATGTGGATGGAGAGATAGCTCAGCAGTTAAGAGCACTGGCTCTTCTTCTGGAGGACCTGGGTTCAATTCCCAGCACCCACACATTGGCTCACAGCCACCTCTAACTCCAGTTTCGGGGTATCCAATGCCCTCTTCTCACTTCCAAGGGCAACAGGTACACACATGGTACACAGACATACATTCAGGCAAAACACTTATACATGTAAAATAAAAATAAACAAACCTTGGGACTGGAGATAGCTCAGTTAGCAAAGGGCCTGTATACAAGCTTGAGGGCCTGATTATGATCCCAGAACCCTTGTGAATAGGCCAGTGGTGTGCACTTGAAATCCCAGACCTGAGGGGACAGAGAGGCAGATTCCTAAGGCTCACTGGCTGGCAGTCTGCTTCATTTGCAAAAGTCCATCTGAGAAACGATACATGAGGGGGATCTCTGGCCTCCACACACACGTCCCCCTCCCCATCCATATACACACATCCCCCTACATAAGCTCTCACACACAAATATACATACATACACATGTGATTTAGAAAACATTTTGGAGACAAATATCCATCTAGCAGTCAAGAACTTAAGCTAATTGGCCAAGCAATGTGTAATTTTGTGTAATAATATTAACTTTCACTACTTACCATATTTAATATAACATTCTGATTAATAAAATGCATTGCTCTATGTAGTGTACTTACACGTTGCTTCTGGATTTGCCTTGAAGTTAAACTGGAGGTCTCCGTTGCTATTGCAGAATCCCCGAGAAAAACCAACTTAAAAGGAGGGAAAGAAACTGGATGTGGGCTCCTGCCTGTAGCCCCAGCCCCAGAGATGAGGCCCCCTTCCTTCAGTGTGGCTTGGATGCATGTGTGGCCGGAGGCAAATGCTCAGGGCAGAGGCTTGAGCCCTCAGCAAGCTCAAGGCTCCACGGGAGTGCTGTGTACAGCTCAGTTGATAAAGCTCCCACAGGGAACTGAATTCCTCTATTATGGATGGGAAAATGTCTGCTAACTATAGGTCAGCCGAGGGGGAGATGAGGTCAGGGTGTGAACATGGGAAGGTTGGGCCTTGGAGGCCCTTCACGGGTGAGTTTAAGGGTCCCCTTCCCATAGGAGTTCCACTCAGAGGTGGCATGTGCAGGCCCCACCAGATTCACTTGGTGTTGGAGGGTGTTCATTTCCTGTGATCTCAACCGGTTTTCCTGGTAGAGGCCATGTTATCTCTGGACTCTGGCCTGTGCCTGATACATGTGTAGTCAGGCAGCAGGGAAGCAATGCACTTGGAAGGAAAGAGCCATTTAGGCCACAGAAAGCCTCTTCCATAAAATTCAGAAGGCTTGCGTACAGTGTCCTTTCCCTGGGCACAGCCTCTGGCTTTCTCTTCTGGACTCCAAGCTGAGCCATTTTGGGGTCCCCCTTCACTGTCTGAACACTGCCATCCTCGTGCTCCCAAGGCTCAGCTTCCTAAGCCACACATTGCTGCCCCCAGATGCAGGGCTGCCCTCAGTGTGGGCCTTCTTTCATGATTCCAGTGGTATTTCTAGACAATGATCCGTGTGTTGTAGCAAGGCCCCACGGGCATATGCGTTGGCTTGCCCACAGTTGCATAGCTAAATACCTAGCTCAAATTTTTATTTTTAACTTACATGTGAGTATAGAACAACCATTTAATGCATATACAGCAGGTGTGCCAACCAAGTCAAGGCAATTAGCATTTCCATCACCTCAAATATTTATCATTTCTGTGTGTTGAAAAATAAATTATTCTGAAGTATGATATTGCCTTCATGAGGGTTACTGTTGTTGTGAAAAAAAAAAGCAGCTTGGGGAAGAAATGATCTATTTGCCTTCCATATTCTGAGCTACACTCTGTTGAAAAAAGTCAACATAGAAACTCAAGCCAGGTGGATGGTGGGAGGCAGGAGCTGATGCAGAGGCCATGGAGGGGTGCTGCTTATGGCTTGCTCCTCCTGGCTTGCTTACTCCGCTTTCTTACAGAACCCTGGACTACTAGCCCCAAGATGGCCCCATCCACAATGAGTTGTACCCTCCCCCATCGTTTTACTGATTATGAAAATGCCCCACTTGCTTTTCTACAGCCAGGCCTTATGGAGGCGTTTTCTTAATTGATGTTCCCTCCTCTAGGATGACTTTAGCTGGTGTCAAGTTGACAGAAAACTAGCCAGCACAATCGTGTGTACTGTGATCAACTCTAACATGCTGTAGAAGACCCAAGTCCACCCCACCTGCCTTCCTGTGTTTTGGTTCTGGTCTTTTGCCTCTCTCAGATGCACCTCTTAAATACTATTACTGAGATAAAGGGTAGTGAGAAGACACCGTTCACACATCTGTACTTCATGGGGGGCGGCGTATGACGTGACCCAAGGTAGACGGTCTCCCAGCTCTTCTGGGAGCTTTGGCAGTCAACATTTCCAGTTTTCAGTTTGGTGAGCATTTGTATGCTATGATGCCCAGCTGCTTGGATTTTTTGTTTTGTTTTGGGTTTTGTTTTGGTTTTTCAAGATAGGATTTCTCTGTGTAACAGCCCTGGAACTAGCTTTGTAGACAAGATCGGCCTTGAACACACAGAGGTCCGCCTGCCCCTGCCTTCCGAGTGCTGGGAGTAAAGGTGTGCACCACCACCGCCTGGCAGCAGCTTGGGTTTTTGTTTTGTTTCTGATCAAAAAGCTTGTCCACTGATCGTGATAACTAAGTCATTTGATTTTTTAGGAAACAATGCTGCAAAAGAAAGTACTCCAACCACAATCTCTGGTGCTGGTGAGCCTGCGCTACCTCCCTCAACCTAGCATATCTCCTGTTGAGGTCAACACATTTTTGAAATACACTGATTTAATTTAGAAGATTTTTCTATTATCCAATATCTCTCTGCCATTGTTTCTTTCTTATTAGCATTAAGAAAATTTAAGGTTAATAAAGCATTATGCAATCTATTTTGGGGAGGTATTTTTTTTAATCCCTTTTTGTTGATTTAACATATCCTTTATAGTTCGATTTGATCTCTCTGTAACTGTCTGACCTGAAGGATTATTTGGTATGCCTGTACTATGCTTTATATTATAATAAGCAAAAAACTTTTTCATTTTTTAGACTCATATGCTGGACCATTATCAGTCTTTATTTGTGCAGATATACCCATGATGGCCATAACTTGTAATAATTGTGTAATTACTGAATCAGTCTTTTCTGAGCTCAAATCAGTTTCCCACTGAAAACCTGAAGAAGTATCAATGGTGTGGTTACATATTTTAATTTTCCAAAATCTGTAAAACGGAACACATCCATCTGGCAGATTTTAATTTTTTGAGTACCCTTTGGGTTACCTCCTGCAGGTAGCAGTGTTTGGTTATAGAAAGAGCAAATAGGACATCTCTCTATAACCTCCTTAGTTTGTTGCCATGCAATAGAAAACTATTCCTTTAAACTTTTGCTATTGACATGATGATGGGTGCCATCCTGAAGGTCCCACTCCTGTGGTCTTATCTAATCCTGCTCCTCCTCTCATACGCCCCCCCCCCCAATAACATCAGTGTAGAAACTGGAGAATTTAGTCTGCAGCAGGAGCCTTTGAGAGACACATTCACTAACAGCAGTGTCAATGCACTGTAGGCTTACGCTGTCACTGAACTAAGTCTCCAGTTACTGTCAGACACGCAACTTGTGTATGAAAAGCAAGCACCTGTACACAACAGTTCTCAGGGGCTCCAAAGTGGTGGGGTGCCATTACCCCGGAAACCAGCAACAGCCTGGGGGTCTCTACTGGTAGAGTGCTGTGTTGTGATAAACAGCAGAACTGCTGGGGATGGGAGCCAGCACCTGTCCCCACAAGCTCCAGGGTTGGCGTTTTATTCTACCATCATCACCCCACAGGCACAAGGCCCCTCACATTTGGGGACAAAAAAATTCTTTTCTTTGGGACTAAAGGCATGCGCCACCTTGCCCAGTTTCTTAAGCACTTCCTAAGGACCTGACAGAGCTTTCTATTAGGGTATTGGAAGCAAAGTGGTAAAATGAAGAAGACTTTTTGTTTTCTTTGCTTTGATCATCCATTTTTCTAAGGAAGTGAGCACCAAGCAAAATACGAATGGACGTAGGACATTTCTGCTGAACTCAGCAATGTCTTTAAAAATAAATAGAACACTAGAAACAGAGACTCTCCAGGATCACACACCGTGCCTGCTCTGCACAGGGGGTTGATTCCAGATGCTGCCAAGTCCTGGAGCGCACCCCTCCTGTGAAAACATGTGGGCCAGGCACAGCCAGCTCCACCCCCGGCAAGCCCTCTTTCTTCTGACCTCTGATATAACAAGAATTTTACAAAGTAGTCTCACAAAAACAGAGTCCATGCTCCATAAAATTTGCCTGTTTAAAGTGATTTGGGGAATATTCCTTTATTAACCTTCTCAAACTTTGGAAAGTGTATGTAAGCATAGATTTTGTGATTGTACACACTGCACGGTGTTGTTCAGTGGGTGGTGCTGAGCCTGCCTACAGTCTTGCACCTTTGCTGGTTGATTCCAAACTGTTGCCATCACTCACACTAGAACCAGCACCCACAAAAGACTTGCTGCCATCCCCCCTCCCCAGTCCTTGGGGGGAACTTACCATTGTTCTACCCATCCTATAGCATGGTCTATACTGGTGTCTTGTACAAGGAGAATCATTGGATGTTTGTCGTTGGGGTGTGACTTGTTTCGCTAGAATGTTTTTCTAAGGTTCATCCATGTAGAAGCTTGTGCCTGAATGTCTTTCCTTATTATACCTGGGTAATATTCCACTGAGGCTCTCTGACCCTGCCCTCATGAGTTTTAAGAGGGCATTCCTTGTGAAGAAATGTTTGCTTCCATCATTGGCTTGTGGTGACCAGCTTAAATACCTCTTCCTACCCACAGAAGGTATGTGAGGTTCCAACCTTCAACAGCTTGGTTGGCTACTTTGCCAACCAGCCTCCATCTTGACACTATCCTATAGAGAGACTGTTCTTTTGTTTCCTGGTGCCCAGACCCAAATAATTACACAGAAACTATATTAATTACAACACTGTTTAGCTGATGGCTCATGTATATTTCTAGCTAGCTCTTACATCTTAAATTAACCCGTTTCTATTAATTTATGTATCACCATCTTGCCTACTAGTAAGGTTCCAGCATCTTCTTCCTTTAGCAGCTACATGGTTTCTCTCTGACTCTGCCTTCTTTCTCCCAGCATTCAGTTTAGTTTTCCTGCCTACCACTATTCTGCCCTGCCATAGGCCAAAGCAGCTTTTTTTTTTTAAATTAACAATGGTAATAAAACATATTCACAGCATACAGAGGGGAATCCCACATCACTGTCCAGGAGCACCAATCATCTTATTAGCTTGTAAAGTGATACTTAATGCTTTGAAGTCTTCTTGGAGTTTAGAGAGTTGTATACCAAGAAATGAACACAGACTAGAGACTAAATCTTTCTTGTTTCAGAATACACACATACTTCATCTTTTGGTGATAGCATATAACCATACTATTCAACTACACACGGTCATACTATTCGACTATTTGTATGTGTTCTCAACTCTCCTGGGTCTGTTTCTGGAGTGGAAGTGCTCTACATTAGCTTTGGAGGAATCTCCAAACTGTGCCACAGTGGATGCGTATTTCACTCCCCTCTCCACGAGGTGGGAGAGCGACTATTCTCCAAATTCTTCTTTTCTTGTCTTCATTTTTTCATATTCTTCCTTTTCTTGTTTTTTAATGAACTATAGCCAATCTAGTGAGGCAATACCTCAGTGTTGTTTTGATTTGCACTACCCATGACTGGGCTAGTTTGCATATCTGCTTTGGAGCAATGTCTATCCAGCCCATTGCCTGCTCCTTGGTTGGGCTGCTAAGTTGTAGTGACTCTTTATGTCTCCTCATCAGACATATGACTTCCAGGATTTTCTAGCACTCTTCAAATTCCCTGCTATAGTCTAGATATGAAATGAGGTCATGTGTTGACTCTCCGCTCCCCAGGTAGTAGCATCGATTTGAAAGGTTGTCGGGATGTTGAAGAGAAATGGAGGGAACAACAAAAAGTAGATCTCAGGGGCTACACCTCTGAAGGTTACACCATCCCAGAATCCTTTTCCCTCCTGCTTCTTGCCTGCCACTAAATGAATAGCTTCCTCCTTGCATTCCTACCTCAGTGCTGCTCTGCCCAACCCAGGATGAACACTCTGAAACCACCAGCAAAACCAGTGAGTTCTCCTTCAAACTGTCTGCCCGGTGTTTTCCATCACAGGGGCACAGATGAACAGTGCCTTGCATTGTCAGAGTCTTTAAAGTCCTTCTATGAAGACTGGCTCATCTTCATTGTCAACTTGACTAGATTTAGAGTCACCAGGAGACCAAACTCCAGCTGTGTCTGTGAGGGTGGTTCCAGAGGGTCTTACCTGAGAAGGCGGGACCTACCCTGAATGTGAGCGACACTATCCCATGGGCTGGATTCTGAGACAGAATTTGGAAAAGGAGGAGAGATGAACATTAGCAGCCATATCTCTCAGCTTCCAGACCATGAAAGCGACGTTCATAGACCTCACTCTCAAACCAAGAGCCAAAACAAACTCGTATTTCCTCAAGTTGCATGTTTATCAGTGTTTTTTTCCTACAGCAACAAGAATAATTAATACAAACTGTTGGTTCGCTGAACTCTCAGTGCTAGCTGGTCCTCACAGAGTAACTGCCACAGGGAGAGGTTAGAGATGAGTTTCACAAGCTCCTCAATGCATTGGAAGTCTTGGGAAAACACTTAGCCCTTTTTATCAGCCTGTCTGCTTTCTGCAGCAAAACCCCTACCCTGATAATAACGTAAGAGGCTTTCTCAACTTTCTAGTTTTTCCAGTCTTCATTCTACTGAGTTCCCAAGTTGGTCCACTTTCTATTCCTGCAGCAGGTCACCTTATAAAGGAGAAAGGTTTAGTTTTGAGTTGTTGTTTCAGAACAACACGGTGGGATTGAGTGACAGAGTGACTGCTCAATTCATGGTGCACTAGATGCAAAAGGAGGCAACGAAGGGGCTGGGGCTCTACTGTCCCCTTTAATAGGTCTGCAGGAACTCGCTTCCCTCTTACTCAGCTCCAACTCTTAAAGGTATTACCACCTCCCTCTAGGCCAGGAACCAAACGCTCTAGGCGCGGGCCTTTTCTGCATAGCCAAGACTCAAGCTACAGCCATTCCAATCTAGGGGACGCTTTAAAAGAGAGACAATTTTTAGCCGGGCGGACGCCTTTAATCCAAGCACTCGGGAGGCAGAGGCAGGAGGATCTCTGTGAGTTCGAGGCCAGCCTGGTCTACAAGAGCTAGTTCCAGGACAGGAACCAAAAGCTACAGAGAAACCTTGTCTCAAAAATCCAAAACAAAAAAACAAAAAACCAAAAAAACAAAAAAAAACAAAAAAAAACAAAGAGAGAGAGAGAATTTTTTCAAGTATTTGAATGATAATTTAAAGAATTAGACCATTTTAGTCATATCTCTGCTGCCAATCCTTTCTCTTGTCCTCTGCGACTTAACTCTCCCTGGCTTTGGTTTTCAGATTTAATCTTCGTACCACATTTAGTTTAGACGTTTCTTCCCCACTTTCTTTCCTAATTTCCCACCCTCCCCAAAGAGTCCGTTAAGCTCATAGAGGTGACATGGCTTAAAATATATACATTCTTCGCAGCAGAAGTCATGTGTAGCGGCTTCCAGCAGAAACAAAAGCAGCTTGCAAACCCCACTTCAATCCTGTTGACCGAGCTGAGAATAAGTAAAGTATTTAGTGCCAAGTCAGGCTGCAAGCTGGGAAAGCACACAAGTCAGGCTACAAGCTGGGAAAGCACACAAGTCAGGCTGCAAGCTGGGAAAGCACAGACTGGGCCAACTTGAAGTGCGCTGAGGTTTTACAAAACGGCAGCTGGGTTTCAGGCTTTACACTAACTGGGGCTGGGAAGGACTTCAGTCTTCAATCAGGGGTGACTAGTGAGTGGTTCTGGCAGAAGGAGAGCTGTCTTAGAGGAAAGCGACTAGACAGAATCAGGAGGACCCATGAGTCACGACAGGTGATATAAAGCAAGTTGTTTCTAGTCTCAGTTCTGTCAAAGTGTTTTTGTTTGTTTTTGTTTTGTGGTGCACAGGTGTAAAAAATGTAACTGATAGTGAACGTGTAAAACCCTGAGGGAAATGTCATGGCTTCCAAACGGCTCTTCTACAGGAGTCACCGAGATACAGAGTTCAGGACCCAGCAAACGTTTGAGCGGCTTCCTTAATCTAGCAGGGTGATGTTTTGTGAGTTCATTAGAATCAGATGGTTTTACTTTTCTTAAAGTAAAAATGATGTTTTAAACATTTCAAGTGATTAGAGTTATATGTGATGGCTCATGCCTGTAACCTCAACACTTTTGATTTAAGGGGCTGAGGCAGGAGAATTGCCAAAAATTTGAGGCCAGCTTGAGTTGCATATCGAGTTCCAGGCCAGCGTAGGCTACAGTGTGAGACCTTGTCTCAACAAACAAACAAACAGTAAGAGAATAGAAAAGAAAGAGATTGGATATGGTGGTTGGGAAGAAGAATTCATTAGCCCATGATATAGGAGACCAGTGGGGACCGGCATTACTTCAAGGGCTGCCCATCCCAGGTGTGCAATCTGTAGCTCAGGTCAGAATTCGGCTACAGGTGTGTCTGAGATCTGACTAACAAGGGCTCTTGCCTCCATTAAGAGCACTCCAACCAGCTCAGATTTTTTTTGTCTTTTTAACCTTGATAATTCATAAATTCATACTGGGAAAAACTTCAATGAACTCCCTTAAAAACTAGTATTAGTACAATAATTACTCCACGCAATGACTTTTATGTTGCATCCTTAAACGTGTCCCAGCTATTCTCACAACATGTGGGAAAACAAGGCCAACATCAGCACACAACCATAGAAAATATGTCCCTGGGATGATCTGTTTTTAGGGATCATGTAGCCGGCTGGCCTGGAGGTCAGCATGAAGCCTTCAACATGGAAGTATTTGGTCTTGACATATGCGCTGTCTGTCTCTGCAGCCATTAAATTGGAACAGGCCTCTGACTAGTTTTCCTGTTAGAAATCAAATTGACCCCATCCCGAAGTCAGCAGTCAGGGGTTCGGGGGAGGGAGGAAAGCAGGTGTTGTGACTAAATAATTACTGCTATTCCCAGACCCTTTTCCTCCTGGGGATGGCACGGAGCTAGTTCTGTGCCAGGTGATGCTCCCCCAGCTCCCGGGAAAACAGGAAAAACTGCCCAGCCTTTCCAAGTCTCCCATATCATGCTTCTTAGTTAATGTACTTCATTAACATGGAAGGACAGCTTGAAACCTCGCCACTGGGTTCCTGATTTCTGGGGCAAATCTGAGAAAGATAAAAGCAGAGCAGGAAGGACATGGGACCTTCTTAAGACACAGGAAAACCTAGCATTCTAAGCCTGACAATCCTTCAGGAACCTTGTGCTAACATAGCCTCCTGGGGTCATTTTTTAGCATTTTGGATCATGACTAAATAGAAAGAAAACTTTATATTGTGACCTCGCACTCACACTCACACACACACACACACACGTGCATACCTGCACATATGCATACAACTGCATACACACACGTGCATATATGTACACGTGCATGCAACTGCGCACATATGTCTGAAATAAGTTTCCCAGACAGAACTTCCTTGAACCATATCACACACTCACTGGCATCCACAGAACTGACTTTAAAGCCCACCCTAGATGTAGTAGCTTGAAAAATGATCAGGTGGCCTCACCAAGGCCAGGTACACGTCTACCCTTTTCCCTGCTTGACTCTATTTTGGGTATCTTTGGGAAGTCACCTGACTCACTAGATTTACCCGTTATTTCTGAGAGGTGACAGTTAGAACTCAAGGTCTATCCACACGAGCCAAATGAGGTATTCCCTAATCTCTTGAGTTCGGGATTCAAAGACAGAAACAGAAGTGGCACAGGGCAGGCAGGAGTGAAGGCAGGTGCTTCTCCCTCTGTGCGGTGGCTTAGAGGGTGTGAGATGCCTGGCTTGGACCAACCATCACCCTTTCATTCCTACAGCTTGTGTATGATTTAGAGAGAACTTACACAGACTATTTTAGTAATAAATACGTCCACTTCAGAAGGACATTTACAGTGGGGCTTTCCAGGACCTTGACCCAGGTTCAGCTCTGCAAAGGCTTGCCTTGGCTATTAGACACACGGTCACAAGGAAGAAGCTGTGGGAAGACTGGGGCTTCCGGTACTTGGCCTTTGAAGACCAGTCTCCAAAGACCTTCTCACCTGCAGAGGAAATTCATTAGGAAGTTAACACTACACACTTAGGAAACTGGCTTAGAAACATAAACTCTTCAATTGCCATGTAATACATCTGCCATGAAAATACCTCAAATGTTTGTGTTGCTATGGGGAACGACGTTATCCTCCGCAAGGTACCAAGTCTCCTCTGTGCACTGACCATGATTCTTGCAGCACTGAATGAATGTGCCCATGGCCCATCAGCCTGCACAGTGGAAATCTCCCCCTTTCCACTATCCACACATAACCAGCCTCTGACCTTCACTGTAACAGCCCAAGGAAAGCCATAAATACCTGCTGTTCAGGGTTAGAGGAACCATGCGGGGTTGTGAGTGGAGACACCAGCGGTCAAGCACCATTCCAGAAACGACTGCCCTTGCTCAATGCGTGAAGCCCCACCACGCTGCCCCTTCTCCCTACCTCTGGGTTTCTTTGTATTTAACTAAGTCCCCCAGATTAGTGGTAGACTCATCTCTATAATAGGCATCAAAGACGTCAGAGATACCCTTACTTCCAAGCCAAGAGCAGAAGCATGTGTGTGGTTTCTGTCATCCACTACTCCAATGTGTTTCATTTTACAAACCTAAACAAATTCCCTGCCAGTTTGTTTATTAAAAATTCGGAGTAGCCAGGTGTGATAGCACATGCCTTTAGTCTTGGCACTCGAGAGGCAGAGGCAGGAGTTTCTTTGTGAGTTTAAGGACAATCTGGTCTACATGGTGAGTTGTCAGTCAGCCAAGGCTATCTAGTGAGACCTGTCTCAAAACAAACAAACAAAAAACAATCAGAAGCATTTAGGGGTCTAGAACTGAATGAGAATAATTTAAATACAACTTCAGTTTCCAGGCTGAAGTTTAGAATAAGGTACAGAATTCTATCTATCTATCTATCTATCTATCTATCTATCTATCTATCTATCTATCTATCTATCTATCTATCATCTATCTATTATCTATCATCTATCAATCAATCAATCATCTATTATTATCCATCTATCTATCTATCTATCTATCTATCTATCTATCTATCTATCATCTATCTATCCATCTATCATCATCATCTATCTGTAGACATATAAATGATAGACCATGTATAGATATAGATGATGGTGATGATATAGACACAGGTATGTAGAAACAGAAAGTTTTACTTTAAGGAATGGATTCAATGATGACAGGGGCTGTCCTGCTGTCCTCAGGGTAGGCTAGCCAGCTAAAGAGCCATTGTTGAATCTCCTCTTTGAAAGCTGAATTGTGTAAAATTTCCTCTCCTTCAGGGAAGTTGTGGCAGTTTGAAGGAGAACGGCCCTTATGGGTGCCTATTCTGGACCACAGTTGGTGGATGGTTTGGGGAAGGATTTAGGAGGTATGGCTTTGTTGGAGGAGGTGTGTCACTGGGGGATGGGCTTTGAGATTTCAAAAGCCCTTGTTATTCCCAGTGTCTCTCTGTGCCTCATGGTTGTCTCAAGATGTACGAGAGAAAGAAGGTGTAAAATTGGATAGTGTAGAGGTGGGGAGGATCTGGGAGGACTCGTGGGAGGGGAAACCATGATCAGAATATATTATATGAAATATATATTCCAATTAAAAAATTTTAATTAAGAAGCAGTAAGTTCTCTGCTTCTGCGCCAGCACTGTGCCTTCCTGCCTGCTGCCATCATGATGACCATGAACTCTAACCCTCTGAAACCCTAAGCCTCAAAAAACACCTTATTCCATCCATTGCCTTGGCCATGGTGCCTTACTGGAGCAACAGAAAAGTAACTAAAGCAGGAAAAAAATCAATCTTTTCTTCCCACCCAGGCTTTCAAGAGATGGCGCCCACCCATATTGGGAGTAGCAATCTTCTGAACTCAAGTTTCACCAATTCAAATGCTACTCTTATCTGGAAGTCCTGCTGTAGTTTGGATCTGGGATGACTTCCACGGGCTGTGTATTGAAGACTTGGTCACTGGCCTATGGTGCCACTAGGAGACAGTGGACCCTGTAGGAAGCGAAGCCTCAGGGAGAAAGGTCGGTCACCAGAGCAGGGACAGACTCTGAAGGGATACTGGGAGCTGGCCCCTTCTGGTCAGTCACCGGAGCAGGGGATTCTGAAGGAAAGCTGAGAACTGGCCTCTTCCTGTCTCTCACGTTGCTTTGCAGTTAGTATCAAGTGCTACATAAGAAGTACCACATTGCGGCAGAGCGCTGCGCGCAGTCGCGTTGGAGAGGCACGGCGCACAGTCGCGGCGCGCAGTCGCGGTGCATGCTGCAATCAGGAATAGGCTTTGGGGGACCGGGCGCAGCAAGCAGCAAGGACCTGCTTGGCGGCAGACACAAGCGGCGAGGACCGCAATAAGGAGAGCAGATCGCCCCACTACAATTAATCAAAGAGGTAGGCCTTTGGCTGGAGAGGTTACTGGCAAACGGGGAGCCTGGTCCTGATCCTGAAGACCCTTCGGAAGGGTGAGAGGGTTCTTGGCCTGCAGCAGGAACCAGGAAACAGAGCGAGGGCATTTGGTAAGCGGAACCCTTGGCCAGCAGGGAAACCTGATCAGGTTTTAAAAGACCCATTAGATAGGATCAATAGGAAGAGATGGGCAGGCGCCAAGGCAAGAATTCACCCAATAATTTG
>NC_022019.1:8205994-8211932 GCF_000317375.1 Microtus ochrogaster
AAAAAAAAATACAACCTGAGGGGTGAAAAAAAAAGAAGTACCACATTTTATATACTATTTGTGAGGGGAAAGTGGACACAGTCAGCAGAAAGCTCTCATATAATGGGACAAACCCAGCAAGAAGCTAATCAAGCAATGCTGCATAAAGGGGACACAGAGTATCTCAAGGACATTACAGATGGAGCTCACAGCAGCCTTGGGACCAATAACCATAGTTCCCCAGGGTGAGAAGAATTGGATGTTAAGGACCGGAAGCCACAGCTTTCCTAAGGTCTGCCCCAGGCCATTACTGGTTCTGCCAAGCATATTCTTGGTTTCAGAGACAGCTCTTTCTCCAAACATCAGGGCCTCAAGGAAAGCCTCAGGTCAGTCTCCCCTCATTGGCCTCTGCTGCATGAGGAGCTGAATGTGGCCTGTGGTGCTCTTAATTTCCAGTCCAGCAGCACCACTATTGCATCTCAACTCAAGCATCTTCCCTCTGGACCACTATTGCATCTCAACTCGAGCATCTTCCCTCTGGACCACTATTGCATCTCAACTCGAGCATCTTCCCTCTGGACCTAGTATCTCTAGGGCAGCAGAGCAAGAAGTCCTAGGACCAAGAAGCTAAATGTGTGCTGGTGTGTCACTAGGAGCAAAGATGAGAGGTTCTAGTCTCATGTTTACCACTTGATTCCTGCACTGTGACTTAGGATCATGAGAGAAACACCATTTGATAATGACTCAGAACATGCGCGGCCTTGTTCTGCAACATCCGCCTCCAAGGTGGTTCTTCAACTAAATCCTTTAAAGGCCGTTCGTCCTCTCTGTCAAGCTGGTCACTTCAGGAAGTCAGAGACTAGGTAGGATGATGAATTCTGTGTGTGGTGCTCATCGTGGTAAGTTATTTGCTGTCAAGTGAGTTCCTTGGTCAGAAGCAATGTTGTGTGGAAGACCACTGTGTTGGATAAAGCATTTTCTAACTCCAAAGGTGGCAGCTAACTGATCACTCTGGGGACTGGTATACTTCTTTGGGGGGAGGAGCTCATTGCTGATCTCTGTTGCTGGCAGATTGGGCATTCAGCTGTAGCTACAGTAGGGTCAGCCTTGGAAGGCGGCAGTCTGTGCTCAGCATATGAATAACTTCCTTCGCCCCACCATGACCACTTCGCTCATGAGCCCACTGGACAGTGAGAGCGCTGGCTAGGGAAGGAGGTTGACTTGTACCAAGAGGATGGGCATCCTAATCACTGCTTCTTACCCATCACTCTGATGAGCACTCATTGGGAGCACTCATACCCTCACTGGCTTTGCCAATTTAAAGTGTTTCTATCCACTTGTCTCTTTTCTGGTCTTCCTCATGGTCATTTTTTCCAAACATATTTCTTCCAAGACCCTGACCATCTAGACAAACTACAGGCTAACAGCATAGGAACTGGTGTACTCGTGAAATATGGCCGTTATTCCCTCTAAACCAAGAAAAAGCTGAGTACTCTACTCCACGTGAGCCATCAAGGGAATCTGCTCCGTGGCGCTTCCCGTGACTGCCTCAGAAGTGAAACCTCTAAAGTTAAACATATCAGAACAAATGGTATTGGAAACTACCACCAGAGTTAAGAAACTTACATACTGCCTTATAATTTATAGTTTATAAGTTGTGCTGTTTGCAAAAGCATTTGGTGTAGCCTAAAATATCAAAAACCCTTGGGAAAGACAGCTACCATCAAATGGAGACAGTGGCATAAGGGAGACAGCAGCTGATGTCTCAGGGATCCCCGAAACATTGCATGTGTTTCTAATCCAAGGGCCCCAGTTATCAAGTCTTCCCCCAGAAAACGTTCCCATTCTCCTTAAGCTTTCCAACAGTCCTTGCCATTACGGCTGTCCTATGTCTGCCCCCTTGGGGCTTCTAATCACACCCATTATCACTGTCACCTCCCAATCCATTCCTCCCCATTACAACCCAACCAGGATATGTCACACCTGACTCGTGCCACGGTTACCATGGTTACAGATGTGGCTCTGAGCCTAGAGGGGACCCATTGAGATTCCCATGTCTTTGTGTCTTGAAACAATGGATCAGACCAAAGACACACAAATAGTGATAGAAATAGGGACAGTTTGCTAAATATGATAATAATGTCCCCAAGGATGGAAGTGGGCTAGAGAGTCCAAGCCCTGAAAGTCCTCCCTTCCCTCAGCATCATGACCATTTCTAGGTTGTTTAAATAGCAGTCACTTTCTCCCGCATTTGAAGAAGTGGGGCATTCTCATGTATGCTTTATTATTATTATTATTATTATTATTATTATGTTGTTGTTGTTGTTGTTGTTGTTGTTGTTGTTGTTGTTGTAGCCTTGGTGGAGGGAAATTCCTAGTCTTTCTGCTGATTGGCTTCTTTTATACATTAATCTTGATGTCTCTTTCTCCACCCTGATTCTCCTGCTACATCAAGTCCATATTCGTCATCCTGAGCAGCCTCTTTCTATCTTCATCTTCATCTTCATCTTAGCTGCTGCCACCATCCACCCAGTTGCTCAAGACAACCTGAATCATACTTCTATTATCCACACATCTAATTGGTCATCCAGCCTTGTCCTGATGGTACCGAAACACACCATATTTTTCCCTATCCTTCTCCACTACCCTCTCTTATGCCTCACCATCTCTTCTGGGATGTTCTTAAAGCCTGCGGAGTGGCCTCATGCCTCCAGGCTTCCCCTACCTTCCTCCATCCATAGCGCTCCTCCCAAGGGATTTCCTTATAGATCTGTCTGCCATCTTCACTCAGAATTCTTCAACAGCGCCCTGTGCCTGGCACAGAACCCTGTAGCCTTCCTGCTGTGGCTCTGTCAAAAAGCTTCCTGAAAGAGTGAGGTGTTCCACTATACATGAAACTAAGAGATTTCTGGTTTGACCACAGCTAGAATAGGATTAGCCATGTTCAGATCGTTAAAATATTTTTAACATATGAAATACGTCTTTTCAACAGGTAACTGTAGGTATTGGTGTAGGAGGTGACTCACAACACTAGGCTAGTTCTGAAGGAGAATTGGTCTACTGCCCTGCAAGGAAACTTTGGTAGACTGTACCTCCAATTGTATTATTTTTAAAGATTTTATTTCAAAAAATGTGTGTGTGTGTGTGTGTGTGTGTGTATGTGTGTGTTGTGGGTATGTACGTTTGAGTACACGTACCTTTGGGTGCCAGGTCCCCTGGAGCTGAGGTGCAGGTGGTTGTGAGCAGACATGAATGCTGAACTGAGCCCTCTCTTAGAGCAGTGTCCGCCCTTAATCACTGAGCCATCGCTCCAGTCCACTGACCGCTTTTATTACGTAATCTTTCCCCTCCTTTCCCTACCCATCAGGATGTGTTGAAGTACGTGTTTTCTAGAGTACATGTATTTGTATATTCCTGTTTACTTTTACTTGATGCTAAGGTTTTTTTTTTTTGATTTGTACCTGTCATTTTGATATGTGATGTATGGCTTGCTCCTCTACTTTAAAATTTTTTCTTTGTTTTTTTTTCTGCCTTATTTTAAGCCCATAAGACACTTTCTACAATTCCGTTATAGCCCCTCAACCATGCTTTTTCAGTGGTTACTGTCATTTACAACAGGCTTCTATTAAGAATAAGTATTGTCCCGTCTGACAAATAAGACTCTTCTGAGTGAATTCAACCTCCACCTTTCGTGTTATTTTATCTGTCTTCCCACTTGTTTCCTTGTTCCCACATATAAACATGCATGGCATCTTTAAGCTTCTGGTTTCCAGTCTCCCATCTACTTATTTCAACACCTGGACTGTCTTGAGGCTTGTTTCTATTGCGTGTGTGTGTGTGTGTGTGTGTGTGTGTGTGTGTGTGTGATTATGGGTCACAGACCCCATTTTTCACAGGTCTGTAATCTTCTCTCTGCTCCACACTGTGGCTGGTGTTTTGTATGGACAGGGTCACAGTTATTAGAGGCTGTTGAGGATTGCTCTTGTGTGGTTTTACTCTTTGTTAGGGTGGGTCTGTTTAGGTTCTGGACTTAATCATAGGGTGTGCCTTTCCCTCTAGGATGTGGCCTTTCTCCTGAAGCAAGGCCTTTCTAGGGTCTTAACTGAACCGACAAAGTGTACGGGGAGACGCCTCCACTGTGGCCAGGACACAGCTCAAACATCTGACAACCGGGCATAGCCCCATAGCACCATCATTCTTGGATCAGCGAGTCAAACCTGCATAGGCCAGCTCCACTGCAGGAAGTACCCGAGTCGCCAGCGTTCCTGGGTGACTACCATTATTGTCCTAGATCACTGCCCTAAAACTCTGCCTGTCGATCATTCCAGCTTCCTCACACACCCCAAACTCTGGATCTGCCTGTTCAGCTCAATGGGACATCGGGCGCCTCAGACCTTGACCTCTCACAGGGTAGCAGGGTTGTTACCACAGAATGTTTTGAACTCTGCTCTTACTGCCAGGCAGCCCCCGGGGTGATGCTGAGTCTTCTGTAAGAGGCATTTCCATTTTATTTATCAAATACAATGAGAATGTGAGGTAAGAAAACAGAGCTGCCCATGCCAAGGGATCGATGTTTGTATCGGAAGTGGTTATGGCCTGGGTCAGGCCTGGCATGGACTCTGGGCACCAGCCACCCTAGAAACACGCTTCTTCTGTTAGTTTCTAAGCGGGTGAGAGGTGACGGTGGTTACAGATGTAACACTGTGACCTGGAAACCGCCCTGATGCTATCAGGGGATGTGCTCAGCAATAGGAAGAACAGGGCTTTGGAGCCAGAAAGACCTGGTCCGAGTTAGGCTCCACCTGGCTTTTGAGTCTCAGGCAGGTAACTCAATGCCTCTGAGCCTGTTTCTCCACAGGAAATGCAATAGGGGCAACACTGCCCATTCTGCATGGGTATTCCGAGGCTGTGTGCATCCAGCGTGTGGAATGGGGCTGAGAAACACGCTTGATACTGAACAAGCACCCGCGTGGGGTGGCATTCTACCTCTTGGGAGTCTGTTTTTATATTGGTTTAGTCTTCGGGATAAGTCAGGGGAGTGATGTTCCCCTTAGCACCTTGTACCTAATGAGGAGTGGTCAGCCATGTCTCACACGCCACAGGCGGTTGGCAAGATGTCTCCAACAGCTGGAGTTAGTTCACATCCTACCTTTGGCACAAGGGGACCCAGAAAGGGCTGGGATTTGGCTTCCTGATCCCACATGCCCTGTGACTTTAGAACCCTCCAGGTTCCCCTTTTCTCTCGTTTGTGAACAGCTAATGCTGGCCCCAGCCATGTCGCAGAGCTGTCCTATGGTACAGGGAGGTCAGGACCAGTCTGTGCCTTCCAGGTCAGCACACAAGGGGCGTTCCCTCACCCTTCCCTCCCTCTTGGCTGCTTTCTGTTCTCCATTTGCTGCCAACCAACTTTAGCATGGCATCAAACAATTACCAGAGCATCAGTGGCTGTGAGCTAGACAGGATGCCACACCCCTGAGTGTGTGCAAGAAGATGGGGTGCAGGAGGAGCCCCTCCCATGTGCCCCCAGGCTGTGCCTCTATATCCTACAGGCTGGCTCCAGCCCCTCCCAGGCTCACATCATACTTAGTGTTGGGTCACCCTCTCCCTCCAGCCCCTTACGGAGCCACTCTATACTAGGGATGCTGCAGCTGTTGAAAAAGAAAAAAAAAAAATACTGTCCTTACGGGGTGCACATGCTGCCGGGAAAAACAGAGAACAAGCCTGTGGTGTTGAGGGCTTTGTGGGAACACAAAGAGGAAGCAGATGGAGTTGGAGGGGTCCAGTAAAACATGTGTGAGTGTGGCTAGGTGGGGAGCCACCAGAAGAGGCCCCATTAATGCATGTGCTCAAACAAAATCTCTCCGTCTCTGTCTCTGTGTGTGTGCGAATGTGTGTGTGCATGTGTGTATGTGATCATCATGGGATATTATGGACCATTACTCAGAAAAAACATTATATA
>NC_022019.1:8214737-8218340 GCF_000317375.1 Microtus ochrogaster
TCAAGATAGTGATATAGGTCAGTGGGTAAAAGTCCTGCCCATTAAGCTCGACAGCCTGAATTTAACCCCTAGAACCCACAGTGGAAGGAGGGAACTGACTCTCATAAGTTGTTCTCTGTCACACACACACTCTCAACACACACATACACACATACACACACATGCACACACATGCACACATACATACACACATACACATGCACACACATGCGCACACATATATACACACACTTTCACGCACACATGCACACATACATACACACATGCACACATACACACATGCACAATACACATGCACACATACACACATACACACATGCACACACACATGCACACATGCACACACACACCATACACACTCACATAGAAATAAAGTTAAACAAAATACCTAATTTTACAAAACTAACAAAGCAAGGGCAGCTCCTGAGGAACACCTGAGCTTGTCTTCTGGTCTTCACACACATACGTGCGCCAAACATACAATATACACATACATAATTAAAACATAAGTGGTACAACATTACTACTCTAGCACAACTTCCATTCCATCACAAAAGAAGGGAGGAGGGAAGGAGAGAAGGAGGGAGAGAGGGAAGGAGGGAGGCAGGGAGGGAGGGAGGGAGGGAGGGAGGGAAGGAGGATGGGAAGGAAGTATAAAGGAAGGAAAGAAAGTCTGATACCAAGCATGGTGGCACACACTTGTGATCCAAACCTGGGCTATGGTGTGAACGTGTGTCAAAAGCAAAAACAAATAACTTGGGCCATCAAATAAACAAAAAGAGCAATTATTCTAAAAATTTCAAGTCATAGTAAAAAGGCAAGTAAGTATTAAATTTATTTGTGTGATATGGCTAAGAACAAGAAACAAGGATTGATGACCACACAAGGAGGTAGGACCTGCATGGAGGAATCTGCCTGGGCACCTGACCTCATTTTCTAGCCTCCAGAACTGAGTTGCTCGGAGCCACGCCTCTTGGGTTCCTTATTCCAGCAGCCCTGGGAAAGTCACACTTACTTTCTTCACTCATGGTGCTCACTTCTTGAACTGCTCCCGGCACAGCCAGACAGTGGCGACATCTGACGGACGGGTCCAATCGGAACTGGCCTCTCTCCTTCTCTGCCAGCACAGTCTTACCTCAGATGTATCACACCACAGAGATCTGCTGACAGACTTTTCCTGAGGAAGTGTTCACTGCCTGTGATATACACCATGTATAGTCATGCACACCCATAATCCCAGTACCAGAGATGGAGGAAGGAGAATCGGGAGTTCAAGGACAGCCGCAGCTACACAGAGAATTAAAATCCAGCCTGGGCTACATGAAACCTGTCTTATTAAATAAGTAAATGTACTCTAAATCATCTCCCGACCAAGGAGAAAGAAGCTTTTACTTCTTCCCTGGTTAATCCAGTCCCTTTGTCCATACTACTCTTTCAGATTGGGTCTCTCCATTTTCCTGGAGTCAAGCCACACTATGGCGCTGGGGTCCACTTCGATCACAGCCCTGTGTTTTCAACACAACATCCAACTCCTGTCCAACACGGCGGCACATTCCCCCAGCAGCCTCATCTGACCTCTGTTTATCTTGTTCCCCTGTGAGGTAGGAGCTCAGTCAGCAGCAGAAGCTAGACACAGCTTTGCTGAAAGTGCCCAGGCTACTTCTGAGGGAGGTCAGTCTCTCTTGGAAGTCACGGCAAAGCCCTGAATTTGCCTGGAGGACGTGGCCCATCTGTCTGACCCCTTGACCTCTGCCTTCACCTCCCGACTCAGTCACTGTCACATCTTGGTCCTGTCAGCATGTCATCACTCTGGCCTGTTCTACCTCCAGGACCTCCTATTGGGAGGGGCCTCCCCACGGAGGAACCTCTACCCTCCCTCCCACTCACAGCCTAGGCCTGATGGCCTCCCTGGCAGCTGCTCCTTAGCATGCTCTCCTGCTCCCTTGGTACCTTCCGTTAAGGATGGTCATCAGTGCCCCTTCCCGCTCAAGAGAGCGGGGAAACCAAGAGTTTATGACATACAGTGTGAGTTCATCCTAACAGCATTCAAGTTACAGCTCTGAGGAGGTCAGCTTAGGCACTTTCTGCCTGTGCTATGGGACAAGCACCATTTGTAAGTAAAATGAAGAGCACAAGCAGGAGAGAGTGTGCTTAGTCACTCCACCTGCCTGCTGGAGATTTGTACCACTCCCGGCTCCAGAGCGGGGAGCTGAGTGCCTGGTGTCCAATGCAGGAGTTTAGGAAGTTCTGGCTAATGACTACATTCCCATGACAAACCTCCAGGTTTGCCACACTAATGGAAGTTTCCAGAACATAGCAGGGCAAGGTGAAGAAGACTTTGTGCCAAAGATAGAACGAAGAGTAGACCCCAACCCCCTCCAAATGGAGCTGGGGAGCAAGCAGAGCATGCATGGGCAGGGACTGCATTTTCTCCAGCTCTAAGGTAGTGGTTCGCAAACTTATTTTTTCACCTAACAGAATTCTTCCTCCCCATCAAAAGCAAAGGAAAGCAGAACTCTGGTGGCAGCCCAGGTCAGAGCTCCAAAGCCGCATCACTCAGACTCCTGCATGCTGGAATGGATTCGAAAGCTGTTTGTTAGAACTGTGAGTGGTGGGGGGCTGGGAAGCCCAAGCCTGGGAAAACCACCTTGCCTGACCACCTGCTACATATGCTTGTTGAAGCATTTGTGCTAAGCTACCTGGAAGTCTGTGCACTGTTGCAATATTTACTGAAGAACTGAACAAAGAATATCTCCTGACTTGATGTTCCCCCCTCCTGAAATTTGCACACTTCACACCTGTTGTTTGTTCTCAGCACACCCAGACACCCAAGGTTGGGAGTATCAGTACACTCTCTGTCCCCTCTCTCCTCATTATTCATCCATCCAATCAGTATTTAGTAAACAATTACTAATTACGTGTATATGTATACACTCAATGGGGAAACATTTGACTTGGGTATAACCTCAGCTCCTAAAATGCATGTTGTCTAATGAGGATATTACAATATGATTCATATGGAAAACGCAAGGCTAGAAGAGCCCCCAGGACACCAGAGGCTACACTAGCCCACTGCAGTGAACTGAGGACACAGTCAGGAGAAGAGTCGCTGATATGAGTTTTTGAAAATGAACAAATTAAGCTAAAATCAAATGATTCAGTAGAGAGACTGGCAAAATTCAGACCATGGAAACTTTGTGCTTTATTCCTGTTGCTCCAATTCGACATCTCCAGACAACAGAAGGATCATGGGCAATGTTAGCTGTCAGCTTGACATGATCTAGACATCGTCGCCTGGGAGATAGGCCTCTGGGAATGCCTGCTGTACTGGCTGGTTTTGTAACTGGACACAAGTTAGGGTTATCAGTTAGGAGGAAGTCTCACTTAAGAAAATGCCTTGATAAGATTGGACTACAGGCAGGTCTGTAGGGCATTTTCATAATTAGTGATTGATGGGCTGGTGGTCCTGGGTTCTGTAATAAAGCAGGGTGTAGCCGGGCAGTGATGGCACATGCCTTTAATCCCAGCACTCGGGAGGCAGAGGCAGGCGGATTTCTGTGAGTTTGAGACCAGCCTGGGCTACAGGAGCTAGTTCCAGGACAG
>NC_022019.1:8218440-8219470 GCF_000317375.1 Microtus ochrogaster
ACAGGAGCTAGTTCCAGGACAGGCTCCAAAGCTACAGAGAAACCCTGTCTTGAGAAACCAAATAAATAAAGCAGGGTGAGCAAGCCATGATGAGCAAGCCAGTAAGCAGCATGGCCTCTGCAGCAGATCCTGCCTCCAGGTCTCTGCCCTGCCTAAGTTCCTGTCCTAGCTTTTGATGATGAACTAACTGTTCTATGAAACTGTGAGTGAAATCAACCCTTTCCTTCCCCAAGTTGCTCTGGTCATGTTTATCACAGCAATAGCAACCCTGACTAAGACATCTGTGAAGTATTATCTAAATTACATTAATTGATGTAGGAAGACCCACCCACTGTGGGCAGCACCAATTCCCTGGGCACAAAACCCAGGGGAAAAGGAGCAGAGCACTAGTGTGGAATCATTCAATGCTCTCCGTTCTTGGCTGTGGTGTGATGTTACCAGCTCCTTCCAACTCCTGTTGCTGGGCCTTCCTGCCACAATGGACTGTAACCTGGAGCTGTAAGCCAAATAAAATTCTTTTCCCTTTGTTGCTAGAGTGATCTGAATGACATGTTTCCCATTGTCTCAGGCATTTGAATGCTTAGTCTTCAGTTGATGGCACTGTTTTGGATGGCTTTGGAGGTGTGACCTTACTGAAGGAAGTATGTCAGTGTTTTTGTTTGCATGCATGTCTGTATACAGGGTGCATGCCTGGTACTCACAGAGGCCAGGTGAAGATGTTGAATCCCTTGGAACTTGAGTTACTGACAATTGTGAGCACTATGTGGGTACTGGATCAAATCTAGGTCCTCTGGAAGAGCTGCCAGTGCTTTTAATTACTAAACCATCTCTCCAGCCCCAAGAACTTTAATAAACATGTTCATAGCTTTGAAAAAATAGAATTGTATTTCTTGGCTTTGATTTATTTTAAAATTAGTTAGCTTATCCATTTATTAGACAGGTTCTTACATAGCCCAGGCTAGCCCCTTTCAGTCTTCTTGTGCCAGCTTTCTGAATGCTTGGATTGTGACACACCACACACACACACACA
>NC_022019.1:8223605-8236671 GCF_000317375.1 Microtus ochrogaster
AATAAATAGTACCCTATTAATCATAATTCCAAACTGCTGTGGCATCGTTTGTGACTTACGTCTACAATGCATAAAGCCTTGGGCTCTTCCCCCAGTGCTGCCGCATCCCCCACAGCCACCCACATAAAAGTGAGAAATCCCAATAGTTTTTTTTAATGTTTTATTTATTATTTGCTTTTTGAGATATGGTCTCACATAAACACACACAAAAAAAGTTTCTCATGATGGCCTGGATCACATGACTTCATCTCTTGATTCTCTTGCCTCTACCTTCTTGGCATTGAGATCACAGGTATTCACCGCCATTCTTAACTCCCAATAAACTCTGAAAAATGGAAATCTCATATCTGATTCTGTGTTGGGGAGAGGTCTCGGTCAGTAAAGTGCCTGCCACTCAAATATGAGGACCTGGTTCAGATCTCCAGACCTAATGTAAAGAGCTAGAGCTAGGGAGCTAGGCATGCTAATGTGACGGGCGGGGGGGGAGGGGGGGCGCGCTATGGGTCAAAGGGTACAAACTGTAATTTAGATTCTAAAATTGGGCACAGAGGTGCATGGCTACACTCCCAGGATTCATGAGTCTAAGCAGATAGATCGTGCGTTTGAGATCAGCCTGGCTTATGTGTACAGTGAGATCCAGGCCAAACCGCACTGCACAGCGCGACCTTGTCTCATAAAGGAAAAAAGAAGTCCCAGAGATCTAATGGTGACACAGCCTACTCCACTTCCTGTACGTGAAATCTGCTAAGGTCCTGAGCGTCCCCCCCCCCACAGGCCACTTATGTGAGGTGACGGCCACATTGAGTTTGACTGTGGTGATCCCTCCAGGATGGGGACATATATCAAGACACCAAGTGACACACCCTAGAGAGAGAGAATTTTCATTCATTGGCTGTATTTCAGCAAAGGTGGAAAAAACTGTGTGTGGAAAGGTAAAGGGCTAAGAATAGCCACGGCGGTGAAGATTAACCCGAGAGAACTTGTTCTTCTGGTCAGTGTGGGCACGGCTGGTGATCGCCAATAGAGAGAACGCAGCTGGCAAGATAGGAGAGCACACTGACTGCATCCCTTGAGACCAAGGGGCTACAATCAACTTTTGTGGGTATTTCTTTTTTTAAAGGTACTTTGTTGAGTTTCTGAATGAGAGTAAAAATGAACCCTTCTGTCTCATCATTAGCAAAAATTATTCTATGTGAATGTGAGCTTTAATGTGAAAAGCATGAGAAGACAAGGAAAGAAGCAGATGCGTAGTAGGGGAGGGACAGGAGCCCAGAGCCTCTAGCGCAGTAGCAAGCGCTCCACCACTGAGTTCCATCCTCTTCCCTGGAATTTTAATATGGAATTCAGTATGAATTAGAACCTAGCAGAAAGTGCAATGGCGCCCATGGCTGCTCTCCAGCTGGGGTGATATTCTGGATGGTGCTGGAAATCCCAGGAAGCAGGGGTCCAGCTTTGGTAAGCAGGTCATTCCCTGGCAGGAGATGTGTGCCTAAGTCCCAAGTCCTTCCCCCTTTCTCTTGTTCTCTGCGTGTCCCATCTCCCGTGAAGAGGATGGCTGTCCTCTGCCAAATGTCATGATGTTCTTTCCAAGCACATGGGGCCAAGTGACCTTGTACTAGAATTTGAGCTAAAATAAATAATTCCCTCCTTTCTTTGGGGGCGGTTTGGTCACAGATTTGCAGAAGAAGACAATACACTCCCAGTTCTAGAGGTTGGACATCCAAGATCAAGGTGCGGGCAGAACTGGTTTCTCAAGAGGCCTCTGCCTGGCTTGCAGCTGCCCACACTCCGTGTGGCTTCACGTGATCACAGGCTCTCTGTGAACACACAGTTCAGAATAGAATACATGCCGACGGCGCCATTTCAATGGCATCTCCCATTTTAAACCCTGTCTCCGGATGCAGTCACATTTTGAGGTAACTAGACCGTACGGCTGTGGTCACAAATTTGGAGGGATACCCATCAGTCCATAACACCATACTCTCAGTGTGCCCCAAATTCCTTTCATACCCACATGCTAAATGCATTTAACCCCATCCCAGCTGGTCCAAAGTCTTAGCCTTCCCAGAACCACTCCAAGTGCTAAGTCAGCACAGTATCACGTCAATGAGATATGGGTGGACCCCGGGAGAAAGAAATACCTTCTCTGGCTGTGAACCTGCAAAACCAGGTTTGTTATGTGTGTTCCAAAGACCATGATGGGGCAGGCAAGGGGCAAACAATCCCACTCCAAAAGAGAGAGCTCAGAATGGAGAGAGAATGGGACAGAAGCCTCCCATTTGGAGGCCACTAAGCGTACCCCTTTGCCGGGAATAGCATCAACCCAGAAGCCTGCAGGTCTTTGGTTTGTATATTTTTATTCATATGGTTTATATATTTTTATGCTGGAGGAATCTGTTGGACAAAGAGTTCCAAGTAGTTTTGGAAGCCATGTGTTGCTGGGGATTAGGCTCGTGTATGCTAAGAGGTAAAAGGCCAGCCTTGTCCGGAGCAGCACCAGGGTTTGAGATCACAGCCCTTTCCTCACTTCTAGGTTCAAAAGAAACAATTCTTTGTTATGAAAAGATCAACTAGCTAGGCCTGGAATGTAGCTGAGCTGCGGGGCGCTAAGCTCCTAGGTTTGATCCTCAACACCATAATCAAAGAAATCAAATTTAAAATGACTTGACATTTAGAAGAAAAACAGAGCTTGATTTTAACTCATGCCACGTACCACAACAGCTCCCAGATGAACTGATTGCAATAGGCACATAAACCAAACCATAAAAATCAAATGGTGAAATTACTACCAAAAATAAAAAGGTTTTCTAACCTTGAAGTTTTAAATAGGATTAGTAGTTTAACACTAAACTCAAATTTTTGCAAAAAAAATAATGTTTTTATTTATTAAAGTTATACATTTGGGGGATCCTACAAACCCAGGATATATGAACTCAAGATGTACTTGAGTCAAAGTAAATATATGTGTGTGTGTGTGTGTGTGTGTATGTGTGTGTATCAATTAATACAAAGAGTTTTCACCAATTAAAAAGTGAAAATTAAGTAATAAAAGACATGAATAGATAATACAAACAGCCCCTCAATCCTTGCAACATGTCAATCTCATTAAAATTTAAAAACTTCAACTGAAAAATTAGACATTACTTCCTAGACAGTCTAGACAGATTGCTGGTGCACCTATCCCCCGCTTTGATTTTTTTTTTTTTTGAGTTATGATTTCTCTGTGAAACAGCTCTTGCTGTTCTGGAACTCGATCTGTAGACCAGGCTGGCCTCAGACTCACAAATATCTGCCTGCCTCTGCCTCCCGAGTGTTGGCAATAGTGAACATCTTTAATCTCAGCACTCAGATGGAGGGGCAGGAAAACTGTCTAGAACAGGGGACTAGCCTGGCTGCAGAATGTGACCCTGTCACAGAAACAGCCAAAGGAAGTAAATGAACAATCAACCTCTCTGCTTCTAGTACCTGTGGTGGATTAATGAGAATGGTCCCCATAGGCTCCTATAGGTGAATGTTTGGTCAGCAGAGAGGGACACTATTTGAGAAGGATTAGGAGGTGTGGCCTTTGTTGAAGGAAGCATGACACTGGGGGCAGGCTTGGAGTTTTCAACCAGGCTGAGCATCTTTCTCTTTCTCTTCCTGCTGCCTGTAGATCAGGAGGTAGGACTCTCAGCTCTCCCTCCAGCACCATGTCTGCCTGCCATGTCCCACCATGAGGATGATGGATGAAGCCCCTAAAACTGTAAGCAGGCCCCAATTAAATTCTATAAGAAGAATGGCCGGGCGGTGGTGGCGCACGCCTGTAATCCCAGCACTCGGGAGGCAGAGGCAGGCGGATCTCTGTGAGTTCGAGGCCAGCCTGGTCTACCAAGGGAGTTCCAGGACAGGCTCCAAAGCTACAGAGAAACCCTGTCTCGAAAAAAAAAACAAAAAAAAAAAAAAAAGAAGAATGAAGGCAGCATACATACACAGTAACATGGGGAAAGGCGAATAACCCAATTTGTTGCCCAGTTAGTTAGAGCAAGGACACCACATACAATCCACTCCCAAGCATTTACTGCCACACATGCACATGAATACAGACACCATGGAAGAACAAACTTGAATAAAGACAGGAAAAAAGTTAGAACAGTACATATAGCAGGTAGGTACAGTACCTTTTGGAGGTTAACAGTAAAGGACATTTACTTTTCCTCTTATTCATATAAAAAATTGTTTAGTGTCGTTAAAGTATTACTCTGATTGGGTATGGTGACAAACATCTTTAATCCCAGAATACAGCAGGTGAATCTCTGTGAGTTTGAGACTAGCCTGGTATACACAAGTTCCAAACCAGTCAGGAATATACAACAAGACCCTACCTCAAAAAGGTATGTATGTATGTATATATGTATGTATGTATGTATGTATGTGTGTATGTATGTATGTATGTATTATGTGTTGTGTGTCTGTCTCTGTGTGTATGTGTGTGTGTACATGTATGTATGTATGTATGCAAGTATGCATATATTATGTGTTGTGTGTCTGTCTATGTGTGTATGTGTATGTGTGTACATGTATGCACATTTATGCACAAGTGGGAGGATAATTCAAGGTTCTTTCCTACCACATAGACCCCAGAGATTAAACTCAGCTTTTCAAACTTGGTGGCTGAGCCATCTCTCCAGATACAGAATGTCTGGCTTTTAGTATAATGTTGACTGAGGTTTCTGTCCTGCCTGGTTTCTGTCCTCCCACCAGGTCCCATAGCCATTTAGCCCAAAGAAATCACACAGAGGTCTATATTAATGATAAACTGATTGGCCCATTAGCTCAGGCTTCTTATTAACCCTTATAACTTATATTAACCCATTATTCTTATCTCTGTTAGCCACATGGTTCAGTACCTTTTTCAGTGAGACAATCACATCCTGCTTCTTCAGTGGATGGGCCAGGACTGAGGAGGAATGGGCTTCCTCCTTTCCAGAATTCTCCTGTTCCCATTGACCCACTTCTACTTTCTGTCTGGTTGTCCCGCCTATACTTCCTTCCTGGCTACTGGCCAATCAATGTTTATTTAAAACATAATTGACAGAATATAGACAGTTGTCCCGCACCACTTCCCCCTCTTTTTATGATTAATAAAAGGGTTATTTATTTAAGGGGAAAACTTACAAATCACTATCCTAGACAACAGCCCTCTGCCCAACCAGGAATAGAATCTAGTAGCTGGAAGAGTTAAAGCAGGGCTACTACTGCTTTTTAAAGAAAAAGAGACCACACCCAAGTCAGCTGGTATCTTAATGGCTATTGGCTGAAGGAGTGGAAGGAGCTCCCGCAGCACCTCCCCCTTTTGTTTAAGTAAGAGAGTTAAAACCCGATATAAAACAATATACACTAGGAACAGATATCAAGTATAAGATTATAATTACAATCAGCATAAACAATATTAAGCAAGGAACATGCGCTAAGTGTTTTAATAAACATTCTATCCTAAGGAGTCTAAGTCTTGTATTGGAAATGGATTGGCTAGATCATAAGAGGACAGTAACTATGACTATCTAATCTTCAACCAAATTGAAGGCCTGAGAAGGGAGATAATATTACTTGAGCAGGCAGGAAGTACAATCAAGTAGCTTCCAAAGCCAGCAATATATGACAGTGACAATTAGCTACCTGAGCAATTACCCAAAGTCTCATTTTGCAACGTTTAAGCAACCAACTTTGGCTATGGCCTAGTGTAATTGACAGACCATTTTCAGAGGCAAGAAATTTTTCAAAACTGTCTTATCTTGTCTTGGCAAGATTTAACAGTCCTGCTTATCCATTTCTGAATATCATGTAATTTGTCAGTGGTTGAGGCATTGTCAGTTCCTTGCCCAAAGGCCAGTTTTGCCAAGAAGAAAACAGCTCCAAGTGGAGTGTCCTTTGGTGCTCAGCATTCTCTCGGGAATAGATTGGTGCTGTCAGAAGCAGTTGTATCTCATGTCAACAGAACCCTAAGTTATTTAAATGCCATGTTCCACAGATCCTTGAAGTGGTTGAAGATTACCTATCTAGACAGAATACAGTCTTTATGTATCTAAAGAACCTATTTGATCTAACTATATGTACAGCAAGCATGAACAACTATAACATTTAATACCTGCATAACTTAAAGGCTAAAACTTCATGTCAGAATATTAAATAATCTGTAAACAAATGTGCAACAAATGAGGACAGTGACCTCAAAATGTAAACAATATATAAGTATCTTGATCAGAGGTAGAAGTAATAAATATATAATGCTCCTAAATGAAAATATATCCTAAAAGTGTGTCAATATACAAAATGTCTTAAACAGAGATAATAACATACATATATACAATCTGACAAAATAACTTTGTATAGGTGTACAAATAATGTAAAGAAAAGTAACAAATATAATTTGAACTTGTATCAATATACAAAAACTATACCAATGTAAATTATCCATAAATAATAGCTCACAAGAATTTACTCTATTACCCACTATTATTATTCCCCCCCTTTTTTAACAAACATAATTTTCACCCCAACCTTAGATATAATACAAGTAATAATCAACAACTCCTAGATATAATACAAGTAATAATCAACAGTGTTCTCAACCCTTTGGACAAACTTTTTTTGGGATGGGGGCATCTTCTGCATATATTATTTCTGTCATAGAAATATATTCCAAGATTAGAAATGTAAATGACAATGTCCATGTTCTCCATCTATTTTAAAGAGAAGGGGTGGGTACAGCGAGGCTGTGGAACACTTACACAACTGTGGTAAGGGTTACACTTACTATATGAAGCCAAGCTTATTCCCAGCATCACAATGGGACAGGGGCACAAAATTTTAAATGAGAGAAACTAGTAACATCTTTAAAGTACTGAGATTCTCCAGAAGAGTCTATGATTAACACAGTGAAGCTAGGGCCTGTGGCCAGACAGAGCAGATTCACCATTGCAGGCCCTGAGCTACAAGCATGTACCAAACTCAGCTGAAGCAAAGCCAAGGAAGGTGGAAGGTGGGAAGCAAGGCAGTTACTTCCTTTAATTAGTTAAGTAATTTGTTTGTTTGCTTATTGATTTTTTGTTGTTTGTTTTTTGAGACAGGATTTCTCTACATAACCCTGGCTGTCCTGGAGCTCACTATGTAGATCAGGCTGCCCTGGAACTCATAGAGATCCTCCTATTTCTGCCTCCAGAGTGTTGGGATTAAAGGTGAGTCACAATGTGCCTTTTTCTGACAAGAGTTTATATAGCCCAGATTGGCCCCAAGCTCATCTTCCTGTTTCGGCCTCCCTAGCACTGGGAAGGAACGCACGGTGCCAAAAATAAGGAAACCAGATCAGTAAGTCAAAATGTTTTTTTTATGCAGAAACCACAGCAGCAAAGGATTGTGAAGGGATAGGAGGGGAGAAGAGAGGAGAGAAGAAGAAAGTAGGGGTGGGTGAGGCTGCAGTTAGTGTCCCACACTGGAAGGGGGCAATTTCAAATGTTCTCATAGTGGAAGGGGTCAAATGTTTGAGGGGGTCAGAGAAGGTGAATGGCTTGACTTGGCCATTCCACATTGGATTCAAGTCATTGCAGCTCTGTGTGCCTTGTTAATATATACAGCAACAATATTTCACATTTAACATGTGGATTTAAAGATGCCAATCTAAGAAAGATTCAGACCTCACCTTTGAGAAACAGCACACACCCACACGAGTTTTCTGTTTTAAGTCAAGGTGAAATAATACTTCAGGCAGAGACTCCAACATGATTTTTCCACAAAGTCCTACAGTGGCAATAAATACCAGAGATAAACCAGACACAGTGGCACCAGACTGTAATCCCAGGACCCAGAAGGTGGAGCCGGAGGTTTGGCAGTTCAAGGACAGCCTTGGGGCGCATGGTGTTTGTGAAGCTGTGACAATGTTAGCTCCAAACCCATCTTTGTGTGTTTGCATCCAATTGTGATGAGCCTATGTATGTCAAGTTGGAGAAGGCTCTTTATGCTGAGCACTCAATATCAACCTAATTAAGTTTGATGACAATCAGAACCTGACAGAAAGGGAAGGCCTTTATAAAACTGATCAAGAGGGGAAACCAACCAGGAAAGTGTTTGTTTGCAGGTGTGGAGTGACTAAGGACTATGGTCAAGAATCTCAGGCTAAGAATGTCGTTGAAGAGCACTTCAAATGCAGTAAGTGAACAAATAAAAGATTTGGCTCATTCGAAAACAAAACCAAGCAAGAGGAGCTGAGGAGGTGGCTGGGTTGACAACTGGCTGGCCACACAAGCATGAAGACCTGGGTTCAACCCTCCACACCTACACTTATCAAAGCTAGATGTGTCCCCATGATCCCTGCACTAGAGAGACAGAGTCTAGATGAGTCAGCGAAATCCAGAGTCAGTGAGAGTGTCTACCTAGTCACCCTTAGCTACCTAGCCAGCCTGGGTTATATGAAATCCTATCTCAAAAAAACAAACAAAAAGTCAAATAGCTACTAAGCTTCTAAGTCTGTTCCTGGTTGACCTACTTTTTAACAACATGCTAAGCATTATTTGATATGTAGGTTCATTTTCTTTAAAAGCAGATGACTAGGGTGGCCCAGGGCGCCACTCCCAGTTTTCAGAGTTTAAAGAATATATGTGGATATGTTTTGTTCCTTGTTGCTATAGTGTTTCATGACTGTACAAAAAGAAAATTAAGAGCTTTAACAAAAATTATACTAGAAGAAATTGGTGTAGTTGGTAACGTGGTGGCATAAGGCACGCACCAACACTGTGTTTAGATTTCTTTATGAAAATGCACGGCCGGGCAGTGAAGAGTTGGCTCAGTGGTCAAGAGTCCTCATTGCTCTTGCAGAGAACCGGGGTTCAGTTCAGGTATGCGCATGTGCAAGCAGAGCATCCGTCCACTTAAAGTCAAATAAATCCTAAGGAAAGAAAAGAGAAAATGTGGGGGAAGGTGCTGAGAAGTGACTCAGCAGTTACCAGCACACACTTCTGCAGATGACCGAGTTCAGTCCCCGATGCCCGGATCAGGCAGCTCACAACTGTCTGTGACTCCGATTTCAAGGCAATCTGAAACCTCTGGCCCCTGCAGAGTCCTGTACAAAATCATGTGCACATACATACAGACTAAACACGTGCACATAAACAAGAACAGTAAAAATAAAACTTTTATAAAAAGAAAATATAGGGAAAGAGCCAGTGACATGGGTCACCAGGTAAAGGTGCTTACCACACAAGTCTATCGACCTGAGTTGGATTCCCAAAACCCACATCAAGGTGTATAGAGGGAACTGACTCCACAAAGCTGCCCTTTGACCTCTGCATGTGTGCCATGACAAGACAAGCACTCCCCCATTCCTGCATCACACACACACACACACACACACACACACACACACACACAAATTTTAAACAGAAAAAGGAAACTACTTTTATGGGATGATTTGAAAACAACAAAAACATTAAATCCCCGAATATTTATTGTATTAGCCGGGGTTCTCTCTATGAACCTAACTGAAAGAATGAACATATGTGGCTGGAACCCAGCTAATTCAACAGCAGCTGTGTCCCAACAAAAAGACTCCAACAGTTATTCCGTCCACAGGGCTGGATGTCTCTGTTGGTCTCTGGCGTATATTGGGATCCTGAAGCGGTAGGCTCCAACACCAGTGAAGAGTTGACTCAGCAACAGGAAAGAACTTGCCAGTGAGCGTGAGGGCAAGCGGGCAAAAGAGGCAAAGCTTCCTCTGTGTCCTTTATACAGGCTGCCGAGAGAAGGCGTGGCTGGGATTTAGAGCGGGTCTCCTGACTTCAAAGGATCCGGGTTTAGGGTGGGTCTTCTCACCAATAACTAAACCAAGAAAATTCCTCACAGGTATGCCTAGTTGCTTGGGTGTTTAGTTAATCCCACATGAATTCAAGCTGATAACCAAGAATAGCCGTCATACTTACTGACTGGGGAAGCAAGAAGTATGATAAGACACCCCATGGGTCATTGCAGGAAGACACATGACACACTAATGGATAAAATCATAGATGTGGACATCAACAATGGCAGTGTGCAGAAGATTGGGGGTGGCCTCAGTCAACTGCCAATAGGGCGATGGTACCTCTGGCGGTGTGATGGGAGGAGGGTTGACGTCTCATAAACTGTTCTATTATTTACCACACTTAGTAAAATAAACTCATATGTTGTCTATGTAACCTTTTTAACAATTGAAGAACTATGGCCGGGGTGGGTGCATCGCTCCCAGCAGTGGAGGTGGAGGCCCAAGGTGGAATGGACTGTTAGACACTTAGGACAGAGAGAAACGGGGATGGGGGAGATGGGGGCTGAGAAACGGGGATGGGGGAGATGGGGGCTGTGCTGACGTCACTCTCTAGCCCTCTCACCAATCAACGGAGGCGGGTTGGACAGTGTCTTCGATACTTTTCAATAGCTGTGGCCAAGAACCATGACCAAGGTAACTTATAAGAAGAAAGCGACTCACAGATCCATGACCATCATGACAGGGAGCATGGCAGCAGGCAGGCAGGCGTGGTGTTGGAGCAGCAGCTGAGTGCTCAGAAAGTTACACACAAATGTGAGGCAGGGAGAGCTAACTGGGGATGGTGGGAGCCTTTGGAACCTCAAAGCCCACCTTGTTGGAGGAGGCGATGCGCCTCGGCCTTCCCAAACAGTTCTACCAAGTGGCAAGCAGCCATTTAAATATATGAGCCTATGGAGGCCATTCTTACTCAGAACTATTGCAGGTGGAGAGAGGGGTATCTGGATCTTGCAGCAGGAACTACATGAGGGAGGGACAAAGAGCACCATAAGAAGAGTCACGGGGGGGGGGGAGGCACGAGAGACACTATCAGCCCACATCACACACCAGAAAGGGGGAGCCATTAAAGGCAGCTGAAGTATCCCCAGGTGCCAGCCAGGGTGACTCTGACAGCAGCCCTGGGGTTGTGAGGTAGCAGTCAGATAGCAAGGGGGTTAAAGAATGGGTAAGAAGGGAGAGGAAGTGCAAACCAATCTTCCCAGAAGCAAAGCTGTGGGAAAAAAGAGCTGAAGTGACCCCTGGGAGGCTGAGGTGACCCCTGGGAGGTGAGTGAGGAGCCCGTGAGGTTCCAGGGTGAAGAGGCCAAAGCCAGAGATCAAAACTGGATCAAAGAAGGCTGTCTCCACCCAAGGAAGCCAGGGCAACTCCATGGCCATTCCAGGCTGGGTGGGCTGGGTGGAGGCGGTGGAAGTCGAGGGAGAGGGCAGAAGGGTTCCTGGAAGCATGGAGCGAGCACTACACTGCAGGGGTGTGTCAATCCCTTTCCCCTCTCGTTCTTCTGCGTGGGGTGAGAGGTGAGGGGTGGCCTGGCAATCTGGGGCTAAATTTGGCAAGGAATGACATCGGAGAAGAAGGAAGGGCTGGCCGTACTCAAGGAGAGTTGCCAAGTGGACGCTTGCAAGACTTGGGGAGGAGGAAGAAAATTAAAGTCCAAGGGACCACTGGGTAGAAAAACCAGGTTGGGACAAGGCAGCAGAGTTCATGAGCAAGTGGGGAGGAAGCTTATGGTAAGAGAACAGACTGCTAAAATTTAAGAGATTATTTTAAAAAGGGGAACAAAGAGTCTGGTTCCATCAAAGTTGACGTCAGCTGAATATAACAAAACTCCCAAATATACAGTTTAACTCTTTTCCCCTTTAGGGAAAATCCAAAAGAAGGAGACCCCATAGTTCCCGTGGTGCCTGGGCTTCATCTACGTTTCTGCCTTCCCATCCTAGCAAAGGGCTTCGATCCTCCAGGTCTCCTTAAGATTTACTATGGCTGCTGTGTGCCAGCTGTTACATGTGTGTTCCCAGCAGCTACAGACATCAAAAGCAAATAGCATAGTCAGTGTCTGGCTGAATCAGCCTTCCAGGAAGCCCCACCCAGCACACTCACTTTCCTCTCTTTCCACCTAACCTAGGCACCAAACCAAAGCAAGGAAGACTGAAGAAAATCTACGAGCTTTCTCCCTCTTTCCTCAGGATAGTATCTTACTATATAGTACAGGGTGTCCTCAAACTCTCCATCCTCCTGCCTCAGCCTCCCAAGCACTGCAATTACAGGTGTGCAATACTGCACTATTCTGAAAAGCCAATTTTCACTCCTGGTGGCAGTGGTCCAGGCTAACACCAAGGTCTTATTACTGTCCTCTTTGGTGTGACCGAATACTTGGCCGAAGCTACTTACGGGAAGGAGAGATTAGCTCTGCTCAGGATTTCAAGGGATTTTTAGTCCATCATGGTGGCTTTGCCCATGATGGCATCACGTGGCCGCAGCTCCTTACTTAGCACTGACCACAAAGCTGGTGGGTACACTTCAGTATTCAAGGCCTGCCCACATTGGCCTTAAGTCGGCCAGCTAGGCCCCATCTCCCTGAGTTCCATAAAATTCCCAAACAGAGCCAGCACCTAAAGAACAAGTATTCAAACACATGAGCCTATGCGAACATTTCACAGGGGTCTATGCTTGAGGAATACAAACATGGTAGACAATTTGTAGATGCCTCTAAAAGCAAGACATCGCGCCCAAGGCTCACAGTGAAGTGGAATCTGCTCTCTCTAAGGTAAGCGCTTTGTTCCAGGTGTAGTAATTGCCTCCGATTGAGTCCCTTCTGGTGAGCTCGGGAGGAAGCTCTGGTTGTGACCTTAGTGCCATCATCACCAGGTGTCCCTTGTCACTTGTCTGCTCTGTTTTTAAGCTGACATACTCTAGCTAGACAGTGATAAAGGATCTGAGCAGGGCAGAGGTCACAAGAGGTCACAGTGCCCTTCTGAGCATCCTGTTGGGCTTGGACTGCACTGTCCACCAAAGTGGAAGAGTCAGTCCCTCTGGATCCCGTCCATCGCTAAGGTAGGAGGAGAATGCATTGAGGATGAAAATTTATCTAAACCAGGTGTCCAGGGCCTAGCGCATGCTGCTTCCCTTCCTCTTCTGACACACGAGGTCCTTACAGCAAGTCCCATCATTCAAACACCTGCAGGGCTGGCCCTTGGACGTCCTAGAGACTGTCAGAGCAACAGGATCACCCGGTCAGCACGGTAT
>NC_022019.1:8236771-8247734 GCF_000317375.1 Microtus ochrogaster
CACGGTATACAATTCAGAATGAAGATCCTCAAAGGGAACTGACAACACAGTTGAAAAATATTTTTACCGGACCACCATCCTCCAACTGTGGCCACCAATAATGACCACTCCATGCTAGAGCTCCTTGGTTCAGCTTGCCTTTCTACATTCTGAGAAAAAAGACCGTTTTTCACTTTCTCTGTCTTGTTTTCTCATTGACACATAGTTGCAATTTATGGGAAACAATGTGACAATTCAGTACCTGCATGCAATGCATGATTAACACCAGGTCAGGGCAGCCAGCAACTCCATCTCCTCCGCATGCAATCCTCCCTTTGTGCTGAGAACATTTACAACTTCTCTACTAGTTATATCTTAGAAATATTTGTGCTCTTGTTGTTTTCCTTGTTTGTTCTGAGACAGGGTTTCACTACGTGGTCCTGGCAGGCCTGGTATCACTGTGTAAAGACCAGGCTGGTCTTCGGCCTTCTTAAGCTTACAGAGATCCACCTGTTTTGTCTCCTGAGTACTGGGATTAAAGGCACACACCATCATGCCTGGCTTTGCTGGTTTATTTTTTAATTAATGTGCATGTGTTTGAGCCTATATGAGTGACCAAGTATCCTGGCACTGAAGCTATGAGCTGTGAGTTGTGGGTGCTGGAAACTGAACCCCAGTCCTCTGCAAAAGCAGTAAGCATTCTTAACCACCGAGTCATCTCTTGGGGCCCATACAGCCTTAGTTCTATATTTTATAGCTGTGCTTGAGTGTATATGTATATGCACCACATATATGCAGGTACCCACAGAAGCCAGAAGAGGGCGTCTATTCCCTGGAGCTGGGGTTAGAAGTCACTGAACGTGGGTGCTAGGAATCCAATCCAAGCCCCTTGTGCTCTTAACTGCTGAGCCATCCCTCACTCTCCAATAACTACTTTTAACTATTCCATTAGTAATTGTCTAACTACTTCATTATGTGATATTAAAAGTTATTCCTCCTGTCTAACCGCACCCTATTTCCATTAATTAGACAGAATTATATAAACGAATGAAGTTGTGCGCTTGTGAATTTACCGGTTAAATGAATGGAGAAAAACAATCTCCCCTTTAGGGCATGTTATTCCAAAGGGCCCTGAAGCTTCAGAAACACCCTTGAGAGACTTGTAATTGAGTTTAAAGATTGAGGTGAATTTGCACTCCTCAGACTGAAAGAGAAGCTTCTAGGGCCCTTGGGAAGCTGAAGCTTTTAAACACACCTGGGAGCCAGGTATAGTATCGCCTGTCTATAATCTGAAGACTCAAAAGAAACAGGAGAATTGCTAAGAGTTTAAGGTCAGCCTGAGCTAAGAGTAAGTTCCAAGCTAGCCTGGGCTACTGAGAAAAATCCTGACTTATAAAAAAAATCTAAATGAAAAATTCATGTATATACCTTTTCATCTGCCACTGAACAGGAAGCTGGTCTGGGGGCTGTAACCAGACTGACTCTGTGCAAGGTTTGTCCAGCTCCAGACAGCCGCTGTCCCTGTCTGGTTCAGTCCCAAAAGCCCCTTGACTAATCCACTCTAAAACTAGAGCTAAAACAAATGAGAAGATGTGCAGGAATGCACCTCGGCGAAGACATTATGCGGTGAGTGAGGGTTTTCCTCTGAGACTGGCAGAGCCATCGTCCCCTGCAGCACCTGAGCAGGAGAGAGACTCTGCAGGGCCACCTGGCCTGTTGCACAGACTGCAGTTCCCCACCCAGGCTGAACACCTGAGGGAGCTGGCAGAGCAGCCTGGGAACCACTGTGTGCTGTCTGCCCTGCAGAGAGCGTCTGTGGCAATCAGTGCACCACTGTTTGTTTTCAGTATGAATGCCAGTTGAATTGGAAGGGCTCCGCCAGAGCAGTCCAAACTCACTGAGACTCCAAAGGACAATTCTCCTTTGAGCTATAGATCCGCGAGGCTGCCTTCCCTTTGAAGGCGCTTGTTGTTTTTGTTTTCCCGTTGGCTTGGTGTCTGTGGGAAGTCTAACCCTGAAGGCGGTTGAGCATCTGAACATAGTGTCCATCCAAAGTCTCTACTTTTCTTCTGTGTTTAGACCCAGCTGACCTGGAACTCAGTAATCCTCCTGCCTCAGCCTCTGGATCGCTGAAATTTCAAACATGTACCATCACCAGCACAAAGCTTCCAGCGAAACATTCTCTTGAAAACCAACAAAGCAAAAAAAGATACATGTCAAAAAGGAGGTTCATTTCTTTTCTAGATGAGGTCGCATGTGTGCTAAGGTAGTCTCTTACTCAATATAAAGCTGCGGATGACACCAAGTGGCTGTCTTCCCCTCTGGAGTCCTGGGGTTAGAGACATGCATCACCAGACCAGGTTTATGCCATGGGGGGATTAAACCCAGGGTCTCATGATCCACATCCCAGCCCAGCCCCAGTGACTGAGCTATCAGCAGCTAAGTGGAATTGCACAACATCCTGACGAGGCTTCTTTAGGAATTTTTATACGCAATGGGAATGGTAGTTTTATTCCGAGTAACACAGAAGCAAAACAAACAGGCGAACGCCTTCCTTGGGAGTCTCTGACACAATGAGAGACTGCGCACACTCAGAATCTGACTGAAATAATGGCTCCCAAAGCCTTTGGCACTGTGACTTGGGGCAAGTTCTTAATCTCTGTAATCCTCAGCTTGTCTGTCTATAAAATGGGGACAATAGTAGTCATATTTATGGGATTGTTGTCTGATTTAACTAAGGTAGTGATTAGCAAGGGTTTTATCTACACACGGTAAACAATCAAAACCAGGCAACTACCTTTATTTTGTCAGTAACCAGTACAAAGTGACAGTAACCAGTACAAAGTGACAGCTAGTGATAACGCAGTGGCTCGCGGGTGTTTGCCATGCACTACTACATACTAATATTCTCTCTTTAGACATTCAAGGTAACTAAACCAGACTCGCTACCACTCCCCCGCTGTGGACCATGATTGTCTACTTGCTGAGTTCTGTTAGAGTCTTGGTGTATTTAATAGATCAGCAAACGCAGTATCTCACTTAAATGCGAAGATGCACAGTGCTTACGGAGGAAATGAATAGAGAAAATATTATCTTCGGGGATTTCTCTGATTTTGCTGTTAAGTCAGCAAACACTATGTTGGGTTTTGAGAACAATTCCATGAGTTGAACTTACACTTACGGAAATACTAGATCCTAAACTTGTTTTCAGGGACTAAGCCAGTCTTTTAGATTTTGCTTTTAGAACAATTGTGTTTGGATCTATTTTTGGAAGCGATGGTCCAATAGGGTTTCAGTATTTCTCAGGGCTATATCATTGTGTTCACAGGAAAAGCAGTTTAGAAATATCTGCACGTGTGTCTACATTAAACAGGTGTGTGCGTGCGTATCCTCCGTCCTGTCCTGAGATGTGGAGGAACAAGGGGACGGAGTAAATGAAATTACAACTGGCTATGGATGCTTAGTGAATGTTTAAATCCGTTTCTCCCTGCTCCTCCAGCCTCCTGCCATCTCATCTTCAGTAGAGTCGCCAGCTTCTAGATAAAGCCTTCCTTTGAGCCTGAGCAGACGCTGGCCCTGCCGCTCACAAGGGAAGCACATGAGCGTCCCTATCTTGTTTTCCTGACCCCTGCATGACCTTCTGCAGTGAACAGAGCAAAACGGTCAGTAGATTATTTTTAAAGTTATTTTATATCATTTTTTTTTAGCCCTACAACACACAAGGTAGAAAAAGGAACAAATTACATGTCCGTGCAGTAAAATGCAGGTGTGGGTACCTTCCACTTCGGCATGTGCACTGAGAGCCTGGGTCTCAAAGGCCCAGCTGTGCTGACTGTCTCTCTCACTGCTGTCCGAGGGGCTTGTGTTCTAGGACACCTTGGCTGAAGCCCACCAGGCCTGGGGCAACCTCTGCAAAAGCCAGGGAGCACTCGAGTTCCACCCAGAGTGCTGAAGACACAGAAGCTCAGAGCAAGCCTGGCAGGCAGAGGAGAATCCCCAGACCCCTCCCCAGTAGGGAGCCATTTACCCATCAGAACACTGGGGCAAGATGGAGGATGGATACGGAGATGAGAGACAGAAGCAGAGCACCTGGCCTGACTGGAAGTCAACAGTTTTCTTCAGAGCAGCCCCAGAAGGCTGGTGGGGTGGGGACAGGGTGGTGGTGAGGCCGCAGCAAGTTCGGGTCTGTGCTAACCACAGCACATTCCACATAGAAAACTGAGTAGGGCCCCCTGCATGGTCATCAGAGACTGGACACCAGTGGGGTGAAGATGCCTGCAGGGAGGGGACTGGGAGAAAATTGGAAGCCGGTTTCACCCTGTCCCCAGAAAGCACTAAGTGTGTCACCCGTCAGCACATACAAGCCAGGGTGAAGTTCTGGGGAATAAAGAGAAATCAGCGCTTGAGCCTGCCAGGACCTAGAAATCCAAACAGGGCATATCCCTAACACCAGACTCAAGGAAAGAAAACCTCCTAGAGGTTCATTTTTATGTAACTCCTCCTTCAAGAAAATAAACATGAACAGAAAAAATAATGGAGAAGGAACCGGGATTCAACTCAGTAGTAGGGTGTCAGGCTCGGAATCTGACTCCCAGGACTGCTACAAGGTCAAGAATAGAAGAGGTGGGAAAAGGGGGAGAGTGGGGGAGGAAAGAGAGGAGAGGAGAAAGAGGAAGGAAAGGGGGAGGGAGAAGAAATCTTTTTCATTATACTGTTGACACCACCTCCAGAGGACGGCCACACATCCACAAGTATGTGCAGTACAAAATGGACTCGATGAGTTAAAAAAAAGAAAAAGAAAAAGAGTACACAGGTTGGCTTGATAGGAAAGGGGTTGAACCTGAGAAAAGGTCGGGGGAGGTGGGATGGATGTGATCAAATCATTGTACACAAAGAACTAAAAATCAAGAAGGACAAAAAATCCTTTAAAATCTCTTTAATAAAAACAGAATCAAGCAGTGATCAAAAAACACCCTGGTTCTCGGGGGGGGGGGGGGGGGTGGAGAGATGGCTCAGTGGTTAAGAGCACTGACTGTCCTCCCCAAGGACCAGAGTTCAATTCCCAGCACCCACACGGCAGCTCACAACTATCTGGAACTCCAGTTCCAGGGACCTGGACATCCTCAGTCAGACATACGTGCAAAACACTAATGCACATAAAATAAAATTTAAAGAAGCAAACCAAAGCAACAAAGCACCCTGGTTCTCACAAACTATCCCAGGAAAGCTGGGCTTCGCTGGTGAGTTTGCTTTGCTCTGTTGTGTGGTATGTCTTGGAATTGTTTGGAGAAGTAGTTTGGGCTTGTTTGCTATTTTTTCTAGAATACTGAGCAAGCAGTCGGCAACAGGGAACATCAGAGGGACTCAGACACAGCAGTCAAGTTCTCAAACAATCTTCAGCGGTTCTCCATGCCGGACAGTAAAACACAGTTTTAGCTAGGATAAGAAAAAGAAAAAGAAAAGAACAATAAAGCAAACCATTGTATTTCTGTATTAGCCCAACCAGTAAGAAAAAGAGACTTCCTTGCGTGGCCTACATCGGCTGACTGGTCACTTGCCATTCAGGTTAAACACAAGACAGAAGGGAGCATTGTTCTGATGCTGCCCTGATAACATCCCAAGAACACTGGTGCGCGAGGGAGAAAAGCAGATCGTGGTCAATGCTGTCACTTGAGTTTCAAAAGCACCGTTTTTTCTTTTAAAGGAACATCTTCAGTCTCCAAGGCTGAAGACTAAAATTTTCCATTGGAGTCACTCGTGAGCAGAAACTCTATTCAGAGCCCAGTGAGCTGCCAATCTCAGCTGTCCCAGGACACCAGACACTGCCCTCTTCCCAGTCCCCAGCCTCACTCCCCCATCACAACTACTTTCTGTCTCACCCTTGCCTAGTGAAACAGTTTTGCACACTGACATTCCTAGTCTATTGCAGTCTAGGCTGGTGAAAGCAAGACTTTATACCTCGTGTGTGTGTGTGTGTGTGTGTGTGTGTGTGTGTGTGTGTGTGCATCTATGTGTGTGTTTGTGTGCACATGTGTGTTATTTAGTCCTCTAGGTAACCCTGCAAAGAGGCTAGTGTCATCCCACCCCACTTCTCACCAACGAAGCCAGCTCTGAGGGGAGTCACTTGCCTGAGGCCACCCAGGGAGCAGGTGGATTATAGCCAGGTCCAGCTGGGCTCTGCGCCTTCCCAAGACCTGGCCCTGCAGCTGGTGGATCAGCTGCTGCTCCTCGGGGTTGCCAGCATCTTCCTGGCCTCCAGTGACCCTCTCTACCTGGAATTACATTTCCCTCTTCCCTGGCCCATCCTCTGCCTCCTCCTGGAAGCTGCTCCAAAGGTGTGTGCCGAGGTGGGCCTGTCCCTGGGACTTCAGGGAGCTGCAAAGCAGAGTAAGTCTTTTATTTGGATACGGAGTCTCGGTTCTTCCAGACGTCAGAAGGTGACATTTGACTTCCAAATTCCTCTTCTTAGGTGCCTAATGGAAAGCATGCTTCTGCAAGATGGAAGCGGCAGAAAAGAGATGGTTAAGGGGACATGAAGAAAGAAGGGAGTCCCTCGCCTAAAGTCTGGTTCTCCACGTCTGCCAGAGAGTCAAGAACTTAGGCACAAAGAACAAAATCCAAGCAGCTGTAAAGATTGCCTGGGTTGTATGTCAGTTCTGTTTTTAGTTTCTGAGGAACCCCCACCCTGATTTCCATAGAAGCTAGCCTAACTTACATTCCCACCAGCAATGTCCCCTTGCCCATATGCTCACCAACTTTTGTTACTTGTTTGCTCGGTGACTGCCATTCAGACACACCACTCCTAGGTGTTTATCCGAAGGACTCTATGTCAACACAGCACAGAGATGCTTGCATGTTAAAGTGACTGCAGCATTGCCCACAAGAGTAAGCTATGGGAACTGCCTACATGTCCTAACACAGGGGAAGGTGGAAGGAAACGTGGTCTATACACACATGGGATGTTAGTCTGCCATAGCGAAGAGTAGAATTCCCTTCTTGGTAGGAAAATGGAGACTGCCATATTAAGCGAACTGAGTCAATTCCAGACAAATATTGTATGCTTTCTTTCATCTGTAGATCCTCGATATTATATGTTGCATCAAATCATGCATGTCATCGGTCCTGAAAGAAGAGGCTAAATTGTCTAGAGTGAAGGTTACTAATGAGAAGGTGAGGAGGAACAGGAGGGTAGGAGGGTGTGCAGGAACATGGTTAAAGTATACCTATGCTTAACATGGAAATACCTTTATGAAACCAGTCCTTGAATACAGACGAAGAAAGGGAAAGAAAAGCTTTCCTGCACAAGGATGACACTCTCTCTGCTGAGCGCTCTCAAACCAGCGAGCTACAAGGACTAACAGATAATGATTAAAGCCAAAACCTGTGTCCTTTTAAGAGTACTCTTGTTGGGGCTGGAGAGATGACTCAGTGGTTAAGAGCACTGACTGCTCTCCGAGAGGACCCGGGTTCAGTTCTCAGCACCTACATGGCGGCTCACAACTGTCTGCAACTCCAGTTCCAGGGGGTCCAACACCCACATACAGGCATACATGAAGGGAAAGCACCAATGCACGTAAATATTTTTTTAAGTCAGTTCTTGAAAGAAAAGAACACCCTTGTCAGCATTTCTCTGTCACCCCTAAAACTAAACAAGTCACCTCATACCACCACCTAAAGTTTCATTCACAAAAAAGCAATGAAGAGCAGGGAACTAAGCAAACCAGCTAATTTTTAAAAGTTGATTTTTAAATTTTGCCTAGCCTTTGAATTTGATTGTAATTATAGCCTTTAAAAGCAGCATGGCTTCAAAATCACGCAGATGACTATTGCCAAGACATACAAAAGCACCTCCTTCTCCCTCATCCTCCATATGTGTGTGTGTGTGCATGTATGCATGTGTGTGTGCGCATGTGCATGTGTGTGCATGCATGTATGTGTGTGCGTACACATGTGCGTGTGTGTGCATGTGTGTGCGCGCATGTGTGTGCGTGCATGTGTGTGCGTGTGTATGTGTGTGTGTTCAAGCATAAATGAAAAAATATACTACTGATCTACTAATGTGGTTTTGAGACGGACAAGACCCTTCTCAGCCCAGCTGTGCTTAGCCCAGGCACTGAGGATAGTGGGAGCTCGCCCTGGAACAGCGGCTCTCAAGTTCATAGTCTCCAACCAGAGAGATGCAGATCTATGTGGGAGGAAGCAAAGAAGACCCAAACTTTCCTGAGGGAAAGTGAGAAATTCCTGAGTGGGAGAGGTTTCCAAGGCAGGAAAAGACAACAAGCTGGTTTTGTCTAGGCTTGTTGTTTTGTTTTGTTTTGTTTGTCTTGAATGAGACTTAGAACAGGAACTGGACAAAGACTGAGGTCATTTCTGCAGAGACTGGCTTCTTCTCTGGGCTTTCCTGGGCCAAGCCAATGGAGGGCCTGCATGCTCTAGGCACGTCTCTCTGGTCCAATCAGGGAGGTGATTACACTTTGTTCACATGCTGCCCACCCAGTTAGGGGTTGCTGAAAGCCCTCTTTGTTAATGCTTTGTTAGCTGCTGACCTTGACTGTCTGCTAGCTCTTGGCCCACCAGTCACTGACTTTGCAGGTGTCTATCTGGCCATTAATTAGAACCACTGACGTTGTCTTATGGCCCCATTGACCCTAAAGATGTAATAATGGATTTGAAAGAAATGCCTCCAAAATCTTAAACTGAGAGACAGAAGAGGTGTTTGGAGGTGTGTGAAAATGTTCACAAGATACAGTATATAAGTAAATGAAACCATCCTAACAAACCCATTTTTATACAATTAATACAAAATGAAATACTTAAAATATTAGAGACTAGTGCTATTTGCATAATGAAGAAAAAACTTGGGGGATTTAGGAGAAAGAGGTTTGTGTTCTCAGTTGGTCAGGACAGCCAAACCCTTGGCTTGCCCTTCTTCTCTTTTGCATGGCCCTGAAAAGAATTGTCTTAGTTACTTTTCCATTGCTGCAGTAAAAGGAGTTTATCTGGGCTACGGTTCCATGGTTCTGTGCCTGAAGCTGAAAGCTGAGCATCTATACATCATGCCATAGGCAGGTGACATGGGACTCCCTCTGTGTGCTGTGAATACCACTGGTTAATAAAGAAGCTGACTTGGGCCGGCGCAGGGCAGAATAGTGGTAGGTGGGGAAAACTAAACTGAATGCTGGGAGGAAGAAGGCAGAGTCAGGAGAAGCCATGTACCCCTGCCGGAGACAGATGCCAGATGTCAGACAGAACTTTACCCGGTAAGCCACAGCCACATGGCAATACACAAATTAATAGAAATGGGTTGAATTAAGATATAAGAGCTAGCCGATAAGAAGCTAGAGCTAATAGGCCAAGCAGTGATTTAATTGAAACAGTTTCTGTGTTGTTATTTCAGGGCTGAGCAGCCTCCCCCTACAGGCAGGAAGCAGAGAGATCAAACGGGAAGTGGGGTGAGTCTTTCTATTCTCAAAGCCCACTTCTGATGGCACACTTCCTCCAGGAGGTCACACCTCCTAAACCTAAACAGTACCTTCACCTGGGTACCAAGTATTCAAACATCTGAGCCTGCAAGGATGTTCTCATTCAAACCACCACAAACACTGGAAAATTCCCTGTGTTCAGTTCTCATCACTATAACATTGAGAGGAGCCCATCCCTCACAGCTGCCAGAAAGACAGCTGTGATTCATCTTCCCATGAACACAGGAGGATCACTTTCCAAACTCACGTAGAACCGAACGAGGCTTCAGAAACTGTCCTCTACCCAAAAGCATGTGGTTATTGGGCAGTTCACTACAGGAGGATTTTATAATACATTTTCCAAGCATGCATGAGACCCCAGCTTAAATATAACCCAGACTCCAGCTAGATGTGGTTACAGGATTCAGGGAAGAGAGCTACAGAAGGACGAATTCTTGTCCCCAAGAGGAGTCGAAAAGAGAACTCAGTCCTGAGTGAACAATGGCTTTCATTCCTCGCATCCCCATCCCCCGCCCCCGTTGTCTGAACTAAGACTGCTCCTGGTTGTGGCGCCTGAGGCCTGTCTGCCTTGTCACTCTTACCAGGAGACTGTGAAACTACAAGACATGTCCCTGGGCTGGGACGACCTTCACTGATGACCACATCCCCACGTTTCAGACAGTGAGTATACACAGACGGAACCAGATAGATCCCCGTAGGGTGAGCAGCGCACGGCCAGGTGGCTACTCAGTAACATCTGTGCTTTGGAGACACGCAGGATATGCAGAGGCTCAAAGAACATGTTTTCCAGATAGCAAACCTTCTGAAAGTGAGAGGCACCATCGGCTACATAAAAGAGAAGAAGTATCAATCCAGGCATACTAGGGTGTGCCCATAATTCCAGGAGTGGGAAACGGAGGAAGGACGGTCAGAGGTTCAAGGTCTTCTCCCCAGAGAGAGTTTAAGGCCACCCTGGCCTACATGAGAAGCTGTCTCAAGAAAAACAAACAAATAAAAACAAGAAAGAATAAAAGATTTCTAAAAAAAGAAGAAGAATAAAAATGAGGGAGCTTGGAACTAGAGAAATGCCTCCACAGTTAAGAGCACTTGCTGCACTCCCAGAGGTCCCAAGCTCAGGTCCCAGCATCCCTGACAAGCTGCTCACAACCATCTGTAACTCAGGCTTCAGGAGACCGATGACTCTGGCCTCTGAGGTCACCTGCACTTGCATGCACATATGACCATGCAGATACGCACATTCACACTTTAAAAATAATAACAAACCAGCCTTTAAGAAGGAAATCATCCTGTGGAAGTATCCGAAATGGATGCTGTCCTGAACAGATCACATTTAAGGGAAAGATGCTTCCAGAAGGTGACAGAAGAGGCCATTGAAAAGAACCAAGCGAGTTGCTGAGGAATCCCATCTGGACGGAACCTTCATCTGGCGATGGACCCACACTGGAACACTGGACTGAGCTCCCAAAGTCCCAATGAGGAACAGAAGGAGGGAGAAGATGAGC
>NC_022019.1:8248124-8256760 GCF_000317375.1 Microtus ochrogaster
AGGCGGAAAATTTTTTTTTCTTTCTCAATAAAAAAAAATAATAATAAAAAAAAAGAAAAAAAAAAAGAACCAATCACCTGGAACTCAGAGAGAAATGAAAGAAACACCGGTGGGGCCTGTTGAGGAGGGAGAGACTTTAAAGATAAATGGTTTCCCATTTCAAAGCTTTCATCTCGCCCAGCATTTTTCTGAAGAAGAGTTTGAAAGGAAAGCAAAATAACTGCAAACCAATCCAGCAGTGACGGAGCTCTCTGGCGCAGAGCTAGAAGTGACCTGTGAACTCCTTTAGCCAGACCTCTGCCCAGGTCGCCAAACTCCCCAACAGCACAAAGTTACTGCAGCAAATCTCCAGACACATCACTGTGGCGACGTGAAGAATTTACACACCCGCGAGCACACTCATCCCGCGGAGCTTTCTGAGAGCCACAAGCTCCAGCCTTCTTAAGAGTAAAGGAGCCAGAGAAGGAACTGCTGGTGGCTGCTAATTCAGAACGCTGAAGGAAGCAGGGAGGCAGCGGAAGCCTGAAGAGGATTCCAGTCGCAGTGGGGTAGACAGAAACTCCTTCCTTCCTTCCTTCCTTCCTTCCTTCCTTCCTTCCTTCCTTCCTTCCTTCCCCACTTCCTCTATTCCCTTCTTTCTTTTATTTTTTTTTTCCTAGACAGGGTTTCTGTAACAGTTCTAGCTGTTCTGGAACTCACTCTGAAAAGCAGGCTGGCTTTGAACTCACAGAGATCTACCTGCCTCTGCCTTGCAAGAGCCGGGATTAAAGGCGTGCACCACCACCGTCCAGGGACAGAAACGTACTTCTCTGGGGTCCCAGACCTGGAGACGTCATTGTGAACTTACAGTAACTTTTGGTGGGGTCATTGTTCCTCTGCCTCCTCCCCCAGGTTTGACAGTTCTTCCCCATTGAGCCTATTTTTCCCACCTTATTTTCATACTCGTATCCAGCCAATCAGAGTCCAGCGGGCACCCGTGCACCCTTACAAAAGCCAGTAGGCTGCAGCTTTACAGAAGTGTTCAGGAGCCTAGGAAGGATGAAAAGAAGGGAGACATCAGAGTGCAGCGCCCAGAAGACAGCCAGAAGCCGGAAGACTTCAGGATCCAGTTCCGGCCCGGCCCCTCACCACAGAAGGAAGACTTGCCTACAAGACTCTCTAGGGACAGACTCCTCCTGAGTTCCCTGGTCCTAAGACGTCTGCCCTGGGCAAGGAGCTCCCTCAAGCTGGCCTGGCTCCCCGAAGACCCCTAGAGCTTTCGCATGGTAACATTTCCTAGAGCTGCCATGGCTCTCGAAGGTTCATGGCCCTTAGTCAGCAACGGTTCAGACTTGTCCTGTTGAAATCGGCATGGCAATCTGTCTAACATATCCCACTCGAGCCTGTAAATCCCTCACCGACAATAAAGCACCTCCCACTCCATTCTCAGAGGAGGCTGGGACAAGAAGCTGGGTGGATACAGGAGATGGCCCCCACCAACCGCTTCAGGAAGACAAAGGCAAAACATTGCTCTCTGAAGTATATATAGTTCTATGTGTTGGAAGAGGTACAGGTAATCGCTCTGTTGATCATATTTGGCAACTGTCAAACAAGCTAGACGCTGGTAACAGGTCTTACCACATACTCTAAAAAAGCTGATAACTGACAGACTTGCAAAGGCAAGGGAAGGTGGAGGAACATCTTGCTGCTTGGACAGGAGCCGTCCTTGTGGCTTGCCTGGGTAGCAAGGGTGCTTCTGGCAGTGCTCCAGGCCCTCACCATGGGATCTAGCGGCCATGTGAGAGACTTGGTCTAAACTAAACAGTGAGACAACATGAGGGAAGGGCCCTAACAGAAGAGAGAGCATCCCAAACACTTCATCAAGCCCAGCTTCTAAGTAAACACAATCGCACGGAAGACTCCCCCATGCCTGCGGAATTGTGAACAAGCATCTGCTCAGCCCAGACAAAGCAATGGTAACAGACAAAAGAATTCCATCTAAGTATAACTTGTTGTTTTTGATTCTAATAAAATAGTCCCACACTAGCCCAGAATGAAGTATAATAAAGGTTTCTTAATTTAGACTCACAGATCAGCAGTCCTCTGCATGAGCGGGGAACAGGAGCCGAATCCAGCAGCCAAGGGGCCATGCAGGCTTTTACATCTGTATATGTAGTACATTTGACCATGCCCAGACTGGGCCAGTATCTTAAAGGCTATTGGCTAAAGGAGTCCCCACAGCAACTTGTGAACCCGGGACTTCATTGGTGTTACCTACAAAAAACAGAGTGACTCAAAGACAGGTACATCACCAAAAAGCCTAGACATCATAGGTGCAAACTCACAAAAGATACACGCATGGAACTCCCTGTCCAACTTGCAGGCAGTTCCACTGAAGAGAATCTCCTCTCCAAAGCAATTGTCTGCTGCCTACGACCTTAGGTGTGGGCCTTGTGAATCTCTGAACTGCTTGAGTCTGCTCGGCCTTGCAAGTTTCCTTAACTTCCTAAGTCTTACCTGTAAGTATTGCAGCTTGAATGGAAAGGTATCCTGGCAGTGGGAACCAAGGAACACCGCAAAGTCACCGTAAGCTTTGAAGCTTACAGCCCTGTTCCAGAGAAAGGTTTCCCCGAAGCTAGTGTGACAACCCTGCTCTGGCAGGAGATGGTGTTCCCGGTGGAGTGGTTACAGTTCTCCAGCGAAACTCTTAACAATTCTGTTCCACTCTACTCTGACTCCAGCAAAAGTTGTTAAAGCCGGGCTGGCTCCAGTGAAGGTGTCACACTGCACAACAAACCTCACTCGATGTATAGTGAAGGAGGAAACCAGGAGGTGGCTGCCTCCACTGAGAAACAGCAGCAAATGGAACAGGGTACAGAGTTTATATAGGGTTTCTTGGACAGTGTTGGGGGTGGGGGAGCAGAATTTCCCAGAGTGGCGCGGGATTGGTGGATTTTTGTGGTATGATTCTGAGGCAAGCTCAGGGATTGGTGGGATCTCATGCTCAGGGATCTCAGTAATTGGTGGAATTCCGCAGCCTGATTCTGGGGCAAGCTCAGGGATTCTTGTGATTTCAGGCACTAGTCCTAGTGTCTAGTCAGGGGAGGGTGTTTTTCTGCAGCCATTTTTAACCTTTATTACCAGCTTCTTGCTTCTGTCCAGAAGGGCGTAATTCCCTTTTGAGGAAATGAGCATGACTTCCCAAATCTTGTCTTCTGGGTAAAATGAAGGACGAGAAGATGGATAACAAGGGGTTAGCCTCTGGATATCAGGATTATTAGCATCCCAATCTCTGTCTTGAGCGCATCAATCATCTGACCCCGTGAATCCAAACTCAAAGCTAGGCACAGTGGTGCATATTTGTAATCCCTGACACTCAGAAGGCTGGACCAGGAGGACCTCCTGTTCAGGGCCAGCCTGGTCTAATAGGAAAGCCTTTTTAAAATAAATGAATCAATAATACAAAGTCCGAGTTTTCCTCTTGTCTCCTCTAGCCTCTCTTCCTGTTGTGGTTTGCTCAGATTGATGTCCTTTGGAATATTCACATACTGAGTGAGGAGACATTCAGAGGAAGGGCATGCGACGTAAGCCTGTGTTCATACCAAGGATCGGTGACATCCTATAATGACCAAATGCCATTTCTCTCTATCCCACCCAGGACAGTGTTACATCTGCCTGCATAGCCACGTGTCTGAGAAAGAGTCAGATCTGCTACTGTTTGGATAATTGTCCCCCAAAGGCCCCTGTCTTGAACGCTTGGTCCCCAGCCCATGGCACTGTTGGGACGATGGCACTGTTAAGAGGGCTTTCAGTCATCAGGGAATGTTCTTGGAAAGACATTGCGATCCCAGGTCCTCCTCCCTCACCTCTCTTTCCTTTCCCTCTTTTCCCCTCCTCCTCCAATCCTTCCTCCTTCTTTCCCTCCCCCTCTTCCTTTTTTTTTCCTTTTACCTTCTGACCATGAAGAAAACAATTTGTCACAAGCTATGGCCATGGCGTGCTGCCTTACCAACATCACAAAAGCAATGAGGCCAAACAGGCATAAACAAAAACCCTCTGAACTTGCCTGTTATGGTGGCACATGCCTTTAAATTCAGCACTTGGGAGGCAGGGGCAGGTGGGTCATTGTGAGTTCCAGGCCAGTCAGAGATGCATAGCGAGGCCCTATCCCCCAAAAAACAAACAGACGAACAAACCACTCCAGATCAGTGAGTGAAATATACCTCTTCTCTTGACAGGCTGATTATCTCAGGAACTGTTATAGTAACAGAAGCTGGTTAGTGCAAGCTTCTTAGGTCTGCCACCCTTTTACTTCTAACGTACCTGCCCCACTTAGCCGTCTACCTCCTCTGTTTTCTCCATCTCAAGGCCCTGCATCGTTCTACTGAAGAGATGCTAGGGAAATTACATGTAACTGTGGAATGCCGGGACATTGTTTACTCTCCGCTTACTCAGACAGAGCTGGTCTATTCTCTAGCACCAAGGGTAGCTTCTATCCGGGGCAAAGGATGGGTGCCAATGAGGGATTCCTCAAAGAGACTGAGTTCAAGGTCAGCTACTGTCTGACTAGACATTGTCCAGTTACAGGAAGTGTGAGGTGTGTCAGCTTTGCAAGTCAATAAATTAATATTTCAAGTGTAAAAGTAACTCTCCGGAAGTCCAGTCTTTTATGACAATAATACTTATTCTCAGATGTTTTCCTCCTCAAGCTGTTCCTAGTTCTATACAGAATCACAAGTAAGAGAGAGAAATGTCGATAATTACAAATATTTTATACTTGGCATTAGAGAAGCCAATTGTTCAGGCAGAATGAGATCATATGATGAACTGAACCTAACAGTACATTTTAGCCATGACAGGAAGTCCAAAAAGCACTGTCCTTGGAAGGGATCAAGATGGTTCTTACATGGGATATTGAGTTAGTCCTTCCAAGAGAGCTATTACAACAACAAGTGAAACCCCTGAGTGCCCTTCTGGCTCTCTCTGGTCATATGATCTCTATCCCATGTATATAACCCCACAGTTGTGAGTCCATCTCCCACGCAGTCACCACCAGAGCTCAGCAGACACGGTATCATGCCTTTGAATCTCAAAAACTGATAACTAAATAAACTTCTTTTCTTTGTACATTACTTTTTTCAAGACAGGGTTTCAGCTTGAGAGGGACTGGAGAGATGGCTCGTGGTTAAGAGTGCTTGCTATTCACTCTTCCTGAGGACCAGAGGTCAGTTCTCAGCACCATGTCACGTGCCTTCAAACCACTTTTAATTCCAGTTCCAGGGGATCTGACTCCCTCTTCTGGCCTCCTTGGGCACCTGAACTTACATACACATACCTACACAGACATACACATTTACAAGCAATTTAAAGTGCTTGTAAATTAAAGTAGATAAAGTCTACTTTCTAAATATCAAATGGATAAAATGTTCCTTATTTCTATACAAGCAAATAAAAATCTGATGATTGATAATGTGTCCTGAGAATTTTAAGTTTATTCACTACAACTAGCAAGATACAGGCTGTTTCCAGCGGTTGCAGGAACCATGGCCATAGCATTCACAGCAAATCACAGGGAGGCAAATATAATGGAGTTGACCCTTCAGTTCTACCAGTGTGGATAGAAAGATCTGAAAAACAAATCGTGTCTGTATAAACATGTAAAGTCTTTTTTCCTGTCATGATTTCCTAAAAAGTTCACCAAAACAGCTATTCACAGTGTTGACACTGAGGGTACTGGGTAGTTTCATGAGCTAGAGTTATCTGGAAAGAGAGACTCTCGATTGAGAAAATGCTTCCATAAGACCTGTCTGTAGGGCACTTTCTTAATTTCTGATTGATTGAGGAAGGCCCACCAGGGCTGGTGGTCCTGGGTTCTACTTTCGAGAAAGCGGGATGAGCATGCCTTGATGAGCAAGCCAGTAAGCAGCATCCTTCATGGTCTCTGAATCGGCTCCTGCCTCCAGGAGCCTCTGCACTGTTTGAGTTTCTGACCTCCTTCGATGATGAACAGTAATATGGAAGTGTGAGCCAAATAAACCTTTTCTTCCTTGCTTTTAAGTTATGGTGCTTCATTGCAGCACTAGAAACCCTAACTAAGATACTATATTAGCTATAGTAAGTCATCATGGGCGGGTGTATGTAGAGTCCATGGAACTCAAGGACCATGAGCACCCTTGGATTTCGATACCCACAGTGAGGGTGGGGGTGGGAGGTGGGCGTGAGCTCCAGAAGTGATTGATATGCCAGGGGTAGTGGAGGGTAACTATCTAAAAGACCCTAGATCTAAGAAACCACCCTAGTAATTCCAATCCTGCCAGGATGGCTATGAGAAGGCAGAAATGAGGGATGACCGAGTGTCCCTTGACACCTACACGACTCTGGTCTGTGAGGATGACATGAAACAGTGTCAACAGTAAGGGCTGGATCAACAAGAAAGACCGCATGCCTTGTGGGTGAGCTTGAAAGAAAAGGCTGGGCTCACGGAGCTGGGATATTACGTGGAGCTTTGGCATGGTAGCAGCTAGACAGTAATCCGTGTCCCCGTGCACTCTCCTCACTCACATACAAATAACCTCTCACCCACTTTTTTATTTCTTTTGCATTTCTTCTCCTGCAGCAGCCATAACCTGCTCATTCCATGTTCCCACTGCACCGTGCAATTGCATTCAATCCAGGGGACGTTTGCTGATGTATGCACACACGGATTGTTTTAATATCTCTGGTTTCTCATATTTAAATACAGTGCTCTTGAGTCTGGAAACTGTATCTGGTCTTTCCATCATCCCCCAAGCACCACGCCCTGTGATGGCAGGCTGTCTCCCCAACTGGCACCCATAGAGCCTTATCTCTAGGTATTATAATTTATGCTGATGTAAGGAGTGGCTCTAGTGTAACTGGCCGTCCTTACCTCAAAAAGCTTGAAGACCTGAGTCACAATGGCATCATAGGGGACATCCTCAGAACAACGAGCTCAGCTGGTTATAAAGAGTCCAAACCCCAAAAATAATCATTTGTTTGTTCCCAATCAGTTACTAATGGCAAAAGAAGCAACTAAGGTGGGAAAACCCAGGTTTCATGGCTGGGGCATCTGATCAACCTCTTAACCCTTGAGGAAGGGTTCAGACTACTCTGTCTAGAAAATAAATCTCTGGTCAAAGAGCCTCTTGGCTATTCTCACCTCTTTCTTATTCCCATTTTATTCTGCCACTAAGGCAGCATGACAATAGTGTGCTCCTCAAACAGTTATACAGAACCTGGTGACGGGATTGTGTCCTGGAAAAGTGTGTCATTGGCTGGTCTCTTGTTCAGTGTCCTAGACTGCACTCAGGCAAACCTAAGCAGTTCTGTCAGTCAGTCCATGTTGTTTCTTGATGAAGTCCAGAGATAAAGACAGGATACATGTGTTGATGCTGAGGGTTCTCAACTGAGTCCGTGTGTGAAAGTCCTTCATGCACCGCACACTCTTGGGTAATCTAAGCATGCGTCTTGTGAGAGGGAAGCCAGAGATGTCCCTCCTGTCATGCTCTACTACGTCACCGGAGGAGAGCCACCCAGACTGCCAGCCACGTGGAGGCCTGGCCTCAGTAAACCACATTCTTTGTCTTCCTGTTATTCTTGCCAACATGATGGCGTTTGACTGACTTTCCTTAATCTTCCTCAGACAGTGCAAGCTTAGGAACTGTCAGCGTAACTCTTTATACCGTCCTACATTCCATATGTTAATCTGCCAGCAAATTACAGGAGAGTAATTTACATTTACAGCTGCCTCACACCCAAAGAGTTGTAAGTCTCGAGTGATGATTTCTCAGTAAAGGAAGCAGCTCTTGGATTGTTAATTGGACTGGGAACGTCAGTGCTCATTCAGTCTGATTCAGCTCCCTGAAAACCTGCTCTTTGCAGGCCCACCTTTATACTATAAACGGGTGCTCTTTCTGACCCTGGGGCTGGACTCTAGGTACTGGTGTTTGTACTAGTGCCAGGTTACCAGGTGCTGGTGGCAGTGTGAGGTACCAGGTGCTGGAAGAGGCAATGAGGTTTCTGTCGCCAAGGGACTTGTACTCCAAAAGTTCACCAACTTCCAAAATAACATGGAAGAATGAAAGATGTTTCAGCACTGAGTGATAATCAAATACTCTGAGTCTTGAAGGGTAAGGATGGCTTTTGAGGATGGGGAAAAAAAAGGTAAAGGAACTACACAAAGATCTGGGCTGCTGGCTGCAGGCAGTAAGGGAGCTGTGTGCTCTGGGAGTGTACGCTGCCCATGACGGTGACTGTCTGGGAGGCAAAGGCAAGCAGCAGGCCTTCAGTCTATAGACCATCCTAGTGGGTGAAGGGCCGCAGAAAGGTATTGCAGGGTGTATGGAGAGTTGTGGGGACAGCAGTCTGAGACTTCAGCCCCACATGCAGAGTGGGAGAGAAGGGAGTATCTCAGGAGGCCCACCCTTTCATTGTCAAGTGTCACAGCCTCGGTTACGCTTTCTCTGAAAGCTACAGGATGGTGCCACCCAGCTTCCCCACGCCCTGCAAGTCCCTTTTGAAATCTTCACTGTACTTAAGATTAATTGTCCCTCCGGAAGGACATGACAATAGGGACCGGGGCTGGTGAGTAACAGTAGGGACCCAAGCTGGTGACTGACAGTAGGGACCAGGGCTGGTGA
>NC_022019.1:8256949-8268464 GCF_000317375.1 Microtus ochrogaster
GCTGGTGACTGACAGTAGGGACCAGGGCTGGTGACCAACAGTAGGGACCCAAGCTGGTGACTGGCAGTAGGGACCGGGACTGGTGGACTTGTTTATGGCTTGGGCTTCACCCACTTGCAGATGCTCAAAAAATTGTTGAGCGAATGAAAAGGATTCCAGGCCTAAAGTGGGCCATCAAAAAGATAAGGAACAAGCCAGGTGTGGGGTTGCACTCATGGGTGGTAGAGGCAGAAAGGTTATGAGTTCAAAGCCTTCCTGAACTACATGGAATGACCCTGTCTCTAAAAACCAAGAGCTGGGGAAAGAGCTCTGTGAGAGGGAGTTTGCCTAGCATAGCAAGGCTCTGGGTTCAAGCACTGCTGAGAGGAAAGAAAGGAGGAAGGGAGGGAGGGAGGGAAGGAAGGAAGAGAGAAATTAGAGGAAGAAGCAGATGTGGTGGCTGGCAGCTGCTGGAGAGGGACAGAGGGGAGAAGGCTACCAGAGCCTGGCTAGAGACAGGCCTGGAAGAGAGAGTGGATAGCCACAACCTTCAGGTTGTTCTTAGCTTTCACTAACCACCAGCCTGCCCACCCTCTTGCTGGGAGCTGAAACTGAGCCTTATAAAGAAAGACAGCCGTTTGAAGTCTTTGTCTTTGCCTTCATGTTCTCCCATCCCTCACTCCCCTGGAACATGAGCGCCCGGGAAACAAACACCAACCACGCCACTCTTAATCTTCCCAGGGAATATTATTTTGGCTGCTTTTAGCTTGTGAGTGGTGGCTTCAAAGTAAAACCCGAGCAACTCTTCTGGGCTGCTGCCCGCACTCCACCCCCTCCCCAACACAAGGGTGTATCACAGTGTATTGGTGCTGAGCTACTTTCCGACACCAGCTGGACCGGCTCCCGTTAATGACAGACTCCTTCGTCACCAGTCTTAAGATGCTTGTTGATCCTTCCCTGGGCTGAAGTTAGAGATTCTGCAGCCAGCTCTCAGATGAGCCAAGTTAAAGATTCAAAGCAGAGCCCGGGAGAGGTAATCTTGTTTCATCTATTGAGACAGAGGATCCAGTCTGCTTGGATTGCCATCGCTGTGGGGTTTTGATACAGTAGCCTGGGAGATAACAGCTTAGGTTCCCAGGCAAAGTCTGAGGAAGGGTAGGGATAGGTCTGGTCCACAGAGCCAAAAGCTGAAGCCAGGCTGGACGCTGCTGGCAACTAGCTCATCGCCCAGCTCTGTTCTTTTTTATTTCTTCAAATTTGTTTCTTATTCGTTGAGAATTCTGTATGTATGCACAATGTATTTTGGTCACACCCAGCCCCCAGCTCCCCTTGATTCCCTTCCAGCACATCTACACTTGCTCCTCCTAACTTCAGGCCCTCTTTTTATTTTTCTTTTAACCTACTAAGTCTAATTAGTGCTGCCCATTTGTGCTCCGACAGGGTGCGGGGCCACTGCGCAGGGGCCACACTCCTAAAGAAAAATGTCTCTCCCTTCCCCGTTAGCCACCACTGCCTAGAGTTCCTTCGCTAATAGCTACACACTTCATCCTGTGGGGGTCTTGGGCAGGGAACCACAGCTGCTGAGGGCTGGTGGGTGCAGTGAGTGATGCCCCAAGACGGCATTTCATGGCACTCCCCTGCATCCGCCAGCTCTAACTCTCTCTTTCAGCAGCCCAATTCTGTGCTTCTGAGCTTCAGGTAGGAGGCGGTTAGAAGTGGTCTGAGCAGCCCTGTCCTGGGAAAGGGACAGCGCTTTCTAAATGGCTGGCCTTGGGTCTTGTTCTTGGCTGACTGTTTATGAAAAGGACAGAAGTCTCAGAGCAAGGTGTGGTGGCTCACTCCTCTAACCCCAGTAATTGGGAAGCCAAGGCAGGAGATTGCTACAAGTTGGAGACCAACTTGGGCAAGAGGGTAAAATTCTCCCTCAGGAAACAACACAACAATAGCAAAAACATAAAGAAAAAATATACAGCCTCTAAACTCATCACATCACAGAAGCTGTGAATAAGTAACCCTGTTTGTGAAGGCTGGGGCAGCCTTGGCTATGAAGATCGGAGGGATTGGCAAGCAAGGCAACATCCATGTATTCTGAAATCCAAATGGGCCTTAGCTTGAGATTTCACAGCTGGATTCATTCATTCAAAATGTGTTGGGCACACTGAACCTGATAGAAGAGAAAGTGGGAAGTACCCTACAACAGATGGGCACAGGAGATCGCTTCCTAGGTATAACCCCAGCAGCACAGACATTAAGGGCCTCATTGAATAAATGGGACCTCCTGAGACTGAGAAGCTTCTGTAAAGCAAAGGACACTGTCACTAAGACAAAAAGGCAACCCACTGACTGGGAGAAGATCTTCACCAACCCCGCAACTGACAAAGGTCTGATCTCCAAAATATATAAAGAACTCAAGAAACTAGACCGTAAAAGGCTAATCAACCCAATTATAAAATGGGGCACTGAGCTGCACAGAGAATTCTCAACAGAAGAACTTCAAATGGCCAAAAGACACTTAAGGTCATGCTCAACTTCCTTAGCGATCAGGGAAATGCAAATCAAGACAACTTTAAGATACCATCTCACACCTGTCAGAATGGCTAAAATGAAAAACACCAATGATAGCCTTTGCTGGAGAGGGTGTGGAGAAAGGGGTACACTCATCCATTGCTGGTGGGAATGCAAACTTGTGCAACCACTCTGGAAAGCAGTGTGGCGGTTCCTCAGGAAATTCAGGATCAACCTACCCCTGGACCCAGCAATACCGCTCTTGGGAATATACCCAAGAGAGGCCCTATCATACAACAAAAGTATATGCTCAACTATGTTCATAGCAGCATTGTTTGTAATAGCCAGAACCTGGAAACAACCTAGATGCCCTTCAATGGAAGAATGGATGAAGAAAGTATGGAATATATACATATTAGAGTATTACTCAGCAGTAAAAAACAAGGACTTCTTGAATTTTGCATACAAATGGATGGAAATAGAAAACACTATCCTGAGTGAAGTAAGCCAGACCCAAAAAGAGGAACATGGGATGTACTCACTCATATTTGGTTCCTAGCCATAAATAAAGGACAGTGAGCTTATAATTCGCGATCCTAGAGAAGCTAAATTAGAAGGTGAATCCAAAGACAAACATATAGGCATCCTCCTGAATATTAACCTTCATAAGGCGATGAAAGGAGACAGAGACCCACATTGGAGCACCGGACAGAAATCTCAAGGTCCAAATCAGGAGCAGAAGGAGGGGGAGCACAAGCAAGGAACTCAGAACCACGAGGGGTACACCCACACATGGAGACAATGGGGATGATCTTTCGGGAATTCACCAAGACCAGCTAGCCTGGGTCTGAAAAAGCATGAGATAAAACCGAACTTACATACTGGACAATGAGGACTACTGAGAACTCAAGAACAATAGCAATGCCTAGGCAGTTTGGATGCTCAACTTACTAAACCTGGATGGAGGTGGGCGGTCCTTGGACTTCCCACAGGTCAGGGAACCCTGATGGCTCTTCAAGCTGATGAGGGAGAGGGACTTGATCGGGGGAGGGGGAGGGAAATGGGAGGCGGTGGCGGGGAGGAGGCAGAAATCCTTAATAAATAAATAAATTAAAAAAAAAACAAAATGTGTTGGGCACTGCATTAAGTCTGTGATACAATGAGTGTTTGACGGCTTGTGAATGCATTAATAACAAAATCAACACTAGAAGCAATGTAATAACACCTATACTAAGAAAATGCTTGAACATTTTATTGTTTTATTCTTATATACCGTTATAGAATGTGCTTCTGTTAACTAATACAAGACCCAACATTAAAGAACCAAGGGTTTTTTAATTAATAGGTTTTACCATTATTTAATGTATTTTACTTTTTGTGGTACAGGACCTTGCACGGGCAAATTCTCTTCAGCTGAGCTGATCTTCAGCCCTCGGTCTTTTTTGAGACAAAGTCTCCTATGGTGCCCAAGCCAGTCTTGAAGTCATTTGCAGCCCAGGTTGGCCTCAAACTTGTGATCCTCCTGCCTCAGTAATTTATGAATGCTGAAATTACACACCGGGCACCACCAGATCTGGCAAGAGAGCAAGTGTGAGAGCAACTTCACATTTACAGAAAAATGATGATGCACACTGTGTGAAGAGTCCCCACAAGACCCTTCTCCCCGGTGTCTCTGCTCCTCACAGCCTGCACTGAGATGGTGGACTGGCTACAGCTGGTACGACAATGCCAAGCCACTATGACTCATTAAAGCCCAGTTCAGGCCCCACCCTTGGTGTACTGCTCTCCGTGAGTTTGGACAGATGTATGATGTTATGTATTCCCCATTACAGCATCTTAGAGTCGTTTTGTTACCTAAAACCTTGTGGGCTCATCCACTCCTTCTTCCATCCAGCAACCTTTCACAGCCCCTGATCTTTTTACTGTCGCCAGAATCTCGCTATTTCCAGATGATCCGTTTGAAAGAATCCTGCAGTGTGCAGCCTTCCAGGCTGCCTTGCTTCATTCAGCAAAGCACACACAGAGCTCCTGTTGGGAACAGGATTTTAAAGTGTGTGCTTTTATTTGGGCTGCATTTGTTTAACTCTGTGGAGCTGTGATTCTTTGCCTGCCTCAAACACCTGAGGGTCTAATAAAGATCTGAACGGCCAATACGGAGGCAGGAGAAAGAGTAGGCGGGGCTGGAAGGCAGAGACAATAGAGAGAAGAAAACTGGGAGAAGGAGTTTGGAGCAGTAGCCCAAGAAGAAGGAGGACGACATCAGGGGTCAGCCACCCAGCTACACAGAAATTCGTGGAGTCAGAGTAAGATTTAAAGAAGTAACAGAATGGGAAAACCACAGAGGTCAAAGGGTAGACGGGATACTATAAGTTAAGAAAGCAGGCAAGAAACAAGCCAAGCTAAAGCCGAACGTTTATAAATAAGACTCCATGTGTGATTCATTTGGGAGCTGGGTGACAGGCCCCCCAAAAGAGTCCAAAGAACATAACATCATATTACTACAAATTTCTTCATGTGCTTTCTTAGTTCCACAGTTGTTTTTTGGATTGGTGAATAACATTTCATTGTATGGACCACTATAGTTTGAAGGCCCTATTGCTTACTTCCAAGTTTTTGTCACTCATAGATAAAACTTCTATAAACATCCTTACAAGTTTTTATGTGAGCATCGATTCTGACTTTCTTTGTTAAATAACAAGGAATGTGATTGCTGGATCATAAAGTCACTTTTCAAGAAGGTGCCAAACTGTCTTCCAAAGTTTCACTCCCCGACCAGTGATGAGAGCCCCCGCTGCCCACATCCTCCACAGCACTTGGTGTTAACAGGGTTCCCAATTTTGGCCATCCTGGAGATGTGTAGTGACATCTTCACTGCTGTTTCAATTCCCACTTCCCTGATGAATGACACATGGAACATCCTCACATACTCTTGTGTCAGCATCTTGTGTGTGTGGGGGGGACATTTGCTCTGGTTCTTGCCTGTTGGGGGATATTCCATCCCACTGTGAATCCCGAGCCAGCATTTTCATTAATTAAATAAAATTAAGCTTGGAACAAGAGGCTGAGTTAGCAACAAGTGGACAGAAAATAATCAGAGAGCATCAGAGAGCTTCTGGAAGAGGTGGAGAGATACAGTGGAGGTAGCAGGGAAGGATTTTGAGTGGTATGGATTTTTTTTTGGTTTGGTATAGTGGAAGGACAGACATTTTGGGAGATTTCAGCAAGAAGAGAAGGTTAGTTGGCTGCTACTCAACCTCTCTGAGCTAGCAGGTGTTCACCCCAGCCTTTGAATCTCAAGTCATATTTATAAATGGAATGGTGGAGATTTAGTTAAAGCTACCTTTAGCGTCAGTGACAGAGCCGGTTCCTGCGGGAACAGAATTCCTGCCAGGCTGTGGTTTGAGCAGTCAGGCTGCTGCCAGAGAAGCAGACACCATAACTGTGGAGTCATAGTTACTGGCTGAAATAGCAGTAGATTAAGGTGCAACCACTGTGCAGAAGATAAAACAATACTGGCCCTTTTCTACTGTAGACTGAATAGCTGAAGCAGGAGAGGAACTGGCCTGGAACTCTCTGCGTAGTCTAGGCCAGTCTTAAACTTATGGAAGTCCTGTCTTGGTCTCCCAAGAGTTGGGATTACAGATGTGAGTCACCTCTCTAAGATTTGAATAGTTTGGGAAGTTTGGGGCCCAGTTTAATGGTTTCATTTTCTATCTTTGATACTAGCTCATAATTTTGTGTGTGTGTGTGTGTGTGTGTATGTGTGTGTGTGTGTTCCTCTAGTCTGGCTAGTCTCTTCATATCTCTACCCTCATCCCTATAATGTCTTTCACAAGGTGTGGAGTCCAGATTCTAACTTCCTCATATCTGGAATGATGATTTTAATATGTTATTATCAAAGTAAGGTGAGCTAATTTTCTCTTCCATTTGTTTTCTACAAGATGGACAGTTTTACGCTTTTCATGTGATCCGTTTTAAGTCAGTTTTTTGTGAGAGGTGTCGTGATCTTTTTTTAAAGATTATCTTTTCTCCAATGAGTTGCTTTTGTTCCAAAAATCAGACTTTTAAAGTTTGAACTAACAGATAATGCTTTCTGTTGTTACTAGACAGGGTCTCACTGTGCAACCCAGGCTGGCCTCGAGTTCACAGACTCACCACTCCATTCTGCCCAGTCCTGGGATTATAGGGTTGTGCCACCACACCTGAAACACATCTGCCAACCCTTGAGCAACAGAAAGGAACAATGAGATGTTTTGAAAAGTGACTTTCAAAATAAAGCAAAAGAAATCCATAGGATGGCTTTGAACCTGAGGCCTGTGCTGCAAAGTGCTTCTGGGTGGTCCTCTTCTGCAGCCCAGCTTCTCCCTGGCCATGGCCTCTGTGGCCCTAGGGAAATTATCACCTCTCCTTGCCGTGTTTTTCCTGCACACATTGAGGAGTGCAGGTGCTAAGAGGTGCAGTGGACAATGTGGGAAGAAAGGACCATCGATGTCATTGTAAAAGGACCATCCATGTCAATATAAAAGGACCATCCATGTCCATGTAAAAGGACCATCCATGTCAATATAAAAGGAGCATCCATGTCAATGTAAAAAGAGCATCCATGTCCATGTAAAAGGACCATCCATGTCCATGTAAAAGGACCATCCATGTCCATGTAAAAAGAGCATCCATGTCCATGTAAAAGGAGCATCCATATCAACGCAACGGTGTCCAACCTTAGACTCACACTGCAGTGACACCATTAACTTAGAGCATCGCAAGACAAGAGAGAAGTGAGCAAAAGGTAGAAAGTGAGACACAAATAGAAATGTCCAAATGTAACCAACAAACTGGTGTGTGGGGAATGTCACTAGGAAGAGAGGAGGCAGATATAGGGCCTTCATTACGTTCCAGAAACTTTGCCTGAACTCTCAGAGACAAGGTCCCCTTTAAGGTCACAATTCTGTAATTTAGATCTCACCTCTGTCCCAGGGAGGGCAGTAACTAGAAAGGAGTGAGAATTTGAAAAAGAGAAGAAGGAAGATAAGAAAAGGAAGAGAAAGGGAGAGAGAGAGCCTCCGGGGGGCCCTCTGCTAAGGTGTCAGCTGCTGGGGGTGACTTGACAAAATCCCCACATTGCACCTTCAAAAGTTTAACAGTTGCAGTCTGGGTCAACTGAGACCTGTCATTGCCAAGAGCTGGGCCATGGCTATGCTTAAACATTCTGCAATCCACACAGTCCCAGAAGCTTTCAGGACCATGGCTGGCCAGCCGAGAGGTGTGCCACGGCATCCTCTGAAGACTAGTTGCAGTGACAATGGCATCCAGGAAGTCACTAGACGTAGAAGGATGAAAGTCTGAAGAGAGAGAGTGGAAGAGAGGGGGAGTGACAGTCGCGGGCGTCAGCTTCGGTAGAGAGCACCTGGGACATCCCTGAAGTCATAATGACCTCCCTGTCAGTGGGGACCCTGCCCAGTCTGTGGTGTCTCTCAATGGGTGACACAATTCTTAGTAGCACATTCTCATCGTTGGAGGATGGGAGTGCTGGGCTTGGAAGCCCAGAAAGGGAAGGCCTTCCTGTGGCTAGAACTTTGAAGGAAGCATTAAGGGAGGGACCCTGCAGGGCAGGGAGTTTGGAATCTTGTAGGAGCAGCTTATGTTAGTCACTGTCACGTCTCTGTAACCAAAATACCTGATGTGGACAACTTAGGGTTTAAATTGACCCACAGTTTCAGAAGGTTTCCTTGTGGCCAGGAAGGCACCGTGGGAGAGCCTGGTTCATGGTGGCTGGATGGTGGGAAGAGGAGCTGCTGTGGCAGGACAGAAAGCAGAGAGGGTGAGGCAGGAACTAAGATGAGATACAACCTTCAAAGGCTCGCACTCAGGGACCTATTCCTATCATGTAGACCCCAACTGCCCAACGCTCCCAGAACTTCCCAAAATAGCACCAAATCTGGGGACCAGGCATTCTGAACGAGGGCCCGCGGAAGACATTGCAGGCTCCAGCACAGCTCATCCACCTCTCCCACACCTAGGTCTTCTTCCCATCCTCCTGCATGGCAGCCTCAGATACCCCATGCCTCTCACACGATACGAGTCTCTGACCAGTCTACAAATATGGAGCGAGACCCCAGAACCAAGAGACAAGGCCCCCATGTGCCCTCCACATCTATGCCACTAGCTTAAGAACAACGCACAGCCTTCGCCAGGAAGAACAATTGAAGCCCTTGTAGCCAAGAGAGGGTGTAAAGTGAGTATAGCCATTCCTTTCTAGCGGCTGTGAAAAAAGATCTGACAGAAACAAACCAAGGGAAGGTTTGTTTTCAGCTCACTCTTTAAGAAGGAGGCAGACATGCCCAGAACTCAAGTCCAAATGGATCGGAGGCCTCAGCATGAATCCAGTCACTCTGAACCTCATGGAACAGAAAATGGGAAACACCTTTGGACACACTGGCACAGGAGACCACTTCCGAAATATAACCCCAGCAGCACAGACACTGAGAGCAACAATTAATAAATGGGACCTCCTGAAACTGAGAAACTTCTGTAAAGCAAAGGACATAGGCAACAAGACAAAACGACAGTCTACAGAATGGGAAAAGATCTTCACCAACCCCACATCAGACAGAGGGCTGATCTCCAAAATATACAAAGAACTCAAGAAACTAGACATCAAACTACCAAATAATCCAATTAAAAAATGGGTTACAGATCTAAACAGAGAACTCTCAACAGAAGAATTTCAAATAGCTGAAAGGCACTTAAGGAATTGCTCAACACCCTTAGTCAATCAGAGAAATGCAAATAAAAGCAACTCTAAGATACAATCTTACACCGATCAGAATGACTAAGACTAAAAACACTGATGACAGCTCATGCTAGAGAGGATGCAGAGTCAGGGGAGCACTCCCCCATTGCTGGTTGGAGTACAGCCGCTGTGGAAATCAGTATGGTGAATTCTCAGAAAATTAGGAATCAATCTACCTCAAGACCCATCAATACCACTCTTGCGCATATACCCATAGGATGTTCAATTATACCTCAAGGACATGTGCTCAGCTATGTTTATAGCAACATTATTCAAAATACATAGCACCTGGAAACAACCTAGATGCCCCTCAACTGAAGAATGGATAAAGAAAATGTGGTACATTTACACAATGGAGTACTACTCAGTAATTAAAAACAAACAAACAAAAAATGACATCTGAAATTTACAGGCAAATGGATGAAACTAGAAAAAAACCTTTCTGAGTTACGTAACCCAGACCCAGAAAGGCAAATATGATATGTACTCACTCATAAGTGGATAGCAGACATAAAGCAAAGGATAACCAACCAGCCTACAGTTCACAACCCCAGAGAAGCTAGAACCCTCCTCCAGAAACAGATGGAAGCAGATGCAGAGATCCACAACTAAGCACTGGGCCAAGGTCCCGGAGTACAAACGAAGAAGTGAGGGAGGAGCAATAATATGAACAAAGGGGTCAAGACCATGATGGGGAAACCTACAGAATCAGCTGACCTGAGCTAGGCGGAGCTCACTGACTCTGGACTGACAAATGGGGATACTGCATGGGACTGAACTAAGACCCCTGAATACAGGTGGCAGTGGTGTGGTTTGGGCAGTATATGGGGCCACTGGCAGTGGGACCAGGATCTAACCCTAATGCATGAACTGAGTTTGTGGAGCCCATTCTCTATGGAGAGATACCTTGCTCAACCTAGGGGTGGGGGAGGGGGGGTGACTTAGTTGACTTCCCAGGGGAGGCCTTAACCTCTCTGAAGGAGCTGGCAGAAAGGAGGGAGGTGAAACTGGAATTGGTATGTAAAAAATAAATAAATACAATTTAAAAAGGAAAAAGAAGGAGGCAGACTCTGTGGTAGGGCAGGCATGGCCAGGCTGTGGTAGCAAGCGGTTATATTGCGAGCTGGATGATGCAACTCAGTCCCTTTCTCCTTCATATCCAACCCATGATCTCTGCCTAGCCGATTGTGCTGCCCACATTCAGTGTGGGTCTTCCTTCCTTGGTCGATCCTCTCTGGAAGAGTCCCCACAGTGGCACTCAGAGCTGCGCCCCCTAGGTGGCTCCAAATCCAGTCAGGTTGACAACTGAAGATGGACCAACGCGGTACATTACTGAGAAGCCCACATGGAAAAGCTAAAGGGGAGATTTAAAAGCAGATGGTCTGCCTTTAACTTCCGGACACATTCACGTCTCACACCCAGTGTTGTCTGGTAATTCTGCTGGGTTCCTTAGTTCTCCTTCAGGACTGAAAACGTTGCAACATCCTGTGTCCAGCCCAAGCCCTGAACGCACTCATTGGTAATACCTACCTGCTAAGATTGTCAAATCAAATTCTTCCTTAAGCTTCTATTTTAGAGAACGGTTAAGGGAAAGAAGAAAGTAAAAGTCAGTGCAAGAAGTTCATCGCTCTAAAAGATGCATTTGTAGCTGGAGAACTTGACACCTAATGGTGGGTGACGTCTTCATTTCCAAGGGTGTACTCACATACAAACAGCTCCAGTGTCACCTCCAGGGAGGTGGGGGGCAGTAAAGACAATCTTACTTAAATATCCCAACTCTCTTCTGGCTTGTTTCTAATCTTCTTTTCCCACAATAAATATATCATGTATTCGTTGTGGAGAGAGCAGAAAACAAAATTAAATTTATTTGTAAAATCACTCATTACAGGTATAACTGGCACACGTCTGTATTCCCAGTGCTCAGGAATCACAAGTTCAAGGCCAGCTTGGATTACATAGAAAAAACCCTGGCTCAAAACAAATAAGAATATTTATGGCAGTGTACACCACAGATAAAATGAAGCTCTAAATAAGGACCTGCTTCGTCTAGAAACCTTTCCATGCTCTTGGCCACGCGGTGCGCTGCCCTTGACCTTAGCACAGTCCTTACCAACGGTCTGTCCTTGGTTGCTTACAAATTACGACTCTCAAAGGAAAAGCAACTTGTGGGCTACAGAATCCAAACGCTCAACATGGGGATCAATCAGCATCTACTAGGAGGATGAATGGACCCACACATAC
>NC_022019.1:8268973-8282798 GCF_000317375.1 Microtus ochrogaster
TGGATTTTGTCAAGCGCCAGTCTGGCTGGCACTGTGAAGACAAAGGCATGTCGTTTTTAGACGGGAAGAACAGTTAAGTCGTTGACTAGCAAACATGGCCATTTGTGGTGCCAGTGACCCTCCTGCAGTCAGCAGAAGGCCACAGGGGAAAGGCTGAGCTCAGCTGAGGCGGAGCGAACCCTGCCCAGACTGCTGGGAGTCTCTGCGCTGAGTCACCTGCTCTACCTGGTTCTCCAGCCTGACCTGTGGATTTCTGATTTAATGATCCCACATTTCAAAAGCCGTTTCTTTAAGGTGAATCTCTCTGAATACACACGGAGACTGTCTGTGGGTTCTCTGTCTTTGGAGAGGTCTGACTCACTCACGCATCACCCTTCAGGAAACTGTCCGCACCTGGGCACGCATTGCCACACTGGCTCCTCCCCCAGCCCAGCCGCCTCCCTCCCTGATTCCTCCTTCACCTCACCCCCACCCCAGGTGAATCTACCGAAAGACAAAGCTACAACAAACCCAGCAAACACACCTAAAGTGACTTTTGTTCACAATTCTAGAACCAAACAGGCCTCAGGGTCAGCGTAGCCTCTGAGGACCACGGTGCCATAGGAGCCTAGACGGCATTCGTGTGCAGAGAGCTGGGATGAGCACTTACAGAGACTTCTTTACTGTCCACGGCTTAGCGCTCCAGCTCCTTTGCGATCAGGCAATGCCTGAAGCTCAGTTGCCGTGACTGGCTGTTTTACTGCCTGACTCATGGATTATTCGGACTAAAGTAGGCTGCATCTTGTTGCATAAGGGCTTGAATACAAAGGCTTCCTCCGACTTCAATTTTGTTGAAAAGAGAATTCACGTGTGCCAACCGGCAAACTGTAGGCAATTCCAGTTGAGCTGTGCCGAGCCGCTCCATGAGTTAGAGTCTTCCAGAAGGGTAGATCTAGGTTGGCGGGGTGGGTCTGCGGCAAGTCCAGGGCAGGAATGAAACTGCACAGACAGGAGTCGGGGTAAGGATGACAGGTGAGCAACAATTTTGGGATTGTCCTCCTGACTTTTCGTTTTATTTCACAGGGCTTTTTTCAGCATAACCCAAGGCCAGGGGGTCAACACCAGGTACTCCGGAGACCCCATTTTTTGTCAGCATTCATTTCTGCTGGTGGCAAGAGGTTTGGCTCACTGGAATGTCTGCCTCTGAGAGGCAGCTGAGGCCCAGCAAGTTCCAGTTCCCAGGGTCTCCGTTGTACTATAGAGTCACTTGGAAACCATTACCCCATGCCTCATCCAGCAGCCCCTCCCTGTGGGCCACTCTCTGGCCTCTGCACATTATCACCTAACACACCCCAGCTGCCTGCTCAGTTTCCTGCTGTGACATCCCTATATCCCAACAGGGCAGGGGAATGTTGGCTCGCACTAGCTTAGGAGATATTATCCAAATTACCATAGCTGCTGGCTACTGTCTGAGCAGGTTTGACGCTGCCCTAACAGAACACCTCAGACTGAACAGTTGATAATGAACACAAAGTTACTGGTTCCCATTCTGGATGCTGGGAATTGCCATGTCAAGATGCTGGCCAGCTGAACAGTTCTGCTTCAAAGATGGTAATTAGAACACTCCATCTTCATAGGGCAGAAGGCAAGGGGGCAAAGACAGGAACAAGGGCCAAACTCACCCTTTTATGGAGGCATTAATCCCTTAGAAGGGGAAGCCTAGCCAGGCGGTGGTGGTACACGCCTTTAAGCCCAGCACTTGGGAGGCAGAGGCAGGTGGATCTCTGTGAGTTCGAGGTCAGCCTGGTCTACAAGAGCTAATTCTAGGCCAGCTCCAAAACTACAGAGAAACCCTGTCTCAAAAAAACAAAAAAAAAAAAGAAAAGAAAGAAGGGGGAGGAGGAGGAGAAGGAGGAGAAGAAGGAGGAGGAGGAGGAGAAGGAGAAGAAGAAGGGGGAGGAGGAGGAGAAGGAGGAGAAGAAGGAGGAGAAGGAGAAGGAGGAGGAGAAGAAGAAGAAGAACCTCCTTGCACCATCTTACATTCTGGCATGGTCATTTCAAAGGGACCATTCACCCCATTGCATGCGATCATAGCACATTAGCTCTCAAGTACAGCTCTCATTAAGATCTCCAATTCAGTCTGTCCCTGTCTCATGTCCTAGGCTCAGCATCTCTCCCAGATGAGCCACACACCCCTGACCACTGTGTCCTTTTATTCCCAGCACAAGCCTCCACCCTAAGCAGGCCAGCCTGTCTCTTCACTGTCACCAGTACACATCAGACTCTCCAGGTTGCCCCCATTTTAGCCACCCCAGCTGAAACACTGTCCACCATCTTTCCATCCCTTTCTGGTCTCCTGAGAAATAAAACTTGAAACCTTTTACGTCTTGTTTGTCTTTATATTGTGAAATAGTTCTATGTGATATTCTTATGTGATGTAACTTAGCCTTCCGCGGCCACAGTGAAAGTATTTTAGTAAATCGGTTAGTCTTACTCTCAAATGAGTTCTATCCTGCTATGAAAGCGTCCCAAAGAAGTTTCTGGCAAATTATTAAAGAAATGCTGGAAACACTTTTTAAAAGTCCATTTAAAAAGTAAATAAAATCAGAAAAATGATCTCCATAAAACGTGTTGGAAGAATTTTATAACCTGTGTTGGTTAGCTTTTGTCAACTTGACACCAGTGACAAGCGTCTGGAGAAAGGGAACTCCACTGAAGAACTGCCTCCATCAGACTGGCCTGTAGGCAAACCTGCGAGGCATTTCCTTGATTAATGATTGATGTGGGAGGGTCCAGCCCACTGTGGGTGGTGCCACCCTGGGCAGGTAGGTGGTCCTGAGATGAATAAGAAAGCAGGCTGAGCAAGCCAGTGCTAGAAAACTAGTAAGTAGCGCTCCCTCATGATCCTGTGAGAAGGTGTTTTCAGATTAGAGCTGTAGGCAGCAAGAAGCCAGAGATGGAGAGTTCAGACGTTCTCGGGAAAATGTCCTACACATTGACATTTCCGATCACTTTCCCAGAAGGCCAGTGTATCAGGCTCTCAGGTGGAAGTGATCTTCAGATCCCCCAGCTTTTGTGACCTTCTCTCTAGGCTCAACAGCAGGCCATGTGTGGCCATGGCCTAGCAGACACACTTCCGACAGAAAATGTCCTGGCCTTGTGGCCTCGGATGAAAGCCTTGCTGAGCATGGGTCTGGAGAACAAAGAACCATAATGACGTCCCCTGTGCTTCTCCATAGAAGCCTGTCAACAGATGGGGGGAGACCGCCTCTGCATTGGACACCCTTCTACCCTGCAACAGCGTCTGTCACACGTCACTGTCAGGCCAAACCATTTTTACAGAAAGCAGTGTTATGTTCTAGCTGCCACTAGGCAGCACACGGCACCTGCCTGATGGCCAGATGTGCTAGAACGACTCTTTCCCTCATTTTTAACAACCCCGATTCTTCTAATGTTTGCAACTAAGTGTCAAATAACTCAGGCTGGTCTCTAATTCACTGTGTCGTAGAGGATACCCTTTTCTTATCCTCTTGCCTCAACTCTTGAGTGTTGGGATTACAGGTGTCCACTACCACACCTGGTTTAGTCTGTGAAGGGGATCAAACCCAGGGCTTCATGCATTCTCGGTGACTCTACCACACCGAGCTACACCCCCAGTCCAATAAACACTTCATGAATGAATTCACTTGGCAAACACCAACTGGGATCCCAGAGCACACCAAACCCAGCACTTGTGCTTGTGTGGGGGTTATGGAGAGCCAGAGAATGCGTCGGCAGGATATCCCAGCAGAGCAGGAAGACCAGCAGTGACTAAGCAAGCATGCATCGTCCGGTGAAACTCCAGTAAAGGGACACAACTCCTTAGGGCAATGGCTGACTCCAGGACTGGAGCCAGGAGTATCTAAGGGGAGCCTGCAGCATCTTTTTTTTTTCCTTTTGGTTTTTTGAGACAGGGTTTCTCTGATGCTTTGGAGCCTGTCCTGGAGCTAGTTCTTGTAGACCAAACTAGTCACTGTTATTCCAAAATCTGCACAATCCCCGCAAGCCAAAAAGGAAGCCCAGTCTCATATGTAAAAGCAAAGAACCTTTATTTTAATCAAGTTTGCAAACTCGGTCTCTCTGCACGTCCAACGTATTGTAATAACCAGAGAGCCCTGAGCTCAGTTAGGATTGGGTTTTTATAGTAGTAAAGGTGGGGGTGAGGGGTCTCTGAGGTTCAAGACTCCTGATTGGCTGACATTTGTCTAGGGGTGTCTTGGTGAGTGTGTACTGGCAGGTGTTTCTATCTACAGTGCTTGGAATGCCAGGTATTTCCATTGAATGGTCTGCCCTTGGGTGGGGGTCAGGTTATCTCAGCTTGTGGTTCTTTCCTGCTACCAGGTATTGCTTCAGGGTAAACTGAGACTCAGGCCTCTTATTAAATTTATGGAGGGCCAAGTTCTACTCTGGCAGGTGATAAGGGTTGGAAGTAAAGAACTTTGTTTGGGTGGCCTGCTCAGAGTTAGCTTATCATGGCTGACCCCCACAGCCACAAACTCACAGAGATCCGCCTGCCTCTGCCTCCCAAGTGCTGGGATTAAAGGTGTGCACCACCACCGCCCGGGCCAGCCTGCAGCATCTTGTAGTGAGAGACAGAAAGCTGCAGCATGCACATAAATACACAATTAAGGGTGCACAGCAAAGGGGAAGCCAGAGGCGGGTGAAAAGTGTAAACAAGCCGAACATCAAAATAATGAAGATAGCACGGGGTTGGAATCCACAGAACAGAATAAATACCCATGAGTCGTGGTCTGGAGAGCTGGCAAATGTCTGCAAACACTAACAGATCATCCCCACACCTTAGGTAGGTCATCTGAGCAGTACTCTGTGGAAGAGGGGAAGAGTGACCTTGCAGGGCAACCCCGGACAGCCGCCACTTGACTGAGATGGGCACTAGCAGTAAGGGGCCAGTTCACTGCAGTTCTGTGCCTTTGATATGACGTGGTGAAAGTAACTCTTTCCTTCCGTGGGCATCCTCTCGAAGTATTTAACCCCCACGCAGGAGTCCTGCAGACAGAACCAGACAAACCCCAATGAGGGACGGTCTACTAAATACAACATGGGCCTTTTGCTGAATGGAGAGAGAAAAGTTAGCTTTTATTTCAAAGAACACATATTTTCCTCTCTTCCAGGCACAGAGAACGATGCCAGTGGAAACAGTCTGGTCCTGTGTTTCCAGACTGGACAGTGGAAGCCTGAGCAATGGGACAGGACTCCATCCCTGAGCACGTGGGCCGCTTCCAGACGGAGGGAGTGACAGTCTCTGCTCTTTTTGCAAAGGGACAAGAGAGCGCTTAGGGGAGAAATGTTCAAAAGAGCCTCTCGTGCTCACCTCTTCTCATCTCATGTTGCAGAATCCACGCCTCACGCGTCTTATACCCATTAATGTTGGGGCCTTAGAGATCACCATTGCAACGCAAGGAAAGAGAGTAATCAAATTAATTCAGGTCCCCAGTTACAACCAAGTCTACAAGGACCTTTCCTCAGGGTGGTACGATGCTTTGAGATGGTAGTCATATTGTATCTGTCTCTGGAAAGTTTTCATGTCTGACACCCAAATCCACATGATCCGTCCCCACTCTGGGCATCTTTGTATCCTTACCACATGTTTAATTGCCTGGCTTTTCAGTTTCCTAATGAGAAGCTCATCAAATCAGTGAGCTCAGGTAGTCTACATGACTTTCTGCTGCAACAAGCCTCCCTGATGAGAAGTGAAGATTGAACAATAAAGGTAACTGCTAAGAAATACCGGGCAAGATTCAAAGGCCTCTGAGCTGGCATAGATGATCTGAACAAAAGAAGAGGAGGAGGAGGAGGAAGAAGAAAGAAGAGGTAATTTTCTGGTTGCGAGGGCTCCTCTTTGGACACCTGTGCAATAAGGCAGTCCTTGTGCCTTGCACTCTTTCATCTGACTTCTGTCCTGTGTGGTCCTGGAGCATCTTCCTCTAGTCTGCCCTGGCAAAAGTTGGTTTCTAGGATTATCTGCTGTGTTGGTTCAGTTCTACCAAGCAATGCACAGATACTTGTAGACCCATGCCTACTATGTGCAAAGTGCCTGTTATTGTAGGAATGAAGAAAGGAGAATGAAGAACTTAAAACTTAAATGTTGTGATCTCCAAAGAGATTGACAATCTTTTGGGGGAGGGACAGTACTTGTTTGCCTGTGGCCCCAGGTGAGCTGCTGGAATACCTGCTTCCAGTGGGGTGGAGAAGGAACTAAAACTGCACAGCGTCCAGGCTGTGGGAGGCAGGGAGGAACAGGGCAGCCTACAGCTGTCCCATTTCTAAATCCATCCCTGGGTTCGAGGCCATTCGAAGGACCGCCAAAATGCTCTAAATTTTCATGAATCGGGCCCAAGTCTGAGAACCTTGTATTTTAGAAGGTGAGTTTTCACAAAGTGTTGGCTGAACTTCCATGACTTGGGAGAGACATTTTAGGAAAAACTATTAATTCTTGTTTGGGGAAAGAATATGACCCAACAAGTAGAATATAGCTAAGGTGGGGACAGTATAAATACCAACCAAATTTGTGCAATGATCAAGTCACACATCTCTTATCTGGTGTAGGATAAGGCAAGCTCCATGAAACCGGATCCCTAAATGTCTTCCAGCATTTCAAGTCTGCAGCCCCCACACCATCCTCTGTGCTTGCCTTCACCTTTCTCTGCCCTGTCTGTGACTGCAGACACAGTGGGGTCTCTCAGTGACACGGGACCAGAGAGAAAGCCCCTTCATTTCCCTGGAGAAGACTTTAAGGGATTCGGTGACTAATAAAAACAACACTTGTGACTCCTAAGTGGTCATTAATGAATAAAGAACCTCCGGGCTGCACTGGAGGAGAGGGTGCCCAAAGGGTCCAGAAAAGGAGATGAAAATACACGGCAGCTGCCTCCCTAACACCGCTACCACCTGAAGAGACTCGGTGCTGGCGCTGGGCCCACTCACCCAAAGCCTGTTCCCTTGGCGCTCTGGGCAGCCCTCCCCTCATTACTGGAGCCTCCAGTGTCCAGCCCCAGCAAGACTTCAGCGGGCAACTCTTCCCTGCCCTTGTCGGGACCTGGTTGAGCTTGCCCATCGCGGTCCACGCTCCACCCACATCCACGAGAAGGGACATGCCTTGTGTCCCCAACCCAAGAGAAGACCATCTTGCACCTGGTGCTTAGGCTGGTACCTCTCCTAGGGGGGCACTTGCTGTGGTCACTGACCCCAGAGATGGGTCTCATCTGAGTCCTCTAATCTACGGGCCCCTTAGACGGACCCGCCCTACTCCCCTAGCCCCACAGGGACAGCCCCTCAGCGCCCTGCTCAGAAGGTGATCCGCCCCTCGCCCCCGGCCTGGAGGGAGGGCGGTGTGCACCTCGTCAGGCGCAGCGCATCGCGTGCCCGCGCTCCTCTCCCGCAGTCCTCCCGTGCGGCGTCAGGCAGAGGCGGGGTGGGGCGCGGTTAAAAGAAGCTGCAGGTGGGAACCGGGGCTCCACCCGCACAGTCCCGGATTCGGTTCCCGCTGCGAACCGTGGGCGCCAGATCCGACCTGAGACCTGCGCGCTGGGCTGGAGCTGTGGGCACCGCTGCAAGCCGGGAGCGGGATCCCACCGAGCAGGTAAGCGCGAGTGGGAGAATTTCCTCCTAGAAGCCCGAGTAGGTGAAGGAAGTGGCCTATCCGCTTCCTCGCCATATTTGCCCCTGTGGGGCGCGGGAATAGCTACTGTCCCCAGGTGGCCCGGTGGTCACAGGCAGAGTCTTGGCGGTGCCGTGGGTGCCCGCACCCGGGCTGCCGGCATCCTTATCTGCCTCCAATCGGCATCCCGGACCTTTGCTCGCCCCCCATGGGCTAGAACCGCTGCAAGGTGGTTGTCACCTCCGCCGTCCCCTCCCCCCGCGCGCTGCTCCAGAAACTGGGATCAACTGGTTTGACTTCTGCACGCACCGTGCCCCTCGGACTTGCACAACAGGTTTGAGAAATACATCAAGTTGTGTAAAGTGACCAGAGTCCGGACTGAGTCCCTTTCCCCATTTCCTATTTTGGTTCGGGGCTGTCTTTGATTTGGAGGTCATCGATCTGTCCCACTTGGATTTGGGGGGCAAAACGGCAGAGCAAAAGAATGGTGTTTAAGTTTGGTCCATCCCTGAGACTTGGCGCAATGGATAAGTTTTGGAGAGAAGTGCCCTTTCAGGTGGCATGATTAAGACTCAGGAACTTATGAAACGAAGATGACAGTAGTGTGCACAATAGTAATTAAAAGTAATTGGTGACACGTCTGATTAAAAAGTTCAGACACAGGTAGTAAGTACTTCCTTGTCGGGTGAAGGAGCCTAGTCCCAGGTGTTAGTCTGGTTGTTGCAGACCTGGGCTCCCTTGTCTTCCTGGGGACGCCTCGGGTCTCAGAGAGTGTGGCCTTCAGACAGCTGTGGACACTGGGAGGGCTATGGACTTACTGCAGAGGTAAGGGAACCCCAACCGAGCGACTTTAGTCAGCTTGTGCCTGCAGCCTTGTTTTCCTTCAAGTGGACTTGCTGCTTTCTTTGCCCCAGTTCTAGCAGAATCTAAGCAGTGTTCTAGAAGAAAACGTCCTGTCCTGATGCAGTTCCTTAGGAGTGCAGGATACTGCTCAGAGCTGCCCCTGTGGAGAGCTTTGTCAGCTCTTTGGATCCAGCAGAGTCTTTGGGGGTGTTGTCTGAACAGAGCCAAGGAAGGGAGGTGGTGATGGGGTGAGCCGGCTAGGTGCTAGCCTGCCACAGCACTGGGGTGTGAGGGGTTCCCATTCACCTCACCATGGTTACTGAGACCCAGAAGATTGACCCACCAACCTGGGTCACTGGTAAATTCCTGTGGTGACTTTGTTCTTACTTCTTTTTTTTCCTTTTCACTGTAAGAAAAGGAAAAGAGCTGGGTATGGCCTTTTAATAATTTCATCGATAGAAAGAAAATTCTGACTTTCACATTCTCACCATGCAGTTCTGACTCAGTCTAAAAAGTCCAGAGACTATGAGTTTGGGTGTATTGGTTAAGTGGAATACAATTGTGTGAAAGTTGTTTTTGATTCAAGTTTCTTTTAGCCCATTCGTGCATAATCTTACAGTGTCCTAGCTAGGATTTTCAGGAGCTGTGGCTTGATCTGGGAGAGTGGAACTGGAGCCCCCGAAGCCTCCCTCTCCACTCCTCAGACTCATTTAATTGTAACTGAATCTAAATTAAATGTCTGGAGAGGCAAGAGCATTGCTTGGGATAGGCAACAGCTAAGAGGGCCTATAAAAGAGATGCTGAACTTCATGGGAATTATTTTTTGTAACTCAAGTGGAATAAGAAACAAAATTTTGTAGATTGTCCATTCTTGCATTTAAAGGCATAGCAAAAGTTTCCTTGGTATTGAGTTGGGGTTGACCAGGTATGTGAATCCTATGGTACTGAGCTGAGGTTGACCAGGTATATGAATCCTAACCTGAAGCCATCACTGGCCACTGTTTTGAAATCACAGCTCCTGACGATTTGCATCATTAAATTTCAAACTTGACTATCAGGTTGTCTCTAGGGTCACCTGAGATTTCTGGGGACTTCTGAATGAAAGAAAAAAAGGCTTTTGAGATTTGTTTGTAACTCGGAATGGGGCTTTGGCTGTACCCAGCTTCTCAAACTCTTTGCCACTCTTTACATACTTGAAAATTGGGTCTGAGGGTTGGGGTAAGAGTATCATTGCCATCATCACCATTGTTATCATGACTACAGGGAAATCAGCCTGCACTGGAGAGTGTGTTTGTCAGAGTGAAAGAGAACAAAGCATGGGAAACTGATAGTACCCAAATTCACCCTGTAACAGGATCAAGGCAAACTACCCACAAAGTTCATCCAGTGCACTTGCACAGAACTTGAAAGAAAATGTCAATAATGATGTTTCCCATCCAACAGGTGGCATTCCCACTGCCATCCATAAACAGAGCAGCCTCATAGTGCCATCATCACTGCCCTGCTGACCTCCAGAGGAGCTGGAGCAAGAACTAGAAGTTCTTGCGGAGGGATTGCACCTTGGCTCCTGAGCTGGACACAAGCGGAGTCCTTAGGAACAAGACTCAGGTTTGGGTGTTTTGCTTGGACCTGGTTTCCTTTGTGCCCTCAACTCTACAGACCTCACATGGGCCTCGTAAGGAGTGTGCTTTCCTCTTGGATCTATAATCATCAAGTGATAAGCTCTTTCTGTGTGCCGAGGAGTTTGGTTTGGGTTCTGTCTTCCGTGGAGCTAAAATGACATTATTGAGCCAGCATGATTAAATTCCTAAGTAAAGTTTCTTGCCTTCCTTTGCTGAACATGCTGACCTAACTCAAAGGGCAAGGCTTTCTCTCCTCTTCCCCATCCCCTCCGCCCAGCAGCTGCTGGCACTGAGAGCTCCTCTGCCCAATGTTTTCTCCTCAACTCTCATAAAACTGGCCTCAACCTTCAAATACCAAAAGCTTCCAAAGCCAGTTATTATGACACACCTGTCAATCTCAGCCCTCAAGAAGCTGAGACAGGAGGGTTGTTAAGAGTCTAACGTCACCCGAGGAGTACAAGGGCAGTCAGAGACACCTAGCAAGACCTGTCTCAAAATTATAACAAAATTATAAAAATGATCATGAAATTTTATTGCTGCTGGAACAAAAGTAGACCTAGCTTATCTGAAATGCAAAAGGAAAAGACAAATGCGCTTCATAATAGCGTGCCCCAAAGGTGGGCTCACTGCTGTGTTTTTAGAGTTAACTATTTAAGACTGGAATTATAATATCAAGAATTAGTATAGAGTTGTGCCCTGTTATCAAATGCATCACAGAAATAGATGTGATTTGTCTTTTTAAGCCTAAATGCAACCACATTCTTGTAAGGTGATGTCTGTGGAGCTAAGCTTATCTATTTATTTGTTCCTTATAGGCAAGCCAGGAAGCTGTCAGATTAAACAAACTTCTGTGGTATACAAAGCAAGAGTTAATAACTTGATTTCCACCAAAAAGCCTCCTCCCATCATCTCAGGCCCCTTGAAGCGCGGCAGAAAAGTGAGGTTTTGTTCACTGCAAATATGTTTTCTGGTGGCTGCAGTACTTTGAGAAATTACTTGTGAGTTAGTAACCCCTTCTCAGATGGTGTGTACTTCCACTTCTCCAGCCAGTCTTTAAGAAAGATGCCTCCAGGTCATGGGTTCCGACAGTCAACAGAGTGCAGGAACTTCCTAGGCCTTTGTCATCAGTCTGCATCCCACCGGCTGAGCTGCCTGCCTACTGATAAGGCAGGCCGGAAGGACAAATCCTTTAATCTCAGTCACCCAGCACCTCCACCCCTCTTGAAGCTCCTCGGGTTGGGAAGAGTCTCCCGGAAGCAGCCAGACTTTTCCAGGAACTGAACTCATGTATGCGGAAGTGTAGGGCACAGAGACCCCCAAACTGCCCAGCACCCTGGACTGGCTCCTAATACTTGTAAGGTGACCTCCACTTTATTGCTTTTGGCCCATGGAAAATGCTATCTAGGACAAATACCAGAGACTTTATGGAAGACACCCTCAGTAATGGGGTCTAGACAAAGAGTCATTTCACTTACGGAAAGGGCTAACCCAAGCTCACCCCATGTCCATGGTGCAGTCACTTAAAGCCAGTGTGAACTACGGAGAGTAGTAGCCCTCTTTCTCAATCATTTCTTCTTTATTGCTTTTCAGCAAGACCCCTTGAACCGGGTGACTTGCTTTTTGCCCAGTTGTCTTGAGTGACAGTAGGCTAAAGATGCCAGCCTTTGAGTTTAACCTTGTTTTCCTGAGTGACTTAGACATCTTGTGTTGTTCTCTTCCTTTAAATCAGTGGTTCTCAACCTGTGGGTTGTGACCCCTTATGGGGGTGGAATGACCCTTTCACGGAGGTCACCTAAGACCCTTGGAAAACAAAGATATTTACATTATGGTTCATAATAGCAGCAAAATTACAGTTATGAAGTAGCATCGAAAAGAACTTACGGCTGAGGGTCACCACAACCTGGGAAACTGTACAAAAGGGTCGCGGGAAGGTTAAGAGTCATTGCCCTAAAACTTCAGACACATTATTGAAGTTGTTTTTCCTTTGTAGTCCTTGTCTGGAGTATTTGTTTGAGACAGGGTCTTGACCCCCAGGTTGGCCTATACCTTCCAAACCGTCTGTTCAGTTTCCCATGTGCTGGGTTAGAGACACACACCACCACACACAGCTAAATTCTTGGGTTTTAGTATTAGAGTAAGTTAAGCGTATTGAAAATTGATTGTCTTCTATTCAGATGCGGTAGGTGGGTAAAAAGAAAGTCTTTAGAGGACCTAATTCAGAGGCCCGGGGAGGGGGTGGAGTGGAAAGAAACAGTAAAGCCAGTGCCATCATATTATCTCCATCTGTCCTGATTCTTGGGGTGTGGGACCCCAATTCTTATGGAGAAAGCACAATCTCTCCACCACCTCTTCGACCCCAGCCCCTCGGCATTCACCCACTCTCTGTGGTCCTTGGTACCCCGGTCTGTTTGCTTCCAAAAAGTCAGGTGAGCAGTGAGAAGGGATGTGGCAGAGAGCTTGCAGAGAGAGCAGCCCTCAGGGCCACTCAGACCCGATGGACTTCACAGCATTGTGGGAGAGGGAAAGCTCTTATCTGATAGACCTCATCCATGGGACAAGCTGTTGAGCAAACTGCAGAGTGTGGTGTTCACTGGTTAACGAGAGAACATTTTAAAATGAATACTTTCTCATGGGGAACAGCTGTGCCAAAGTATGTGTGATCTGTAAGACTTACACGCTCCTGCCTCCTCACAGGCCACATGTTGGCACGCCTCTAGGAATAGCAGCAACAGTTAGGGAAATGTAATAGAGCATCTTTCCAGAAGAACTAAAACCTAATTTTCATAATTCATTTTATTTAAGATTAAGTTTTTTTTCACCACACAGATCCTTATGATGGGGAATGGACATCTCTTTGGGGCATGGGATACATGGTAAATGAGAGAGAACACTTTAATAAATACTCTTAAGTTGTGGAGCTTCAGACCACGGCTTCCCAGCAACCCATCTCTTCCTGTTGACTCTCAGCGTGCCTCTGACTAAAAAGTCTCCAGGACTGAGAACCATAGCTTTACCGAGCGCCTGTTTCAATTTTTCAGACTCCCAGCTTTCTGTTAATGCCAAATACCCAACTCAGCTTCTAAGTTCCAGATTAGCACAAGGTGTGAATCTTTCTGCTACAATTGCCAAGACTGTTGCCAGGTGCCCCACAGTTTATGCCCTCAAACTAGTTTGCCTTGGCCTCTTAGCTGCTCCCCTTGTGAAATAAAAGACCCTCATTCAAGACTCAACCGCCTACTTAGACTCCCACAGGTACCCCAGAATGCCAGGTCTTCCCAGAACCATGGAAGAGTATGCCCTCAGGGAGCCTGGACAGACCCTCAGTGCTCTTGTAGTCTAAGTCATTTTTCCACAGTAAGACAAAAGACACTAAAGTCCCACTGATAATGCTCATCAGAGCACTTAAAAACAGAGTTATGATATATTTAGTAAAGAAGCTGTGAGGATGCAACTATGTGGCTGATATTATGAGATGCCTATAAACACTAACTGTAGCTAAGATGCTGGCCATGCTACTGCCACGGTAATCACTGCCCAACTGTTACAAAATAATGAATGAGTGTCATTTTAGATCTTTTCTGGAGGTTCTAGGATATAGTTCAGTGAGTAGAGCGCTCATCTAGCACACACAAAGTTCTGGAGTTCCATCCCCAGCATGATAGATAGATAGATAGATAGATAGATAGATAGATAGATAGATAGATAGATAGATAGATAGATAGAT
>NC_022019.1:8282898-8321962 GCF_000317375.1 Microtus ochrogaster
ATACATACATACTTTTTATTGGTTGTCAATTAAAGTTGTACCGTCTGGAGAGAGGCATGGTGGTACATGCCTGGAATCCCAGCTCGGAAGGTAAAGGAAGGAGAATGGGAGAGCCCTAAGCTGGCCTGGGCTACATGAGACTCTGTCTCAAAAGCAGAAACAACAACAGCAAACGCTAACAACAGCCATATCATCAAGGAGAGTACCGCTACTTTTTTGTACACTGAGCACAGTATCTCTTTCTCCTTTTCATGTTATAGATGTTTTACTTCTGTATTCCCCTTTTGGTTTGTTTTTACAGATTTGGGCCTCCCCATTAACCTTTGATCTGAGTTGTCCCCATCTCTCTGTGACCTTAGGTTCCCACTCCCACCTGCCCCTATAACAGTGAACACATTTTTTGAGAAGCCTCATTCCTCTACTTCTGTGAATACTGGGAGTCAGCAAGCTCAGGCTCAGTGTGGCTCTAAGAATCCAGCTGTTCTGTGATAGCCTTGTAGTCAGAGCATATGATCAACCTTTGAAACTGTGAGCATGTTGATGCACTGGCCCATGGCAAGGGGGCAAATCCTTGGAACCAAAACACAAAACTTTCTAGCCCTACTGCCATGTGCACTTCTATCCCCAATGGTGTGCACCTCAGTCTCCATTGTCTGACCCAGTAGGAGCAGAAATCAGCACCCAAGGGTCAGATGGATGTGGCAGCTACTTTGTGAGCCCAAACCTGATGGCTTTCTGAGAAAAGCATAGACTCTAAAATTAGTCAAACCCAAGACATCCCAGGGGGCGTGGTAGGCTGTGTGAGGAGTGGCCAGCAATGCTGAGGGTGGGCTGTGTATCAAGGTAGGTTGGGCATTGACCATGATTAACTTAGGGGGAAGCTGGACAGTGTTACTCACCCACTTCCAAGAGAATATCTCCTGAGACCAGCAACAAAAAGACTTTGGTGACTCTCTCATCCCCTCCAAGCGGATAAAAAAATGCCTGACTATCTTTGTTTCTAAAGGTTTTCAGTGTCTGTCATTCATTACTCCTGCACCCATACACACCTTTAAAAGAAAGAGCATGCCAACTAATTCTTTCTTCTTGGTGATGTGAGATAAGAAATATCTGTGTGAATTAGAGTACGAGTTGCCATACAACAATGGTTCTTAACCCATGAGTTTCGATCCCTTGGGGTTTGAACAACCCTTTCACAGGGATGGCCTAAGACCTTCAGAAAACACAGATGTACGTGGAGGCTGCGCTTTCATTTCCCAGCAGCCCAGTCCCAAGTAATCACGCAGAAACTTACATTAATTACAAACTTTTTGGCTCATTAGCTCAGGCTTATTATTAACTAGCTCTTACAACTTAAATGAACCCGTTTCTATTATTCTATATTTTGCCATGAGGCTCACAGTTTGTTACCTCATATCTTGCTTCTCCAGAAGCTGCTTGTATCTCCCTCCACTCCATCTTCTTTCTCTAACTCTGCTTGGATTTCTTGCCTAGCTATATTCTACCCTACCATAGGCCAACGCAGCTTCTTTATTAACCAAAGGTAATAAAACATATTCACAGCATTCAGAGAGGTATCCCACAACATCACAGAGACTTACATTATGATTCATAACAGTAGCAAAATTATAGTTAGGAAGTAGCAATAAAATTCTTTTATAGTTGGGGGGGCACCATGACATGAGGAACTGTGTTAAAAGGTTGCAGTGTTAGGAAGATTGAGAACCCCTGATTTAGAGGAAAGAAGATCTTTTTCTCCCAAGATGTCAAATCAGTCTTTTAGAATGGGCTTCAGTGGCCCCTGGTGCAAGGGGACCTGTATTTTTGAGCAGCAGCCAACACATGGCCTGCTTCCATCAGAGAACAAGGAAACAACTTGTGTCAAACCTTGTGATTCTCTTTTGGGGAAGGTATTAACTTTCCTGGGAGCACATGATTGCAGCAGATGGTTTATTCTAGCTAGAAATGAATATACACTGCACAAGGTCAACCGGCAGCATGGCTTCCTCTTAGTCTGCTAAGTAAACCAGAGTATGTCGTTTATCATAACGAGTGATTTTTGCAGTTCTTTTGTGGCTTGGATAAACTGCTTGATCACTAAAAGCTATGGCAGAAGTTCTGAGTCCCTGGGTCAAACCACAGTGATAGAATGTGTGCCTTTACATAGGGAAGAAAGGGAACTTGGCCATGAGTTTGTTTACCTGTGTTCTTGGATTAATGGCAAACAGCCACCTAATATACATCCTGTGTCCAAATGAACTTAGACGACTTATGTGGCACGTGAAAGGCACAATTCCTACACGAGAAGTGAAATCAAGTACCTGTTTACTGTGATGCTCATTTATTGAACCTCTTCACCTAGCAAGGAAGGCTGTCGGGTTGATGTTGCCTCCTCAAGGGAATAAAGAAGTTGGCGCACTATTGGTTACTTGCGGTCGGAAACGAGAGAACATCTTCATAATGGGCGTTCCTTGTCAGAAAAGCACACAGTGGAGGGCCAACTAGACAGTTGAGACCTGCCCAGATTCGCACGGCCTTGTAACTCACTCTGGTATTTATCGGTTAATTCAGAGGTGCCTTCTGCTAACTCGCTTTGCTCCTTTTTGTCTGTTTAGGAGTAGACCAGCGCCATGGACTGGGGGGCCCTGCACACGGTCATCGGCGGTGTGAACAAGCACTCCACCAGCATAGGGAAGGTGTGGATCACGGTCATCTTCATTTTCCGAGTCATGATCCTCGTGGTGGCTGCCCAGGAAGTGTGGGGTGATGAGCAGGAGGACTTTGTGTGCAACACTCTGCAGCCAGGGTGCAAGAATGTGTGCTACGACCACTTCTTCCCGGTGTCCCACATCCGGCTCTGGGCTCTGCAGCTGATCTTCGTGTCTACCCCAGCGCTGCTGGTGGCCATGCACGTGGCCTACTACAGACATGAAACCGCCCGGAAGTTCAAACGTGGAGAGAAGAGGAATGAGTTTAAAGATCTGGAGGACATCAAACGGCAGAAGGTGCGCATCGAGGGCTCGCTCTGGTGGACATACACCAGCAGCATCTTCTTCCGCATCATCTTCGAAGCTGCCTTCATGTATGTGTTCTACTTCCTCTACAATGGCTACCACCTGCCCTGGGTACTGAAATGCGGCATTGAGCCCTGCCCCAATCTTGTGGACTGCTTCATTTCGAGACCAACCGAGAAAACGGTGTTTACTGTTTTTATGATTTCCGCATCTGTGATTTGCATGCTGCTCAATGTGGCCGAGTTGTGCTACCTGCTGCTCAAGCTGTGTTTCAGGAGATCTAAGAGAATGCAGGCGCAGAGAAACCACGCCCTGAAAGAGAGCAAGCAGAATGAAATAAATGAGCTCATCTCAGACAGCGGTCAAAACGCAATCACAAGTTTCCCGAGTTAAGCATTTCAAGGCAAATGTAGGTGAGCCCTGACAGAACATGTGTCCTGTCTGTAGACAACAGCAATCTGACCACTCCCTCTAGGGTGAGAGTTTGTCTATAAAGACTCATAGCAAATAGATTCTTGAGTTCAATTTTTGTAGAACACCTGAACTATTCACACACCACCTAAGTCAAAATTGTGATCCGTCTCTGAAAACAAAACCCTGGTGACAAATGAACCTTGAAGTCACCTTGACAAGTCCTATGCAGACATCTGACTTAGTGGATATTTCCTGAGAATTTATATAACTTTTCATAAAGAATGATTTATCTAGAAATTAATAGTTTTGTCAGTAAGATATTTTTATAGGGTTGAACATTTTAGTTCTGACCATGAACTTATATAAAGTATTTTTTTATGACTGGCCTTCCTTACCTGGAAAAAAAAAATACGCAAAGTTAGCTTTACAAGTGCACCCCAAGTTTCTAAAGTTTGAACTTGTAAAGGGTCTAGCATGTTATCTATACTGTTTCACACTGTCCGGGGACAATTTTATGAACCAGAGTGTCCTCTTAAGTGGGGTGGGTTCATTGGACAATATGTGTTGCTGCTTGCCAAATACAGATGGAACTGAAGGAAATGGGACAATTTTCTAACTGGCCTTCTCTACCTATGGTGAACAGTGCAAACATGAATGTGATCACCCCAATAAAGCTCGACCTTGTCGTTTAAGCCTGTGTACACTGTGAGTTTCTGTTCCCTCCAGGCCCCCACCATCATCACTAGAGGTGATGGGTTTTTGCTGAGGAGGTACCAGTAGCTATGGGTGTAGGTACCTGGATTTCAAGAGGCATGCTTGTCTGTTAGCACCCTCAGCTTGGAGATTGCACTTCTTGTAGGAATTGGGTCAGTTCAGCCTTGGTGGTACTGTAATCCTAGCACTTAGGAGGCGGCAGAGGCAAGAAAAGGTCAGCACTGGCTACATAGTGAGTAACTTTTTGGCTAGCCTGGGCTATATATTAAGACCCTCGTGTCATAAAACTTATAAAGAGAAGTGGGGGAGGGAAGTCCCCCACAAATATCTTGGCCCATTTTGTGATATTGTAACAAAATGCCAGAAACTGGGTGACATGGAGGTTGGAGGGTTCTAGCATCCGCTGAGCACTCGTAAACGTCTTCTTGGCCATCAGAACATGGAGGATAGCTTCGTGGGGGAGTGAGTGTGAGAGGGAGGATCACACACAAGGCAGAAAGCCGGCCTGTGAGTCAGGCGTATGTAACGCAACCTCCCCTAGGGGTTCCCAGAAGACCCGAATCCATCAATCCATGAGGGTGTGCTCCCAAGACCTAAGTGCCTTCTGATAGGCTCCTCCCACAGTTCCTGCCACCTCACCGTCACCCACCAGCTACCCACGTGCAATGCTCTCCAACCGCACCCAGCCTGTGGCAGCCTCAGAGGAAGCTGACCTTGTAGGACTGGTCACCTGAGCCCTTTGGTCCTTAGTGACTGGGCACCGGAACCTCACACCCGGGGATGGGGAAATGTCTTTCTCCCAGGAATTTCCAGATTGGACACACAGGCCTCCCAGTGGGTGTGGGTGAGTCGCTCTGGAGAATAATGAAACGTGAGCAACAACCTCTCTGGCAAGGACTTGTTAGCACGCTCAGCACGTCACCAGCCCAAATGACTAATGACATTGACTGGAGGTCACCTAGTCAATGACAAACAAACATAGGAGGGCTTGACACAGCACTCCAATTCCCAAAAGACCTGTTTTGGAGCCTCTCTCTAGAAGAACAAAGGAGTAATTCTCGGATTCCTCATGGGGTAAAGTACATCCCAGACGTCTTCCATCCATAAACAAGTGAGTGCTGATATAGAAAACAAGAACCAACCTTTCAAAACACCACCACCATCCCATCATTGTGTGAATAAGATCTAGTGAGCTTGTGTACCTCCTGGTTCCCCTCTGGTATTCCTTTCTTTTGAATGGAAGAGGGTTTTTTTCAGGGACAGACACTGCAGCCTTGGGCACAATCCCAGTCTGCGTGGAAGAAGGGCTTCCCACCTTGCTCTTGAGACCACCTTTCCCCCACACGACAGTCCAGCCCTCCCTCTTTCCCTCCTCTTCCTCCCCTTCTCCCCAGCTTTGACGTATAATTGATATGCACAGATCTGCATATATTTAATGTGTCTACTTTGGTGTCCTTTGAACTCTGTAAATACCTAGGATTCCATCACTGATTCAAGGTAATACATGATCTAGTCTCCCAAAGATTTCCTGGTGTCCCTTTATTTTTGTGCAGAGAGAGAGAGAGAGAGAGAGAGAGAGAGAGAGAGAGAGAGAGAGAGAGAGAATGAGGTCCACCATCTGCACAAATGCAGAAGGGCACAATATCACCTTGTTTTGTTGTTTGTTGTTTTTGGTTTTGGGGGTGTGTGTTTTGTTTTGTTTTGTTTGGGACAGGGTTTCTCTGTGTTGCGGTAAACTAATCCTCTTGTACACTGTGAAAAATTTGTCACCCGAATTGGTTTAATAAAACACTGATTGGCCAGTAGCCAGGCAGGGCAGCTAAACTAAATATGATGGGAAGGAGAAGGGCAGAGCCAGGAGATGCCAGCCAGCCAGCCAGCCAGCCAGCCAGGAAGCAAGACATGCCACTTGGCAATACAGAGAGTAATAGAAATGGGTTAATTTAAATGTAAGAATTAGCTAATAACAAGCCTGAGCTATCAACCAAGTATTTATAAGTATTATTAAGCCTCCAAGTCAATTATTTGGGAAGCCGCCACAGGGTATTTGGGAAGAGGAAGGCAAAAAAGAGACATCTGATCACACTGTCCTAGAACTCATGCTATAGACCAGGCTATCCTCAAACTCAAAGATCCACCTGCCTCTGTCTCCCAAGTACAGAATTAGAAGCATGTGCCACCACTGCCCGGCTATAACATCACCTTGTTAACTGTAGGCACACAATGTGCCATAAATCTCTAGTAGAACTAAAATGTCTATGATCACTGAACCTTCATAACCATTAAACTATAATTTCCTCAGGTCTCACCCCAGCCTTGGATACAACCCTCGTATTCTGTGTTCCATAAGGCTATGTTAGCCACCTCATAAAACTGGGATTTCACGGCACATGTCCTTCCTTCTGTTGCAGTGAGTGTAACATTCTTCAGATTTGTTCATGTTGTGGAATAAACTAGGGTTGCTTCCCTTTTAAGGCTGATGGTATTCTACTACATATCTGCAATAAACATACATACCCCATATTTTCCTTCATTGATGTGTCACAGCTATGACAAGACATCACCTGACATCTCTCAGGTCGCCTGTGTCGACATAGCAAATCAAAACCACAGGTGCTAGAGAGGAAGTGGAGAACCTGGAACAGCTGCATTGCTGGGGAACATGAGCAGCGCAGCTGCTGTGGGAAACAGTGCTCGGCTTCCACCAAGTATCAAGAACAGACCTGCTGTCTGGTCCCACAGCTGTCCTGGAGTGTGCACTTCTAAGGACCACACCTGGCAGGGCAGTGAAATATCAACGATACGTTTGCACATGGTCCCCAAGAACCCAGAGATGGAAACAGCCCTCCCTACCAGTCAACACCTTCCTCTCTGCTTGTCTGTGTCCTTAGAGTCCCTCCCCTCAGGCCATTGTATCCCCCCCATCCCCATCCCACCTTTGCCACTGTTCTGAGGGGAGAGCATTGTTCCTCTTCCTCGACCTATTCCTCAGCGTTGAATCTGCGCCCACGCCCTCCACCAAACCAAAGCCAATCTGAATACCAACTCTAAGGGCTTCTCAGCTGGTCTTCTAAAGCTCTTCAACCTTTTTCTGAATTCTGGCACACTGGCCCAAGGGCAACTATGCCTGTCTACTAACTTTTCCTCCTGTCTCTTTCTTCCAGCCAAGGGACTGCTCAGAACCTCCCTTCCCTCACTTCACATTCTTTCTCGGCAGTACTGTCTACTGCATCTGGTATTTGCCCTACAGGGTAAAAAGTTCAGCAGCTTTGCCCAGGGTCACAGTGGAAATGAGCACAGAGGAAGATTCACACCAGGTCCCTGGTCTGTCTGCAAAGTCCAGAGCCGAATCCACCCTACAGCTCAGGAGCAGCTCACAGGTCTGGAGAGACAGACTGAGGTGAGAAGATCTGTTCCAGATCGTCCTCAGCCACGCGACAGTACAAAGCCACCCTGGGCTATGCATGTCCTTGTCTCAAACCAGAAGAAAAACAGAGCCCACGGGACGTGTGACCTACAGCTGGCTAACCTTCTTCTACATGGCCCACCTGCTTCTCCCTGGCCCACCTGCTTCTCCCTGACCCTCCTGCTTCTCCCTCTCTCTGGATAGCCTTGAGGGAAACCCCAGACACCTCATTTCATTTTTATCTTATTATGGATCTTTTAGAAACAGGAAAGCAAGCCATAAAATGACCGATTCCCTGCTCCTGAGAGCTGTTACAATTGTTTTTCAGGGCAGTCTTTACATCCCATAGTCTTCAGTTATATCCCGTGTGCACACTTTCAGGAGTCTTCTTTGTGGGGACTCTGTCTCATCCCAACACCCCTCTCTTCCTCTGGGAATTTTTCTTGTTCTTTATTAGCACGGCTGGTACTGCCATTTTTCAATGTTTGTACAATCTGACCTTTCTGCCCTTCACTTTCAGCTCGCCTGCATCACTAAGTGGGAGTCATGTCTTAGAGATAGCACACTACTGGGACATTTTAAAGTGCATCTGTCAATCCATCTCTAATTAACAGACTTAAACCAGTTATACCCAATAACCTGGTTGATATTTAAGGCTGAAGCCTGACATCTTTTTCTTTTGTTACATGAGTCTTTTTTTTTCAATCTGTGCCTTCCTGCAGTCTGGTTATGTGCTTCCAGACTCCCGTTTTGATTTATCTAGTGCTTTTGTGTGTATCTCTGAGGCACTGTATAAGTTACTCTACACGCCCCGTCATGTGCGTGTCAGCATCTTAGCAGCCTGGGTGACACACAGAAGCACTGCTTCCCACCACGTTCCTGTCCTCCTCCCCACTGACAATTCCTCTTTTCTCTCTTCCACGTTTAGAGCCACGCCAGAAGGCATTATACGTTTGGTTTCCACTATCAAACATAATTTAAAGAACACCAGGAGAGCCCTTAGCGTTTCTCTACATATTTGCTTGCAAGTTTGAAGACTTCTTCTGTTGTTCCCTTCCTGTGTGGAGAACGTCATTTGGTCATTATTTGCTGTTTTTAGGATAGGGCCTCACTACGTGGACCAAACTGAACCGGATCTTGCTGTACGGCCCAGACTGGCCTCACATTGAGAGCTCCCACTCCAGTCTCTGAGGTGCTCAGATTACAGGCGTGCGCTCCACTCCCAAGCGTGCGCTCCGCTCCCAGGCCTGCTTTACCTTTGCTAATGGCAAACTTCCTCTGATATGTCTCCACTACCTCTTCATTCATAAAGGGTTTTGGATGGTTTTTTTAAATATTTTTATGGTTTATTTAATTTTATGTGCATTGGTGTGAAGGTGTCAGATCCTCTGCAACTGGATCTTCAGACAGTTATGAGCTGCCATGTAGGTGCTGGGAATTGAACCTTGGTCCTCTGGAAGAGCAATCAGTACTCTTAACCACTGAGCCAGCTCTCTAGCCCCCAGGGGTTTTGGTTTTTAGATAGGGTTTCCGGACATAGCCCAGGCTACACTCAAACATCGTGTTTCTGCCTCTACCTCCTAATTCCAAATGTGCACCACTTTGTCTGGCACCCAAAGACATTTTTCCTAAGAAAGGAATTGTGTGTTGAGTTGGAAACAGTGCCACTGCTTGTGCCCCTGTCACCTCTTACAGGAAACCCTGTTTGCCTGCCCTGCCCCCGCCCCCGTCCCCGCCCCCGCCCCCATGAAGTGGTTTCCCTCCTGGTTTGTTCAAGATTCTTTATTCTTGTTCTTTAGTTTGGTAAGTTTAATTATGATGTCTTGGCATGATTTCTTTGGGTTTATTCAGCTTAGCTTTCGCCTCATGGCTCTGAACTTGAGCCTATTGCAATAGGTTTCAGCAAATAATTTCTCCTTGAACTTTTGCAGTCCTGCTTCTGACACCAAACACGAGAGCATGGCTCACGCTAAAGAAGGTCCCCGGAGCGCTGTTTCCCAGTCGGCACTCTCCCTCCTTTCAGATGGAAGGCTTTCCACTCTGTCAGCCCTCCAACTTTTCATTCGCGCGCTTCAGGGCCCTCTGCTGAGCTTCCCAACTGCTGCTGGGAATTGAATGGACCATACCAAACACGTGGGGCCCGCCCTCCACCAATGAGTTGCTTCGCCCATTTCTTTGCGGAGGGTTTCTTCACCTGCTTCAAGGATGTTTGTAATTGCTCACTGAAGCATTTTCATTCCGGTTGTTTCAATTCTTTGGTGCGTGTGTGACGTGGGTGTGCGCGTGCACCCTTAACTTTTAGACAGAGTCTCTCATTGAACCTGGAGCTCACTGACTACTCAGCAAGCCCCAAAGATGTACTTGTCTCTGCCTCCCCAGCCCTGGGATTGCCTGACTTTTTAAAGGAGTGCTAGAAATGGAATGTAGGCCTTATTGATTCCCCCCCCCCCATTTATGTTGAAAACTTTTGGATCGTAGTACGACAAGAGCGTTCCAAAGGCATTTGGAGCACATGTGGATTCACTGAAATTTGTTATTTTAGCCTGCGTTCTCTGAGATCACTCTGGAAGGTCAGGGCAGGTGGTTCCTCCACACTGTCGGTTGGAGGGACAGTGTACTTAGCACTTAGCTTCGTGTACTTTGTACTTAGCCTCCACGGACAACCAAGGTGGTCGGGGGACTCCGTGCTGCTGCTGAGATGGAACCAGAATTCCAGCTCATCCTTTGGTGGTGGAGATCCCAGCTCCCACCAAACCCACCCGTAGTCCAGACTGACCCGGGAACGTGGAGCAGAGAGGCCTGGGTTCCAGCTGGGATGAACGTCAAGCTCGTGCATGAGCTTCCCTGGCACACGCAGGGTGCAGAGAGCACCCGGGACGGTTTCACCCAGATCCTCTGGCCTTAGGCTGCTGGGCTGGGAGCTTTTCTGGAGTAACTGGTTCGGCTGTAGTATCTAAAACTGCTGTGTCTCACGGGAGCCTGGTCTTGCCACTAGAAACAGAAGGCTTTTCTGAGACTATTTCTAATTAGTTCATTAGGAGTTTGTGGGGGGTTAGTGCCTTTGTCTGCACCCACCGGGTGTTTGTCTGTACCCACGGGTGTTTTGGATCGCTGGCTTTCCTGCCTCCCTGTCCTCAGCACAATGCTCTCTGATCTCTCATTCAAGTCCCCATAGTCACTGTGCTCCAGCTTCTGCTGTCTGCTGCCTCCAGAAGCCACTTACTCTGGGCGTTGCAAAAACACTTTCTGTCCTTGGAATGTCCTGCCTGCCTGCCCCCTTCTCAGCCTGTCCTCTGGACCAGTTCAAAGTCTGCACTGTGGAGGTTTTTCCTCCGCCATAGGAGGGCCCGCTCCTACCTCCCCATCCTTCCTTCCAGGCTGTTCCTAGGCTATGTGTGCATTTTGGGGTTCTCCCTGCTACTTGAGGGCCCTCCTCTTTGTCCCCCAACATGCTCTTCACAGAATGAGCAGCCATAAACACGTGTTGGACCAATCTGCGCCTGGAATACCAATGCTTTCACTCCCAACTTTGTGGTCGCCTATTGGGCAAGGAAGAAGGCTCATTAGCTTCCTCTCCATAGACTCCAAGACCAGTAAACAACTTCCATCTGCCAGCTGCACAGTCGCCATGGTTTCCCCCACCCTCTAGGCATACTAGGTGAATGCTGATTGACAAACAGAGGAGGACTGGCCAAGACCTTTTTGGGCTGTCTTAATAGGAAGGGGGGGAGCGAAAAGTTGGTGCTGCAGAAGAATGCCTTGAAACTATTCCGAGGGCAGAGCACAGTGGGAAACCAGGCCTGACAGCCAAGAATCTCTTTAAAGATAACAACGCAGCAGCAAAGACTCCATCATCCATCACCCTCAGAAACATGAAGATGCTTGTCAGCCTAAACTATGTCTGTATGTGATTTATCAGACAGGCACTAAAATAACCTTTCTCACTTTTCCTAATAATTTTGTATATTTATGGACCTGGGGTTTACTTGGGGTTTTGATTTTTGGTTAGCACTAGCTGTGTTGTAAGGAATTTTTATAACTCTTTGCAGTGTTCCTGAGAGGAGGGGTGAGCATAGGGTGCTAATTCCTTTCCATCTTAATAACCCCTAAAACCCTCACTTTGTTAGGGTGTCAACATGTGGCTAAGGGGGGGGGGGGCGTCACAAGGCACTGAGTCCAGTCACCAAATCACAGGAGTCACCTGAGCAGAGACACAAGCCAGAACTTCCCAGATCTCCTGATTAGAATTTCTAATCTCACAGCCAGAAATGCTCAAGCTCCCTGGGGCCATCCTCCTGCGGGTGTTAAACAGACCCAGACACCTGCAGTTTCCCGTAAATTCTATGAAACAGCAGCCCCCTGAAATGTCTACTCTGGAAATGTGTCTTGTTCAGCCCCAGGGTGACAAAAACAACTGTTTAGACTTAGACACTGTAAAGTGATTCCGATCTTCACAGCCCAATGGACTCAAAACATTAGTTTGATGTCTCACAACTTATCTCCTTCAGGGAGGGGGGTTGAGGGAGGCATTTGGCCACTAAGAATGCATGTCACCAGCATTAGGCTGGTGATTGACTTCCAGCGATCAGGAAGTCATTCTTTCAAATACCCTGCACAGGGCCATCACTCTCTTCCAGAGCGAGGCTAGGGCCCACTGCTAAGCTCTCCTGGGCCTCCTTTCTCCTGGCTATTTATCTTACCCCATTCTGTGTCCTTTGCTGCCCTGGCCCTCGTGGCTTACCTGCCAGCAGCCGGCTTTGTTTTTAGGGCTATCTTCTTTCTCTTTCTTTCAGAATGTTCTCCCTTATCTCCTCTGGTCCCACATAAGGTCAGGAGCCAAACTCATCACCAGATGAGAACTGACTGTCCCCAGTTGCTCCGTGTCTTAATGGGAAGTTAGTCCTGCCCCCTCTGGGGTGTAGACAGAGGCAGGCAGAGAGCGCAGGTGCCTCCTTCTCACCAGGATATCCAGCCCTGCCACCACCCCCCACCCCCCGCGCCCCTGTTACACCAAGGTATCTTTTTCTCAAGCGCCCACCACGATGCTGCTCCAGGTATCATTTACCCTACGTGGGTGATGTGTACAACCTCAACTCCTGAAGAGCAGATACAGGTGGCCAGCTGCCGATGGTCATCAAGTTGACAAGGGGAAGGACTAAAGATTGATGAGAGATGGAATGTGGGAAAGGGTGTAGGCAGCATGCCTTGGTTTTCCCGAGGAAGACCTTCCAAGGTGCCGTTTACATTTGTTAAATACCACATCCCAGTGTCTTGGCCTGGTGAAGAAAGCAGACAAATGCTGAAAGCTACCTGCCAAGTGACTCAGAGAAAGCCCAGGGACACTTTCTTTCCCAGTCTGAGTGCTTGTCACTAACTCCCGATCTGTTATCAAAAGTCCATTCTTCTTTCCTATACTGTCAACACATACCCCTTTTGATTCTGTGACCTCAATTTAAACACTTTTATTAAAGTGCACCCCCAAATTTTTTATCCCCGTTTTTACTTTTATCCATTTGAAATATTAATCTCAGATATTCTGTAGAGTGAAGCAAAGGATTCTAATATCAAGGCCAGTCTGTGCAACACAGGGAAATCTTGGCTCAAAATAAAATAAAAATAAAATACTTTAAATTTCTCTTTTTTTTTTTTTGGTTTTTCAAGACAGGGTTTCTCTGTGGCTTTGGACACATGAATAAAAGAAATAATAAATTTCTTATAATTATTTCTTTTATTCATGTGTTGTTTCTTACCCAAATATTTGGTAACTTCTAGGCACATAATTATCTAATTTGGTTCTAAACAAATCTATATGCCTTCCCTTCCTTATAATTTATTGAGATTTGTTTATGATTCAGAACTTTGGAGGAGGACAGATGGAGTTTGTGGGAGACAGTTATACATAGATAGGCTTATAAGAGTGGCACTCACAATGTTCCACAAATATAAGTGAGGTCGTGTTAGTTGATAGGGTTTAGATATTCCATCTTCTTAATAATTTTTTGTGAATGTTTCCTATGAATTCCGTTAGTCTGTGAACTCAGATTTGTCATTTTCTCCTTTGGTACTTTCAGTTTTGCTGCTAGTGTTTTACAGCTCTGCTATGAAGTGAATCTACTCGGGATGGGGATCTTCATGATGAAATGGCCCTTTGCCATCTGCAGTACCTTTTCAATTCTGCCCATCTTATTTTGGGCTGTGTTTTACTAATACAGCACTCCAGCTTCCCTTTGATTTGGATTGATATCATCCTCGTTTTCCACCCTTTTAATTTCCATGCATCTGTGGATCTACTTCTATTGACTATGTTTCCTCTTGATTATGGGTTTCATTTTCTGGCTTCTTTAAACACCTTTAAGTCTTTCACTAAATGATGGATATTGCATATAAAACATCTCCAGGGTGTTTTGCTTTTTGGTTCCAGGGAACACAAGTTCTTTTCTTTCTGCCAGGTACTAGAACGAGAACCTGAGCAGTCAGATTTCAAGACAAAGGTCGAGTTGAGGCTGAGTCAAAGTGATAATGTGAAGGCATCACTGAAGCCTGAAGCAAACAAGGACCCTGGAGCTCCTAGCCAAGCTCACTATTCCATCCTACACACACCCCGTGGAGTGATTTATTGCTTTTGCCTCATCGGTGCTTGAACGAGAAAGTGGTTGAGACAGACTAAACACTGCTTGATACTTCCCTCGCAGTCAGCTCTAACACGGTTCTGGAATTCAAGCACCTTCAAGTTGTCTAATTCTGTTTCCCAGTCAGATACCAACTGCCACTTTTCCTGTGAACTGGGAGATGTCACCATTGCATTTGCGTCAGGTTTCTGTCGCTGTGACAAAACACCTGAGAGAAATAGTTTACAGGGATGAAGTGTCTCTGGACTCATGGTTTCAAAAGAGTTGTTTTGGGGAGCTTTGTAAGGTTTTATTAGCATATATAAATTATACGTAACACTGTGACTAAGTATGATTTTGTATATTGTATATTTTGATAACAATCACACACCCCTTACTTTCTTCTTGTTCCTACCTCACACCCACAGGTCCTCCTCTTCTCAGCTAGTCTTCCTTCCACCTTCAGGATTTTTGGTGTTTTTGCTTTGGAGAGGGGTTGTTGTTGTAATTGTTGTTGTTGTTCTTGTTGTAATTGTTGCTGTTTGCATGTGTGAAGAAATGAACTTCATCAGAGTTACTTACAGGAATATTTATAAGGGCTGATCACAGGAACATAGGAAACTTACAGTAGCTGCTCCCCTAAAGAAAATGTCTCTCCCTCTCCATCAGTCATTAACTGTCAGGGATCCTGGGGGAGGGGAGAGGAGTTTGGGAGATCTTATCAAGTTGACTGCATTGCAAACAGAGCATCATGGCGGTGAGCAGTAAACGAGGTCACTTCTTGGGGGCCATGAAGCAGAGAGAGACGGCAGGGAAAGTGGATCGTCAATTCAGTGAGACTGGCTAGCCAATGAGCTCTGAGGATTCACCTTCTCTCCTCACCCATGCCCTGGAATTACAGCTGTCCACCGCCACCACCAGTGGGTGCTGGGGGTCCCAGCTCAGGTCCTTGTGTTCTCGTGGCCATTCTGCTAACCAAGCCATCCACCCTGCCCAGCTCTTGGATTCTGAACTTTGTTTCTACTTCTATTGAAAGGAATCCAAAGTACTTTTTTGGCTAGACTGGTAACACATGCTTATTATCCCAGGATTTGGGAGGCAGAAGCTGGGGTGGGAACACTATAAGTTCAGGGTTAGCCTGGTCTACATGGTGAGTTCCAGGCAGTCAGGGATACCATAACAAGGACTCATCTTAGGAAAAAAGCAAGAAATCAAGCAAGAAAGAAGAAACCTTCTCCATGGACTTCTGCAATGGGGTAAGCGTGATGCATCTGCACACGTGGGAACACCCAACTGTGCTCAAATGATTGGCTTACTAACCTGCAGCAGTTTACACCCAGATATTCCTTCCTGTGTGTGTGTGTTCCTGTGTGTCACTTATACAATCTAAATTTAGCCATGTTGCAGCTGCAACATTGTTTCCTTCGATAAATCATAAGGACAAAAACTTCTTTCAAAAGCCTAGCAGAGGCCAGCCATGATGGTGCATGCCTTTAATCCCAGCCCTTGGGAGGCAAAAGCAAGAGAATTTCTGTGACTTCTAGGCCACCCTGGTCTACACAGAAAGTTCCTGAACATCCAGGGCTACATAGAGAGACCCTGTCTGAAAACACAAAATCAAAATCAAAAGTCAAGCAGCCCAGTAGCCTGGGCTACTATCATGGAATGGTCCCATCTAAGAGTAATGCCAAGACTCTGCCTACTCTCAGCACCATCTTCATGTATGTCAGCAACATGGTACACAGGAGCCCCGCATCACCACCACCAGCAGCCTAATTCTCCAAATCTCACCAACACATCCCTTTCACATTCAGGAGACGACACAAAGGGTCAACACTTGCTCTCTGTTCCCAGAGCTCAATTATCCAATGCAAACTTAGACGCTGAACATCTCCAAGAAGAGGTTGGGAAGACGGTCCAGGGGGTAAAGCACTTTCTGTGTGAGCATAAGGACCTGACTTTGAGTCCCCAGAACTTATGAAAGCCCAGTGTTCCCAGAGCAAGAAGGAAGCAGACAGGAGACTTGCTGGAGGCTGCTGAGCAGCTAGCCTGCCTCAGCAAGGTAGAAGGCAAGGACTGAACCCGCTGGCTGCTCCTCTGTCCACACAGCTGTGCCACACGTATGTCCCACACACACACACAAACTCTCACATGAATGTACATATATACACTTGCCCACACCATACATATACACATATTTCCATGTAGTTCTTTACATACATAAATCCACTAAACTGTCTGGCGGGTGACAATGCTATTATCAAAAGCACTACTTAAACTCCTTTTAAGACAAACTTTTAGTTAGTAAAAGACCTAAAGTCTGGGCATGGTGACACACACCTTTAATCTCAGCATGAGAAAGCAGAGGCAGGTGGGTCTCTGCTAGTTCTAGGCCAGCCTAGTCTACATAGCAAACACTACATAGTCAACCCTGTCACAAATAAATAAATAAATAAATAAATAAATAAATAAATAAATAAATAAATAAAGTGGGGGTGGGAAGAGAAAGACCTAGCCATATGTTGCTGTCTCTCAGCACAGAATAGGGAGTCCTGGGGAAAGAGGTCTAGTGGTAGACCAGATATCCTTTCTGGACCTGAAGAAAGTCCTTAAGCTGTCCGCCCACAGCACATCTTGCCATCTAGGGGCCTGTTGGGATTGCCAGCTGTGAACTTAAGGCACAGTCGAGGTGGGAGGTGACATCTGGAGCATCCATGTCTCTCCTCTATGTTCTAAGTCTGTCTCCTTTGCAGTTACTGTGATATATCTTGTGTCCCTGGAAATGGAACAGAACAGTGGCTTTCCACATTTGCTTGTGGCAAATACTGACAGCAAAAAAAAAAAATTCACTTTACACTGGATCTGGGAGTCTGCGCAAATATCTCACAAAGCTTATTACTTACCCTTGTTAAGAGCAAGGTGTTCAGATAGTCTCTTTTTATTTTCTCATGTCTGCGTAAAGAAGAAGAGGGGAAGGATAGGGAAGAGGAGGGGGTAGAAAGAAAGAAACTTATTTCCCCGTCCACTCATAACATCTGGACCAACACTAGAGAAAAATAAATGTAAAATGTTCTCCGCGTTCAGGGTTTCCGAGTGAGTCTTTTTAGTGCCATCTACTGAGCATTCTGGGTATTACAAGCATTTGTGGTCGATTCTTTTACTCTGGCCCTGAGATTTATTTTCCCCCTTTTCTTTTAAAAAACATTTCTCCCAAAGCGGAAAGGCCTCTCAGTTTAAGAGGAAGTTTAAATAAATGGCTACCACACACAAAAGCTCTATTTTGAATCCTCAAATCAAATACTTCATATCCAGTCCTCGAAAGGGGGAGTTTTCAGGTTGCAGAACACACCAGCACTGTGGCCTTGGAAAACAAAACCTTAATTTTAGAACACTGAATCGCTATTGTCTATCCAAACAATCAAGAATCAATAATCCATTATCAACCCCGACTATAATTTTGTTCTACAATAACACATGAGTCCCCCTCCTCCCCCCACCCTAGCTTGTTCCAAAAACAATTCAAAATACTGTGGGACACAATACTATTGTCAATACAAAATAGAATACAGACATCTCATTGGCTCCTCTATGGGTGATGCGGAATTTCCACGCGGACTAGCCACTGTAACACGGAGAATTTAAATTTCTGCGGAAAGGAATGTTTCCTACTAGCCAGCAAAGGTAGTTATGGTTGCTTCATTTCAGAGTAACGTGTGTGTGCTTTTGACCCAAACCTGTTTGGAAGGACCTTTGCGATTCCTCCACAGTCTGCTTAATCAACCACAGAGGAGCCCCAGCGGTGTGTTTGCGAGTGAGTCTGGGCTCAGCCAGCCATGCCGCTGGGCCTCTTCCGCCACACTCTTGCAGCTGAGACACAGGTATTTCGATTTCACCGGAACGTCTGTGCCAACGTTAAGACAATAAGGAAAATAAAACCGCTTGCAGCAGACTGCTGCTGCTCAAATTGGAGATTTAAATGTCTTCATTTGGACTAGGTTAAACGGTTGAAAGCCTGCAAAGCTTCCTATCTTTACACTGACTATAACAACTGGCTTCTTCCTCCTAAAGGACTTCGGGTTCATCCATTTTAGAAAGCACAGGAATAGCCTGACTCGGAGATGAATAAAGAAACAAGACTTGAAGATGCAGTCCTGTAAGGCCAGCCCTGAAGACGCAGAGACAGGAGTGTCATCCTTGGCTGAAAGAGAGTCCAGGCCCAGCCTGGGCTGGAGAAGTTGACTCAAAACAAACAAAATAACAACAGAAATCGCAGTGAAAGTGTGTCCCATATAATAATCGCCCACATAGACTAGTAGGGTCCAGAAGAGCCACCCTTGCCGTGACGGTACATTATCAAATGTAAGTCGTCATTAACTGTCCAGGGAAGCCAGAGACCCTTCAGTTTCCAAATGCTCTTCTGGGAAGAGCTGGATATGATTTACTAAGCATGCTCATAGGATTAATGTTTCAATAACAAATGCAGGAAAGGAGCATGCAGCCCAAAGGGCTGATGTCTCTCCCAGAGATGACTGATGGGCCCAGTTTGCCTGAAAACTCGTCAAGTGGTGATTCGGGGACTCCAGACACTCACAAGCCTTTTCTTGTTCTGAAGCATTCTCTGCCATCCCCTTCGTTTGTTTTGTAAGTCAGAAATGTGAGACGTGTGTGTGTGTGTGTGTGTGTGTGTGTGCGTGCGTGCATGCGTGCGTGCGTGTGCGTGTGCGTGTGTGTGTGTGTGTGTGTGTGTGTGTGTGTGTAGAGCATTCTTCCCAGGATTTAAGACACTGCCCCGGGAGGGAGCTGACAAGCAGTCATTCATCAAAACGGCAAGATGTACAATGTATCTTGCACTGAATCCTTGCACAGTAGCGAGTTCTTTGGAGTTTATTTACAGAAAGCAACTATGGAATTAAAATACCAAGTAGCCTAAACACTAGCCTTGTCACATTTCAACATCATCAACAAAATCCAGCTGATTTTGTTGGGCTCCTGTTCTCAGTGCTAACCAGACAGAAGAGCAACACTCGCCTGTCCTGACACGTGGCCGTGACAAGGTGCAGTGCTCAGAGCTCCCCACTGGATAATCATGCACAGATGCTTCATAGGCCTCTCCTCACCCCTCACCCCTACCCCTCACCCCTCACCCCTCTGGTCTTGCTGGTCCCTTCATTCAAGACCAACCTAGAAGATATCATGGGATTCTGCTTAAAGCCAAGTCAAAAACTGTCCCCTGTCTGGTTAGTTTCTGCACATGAATGAGATGAAGGGGAACTTGCTGGCCGCTGGTTAATAAACTCCGTTCCCTCCCCGCCATGTCATGGGGCTGAGCTTCTCACAGGCCCATGTGCTAACAGGAAAACATGGAAGCCAGGGTGAGAAGAGTAGGGATTATTTCCGATGCTCACTTTTTCAAAGCAATGCTCGCCATGGGGGGGGGGGTACACAGTTCATTTGTATGATACATTAATTGGATGCACATCTAGCTTCATTCAGAGATAATCTCAGCCAAACTTGTCCCAGCTCTTTTCTAGCCTCCCCTCTCTTCCTGCCTCCTCTCCTCTCCCTACTCTAGGGTATGCGCATACACAAATAAATTTAGCATTCCCTGCCCTAGAGGAGCCTCTGGTCCAGTTGGGAAGAAAACATAACACAAAGAAACAAGAGAAACTGGATAAAACAAAATAAAACCAAGAGCTGAGTTCTCCGTGGGGACTTTAGAGATGAACTATAAATCCTAGTAGTCCCAGCAACTGTGACAATCAGCCAAAACAGAGCCATTGTGCAAATCTGCAGAAGCAAGCTAAGGAACTAGAAGTTGACCCTTCAATCATAATGTAGACACCAAACCCGCAGGAGAAACTGCTCAATGGGGAACGTGAGTCAATTCTCATCTCCAGCTTATCTTTTTTACCAGCTTTCTACAGTGATGCTAGACTCTCATTCTCACTGAACGAGAGCTCCTCTGGACTGAAAAGCGCTACCCACGAGAAGGTACAGACACCCTTCCACCTGCCAGCTGCCACCACCTCATCACCTGTTGGCTTCCTGTCTAGATGTGCTCAGGCCAAGGGAGTTGTCCCACCCCAGCTGGCTTGGCCAGTCATCTTCACAAGCCAATTCAGCACCTTTCTCAGAAGAGCAGTCTGAGGATGTGGGGTTCCTGGGGTTTTGTCTCTTCAGTACACTCTCCCTGTTAGGTTAAGACTTATAGTTGGGGTAGGAGGAGGAGCCTCAGGTAAACCCCTCATCTGCCCCCAAAGACCCACGGCATTGAGCCAGCTTTGCAAACAAGAGTGTGTTCCTTCAGCTACGGTTGCTATTTCTTAGAGCACATGGGCCTCGTCAGAATGAATCACTACCACTTCCCATGTACAATTGATCTGAGGGAATTCTGTGAGGACGTGAGGTTCGCACCCCAAACCTGGCTGCCCTAGAACTCAGGTCACAGGGAACTGATCAGGTTGAAGTTGGCCTAGGTATCCCCAAGCACAACCTGCCCTTATCTGAAGCTTTGTGAATGCCCACTTTGTTTCCTTTGCCTCTCAGAACTATCCAGAGAGTCAAGCAACGTGAACACAGACCTCACAATCGGCATCCAGTTTGGCGGGGAGAGAATGGAGGTGTAGGCCCTGGCTGCTCAGATTCTTCCCAGCAGCCTGGACTCCTAGAGGGACAGGCTTGCCTGCCTCTCTTTCCTTCCTACAGATTCTGGCCCACCCTTCCTTGCAATGATCTCAGGTGTGGAAAAGAAAACACAACACCCTCCAGAGGCTGGGACACATCCACTTTTAGGCCAGGCTGAGACTTCTAGGCCAGTCTTGGAGACTCACCTCTACACCCCCCTGGCCTAGCCACTGGCACACCGTACAAAGCAATCAAATTATATCGGGAATTCAGGGAAATAGAAGCCAGAATTTGGCCAGCCCTATTGGCGCCCCCTGTCAGTCTGCCTTAAACACAAATTCCAGATGCTGGCTGTGCTGCGGGTCCCCTATGGGAGACGAGCCACTGAAAGCTGCGGGCCTACACAGAGCTTCACGTCCTCGGAATGCCCCTTTTTTAAAATATATATTTATATTTAATATATTTAGTAAAATTATATTTAATATAGATAATAGATTTGTATTTAATATAAATAAATATAACATATATTTAGTATAAATATATTTATAGTACAGTGAAGTGTCGAACACCATAGCACTCTCCCACTGTGAGAGTAGTAATAACGACATCATCAACTCTCTTTCAACACCACCCAGTCCCCCAAAAACCAGTAGCCGGGGCTTGCAGCATTGCGACCTAGGTCCTGGGTGGCGACGCGGGGTCTGCAGGCTCCGTTCAGGACGCGGCACTGGGAAAGTCTAGAACGCTGAGATCGGGGGAGGGGTGCTGGGGCTGAGGCTCGAGGAGAACCTGTGGCTCCCGGGCCCGGACCGCTCTGGGTGCCCGGAGAGCCCCGCCCGCAGCGCTGGGGGCGGCGGGCTGCTCGGAGCCGCCTCCTCCGCAACTTTCTCAATCGCTCCGGGGTGAGAGAGGCGGAGTGAGGGGTGCGGTTAAAAGGAGCGGCGGCCGACAGGTGTCCAGGATCGCAGCGCTCTGCGCGCTCTGCTCTCCCAACTCGCAGCCAGCCGGCGGCGCTCCCGCCTACAGAGCGCAGCCTCCGCCGGGACCAGCGGCGACCAGCTCCGGTTCAGCCCGCGACCCACTCCGGACCAACCCAGGACCGGCCCGAGACCCACGCAGGACCTGCTCCTCCCAGGCAACAGCGTTTCGCCGCCTCTCGCCACCCAGCGCCGAGCGCTCCTCGGGACACAGGTGCGATAGCTTATCCGCGCCCCCGAGTCCCAGCGGTGTGGCCCGCGCTTGATCGCGACGCCCCGCTGCGTCCGGAGCGCGAGTCTCGGCCAGTAGGGACACGTGAGGTGCGAGGCGGGGTGCGGGTCTCCGGGTCCTGGGAAACCGAGGCCCGAACGCCTTGCGCCGTCCCCGCGGGTCATCACCACCGGCGGATAGGGACCCGAGTCGCGATCGCGTTTCTGCGGCTGGAGCGGCTGGCCGGGCTCGGGATTGGACCCGGCTGCTCCCTCCGCGCTCGCTGCAGCGCACAGGGCAGGAAGCGTCAGCACTGCCTGAGCCGGGAGGTCCCGCACCACGCGGGACGGGGAGGGACGCGGGGGCCAGGCCGTTCCAAGCGCGACTGCGACGTGTTGCCTGTGGTCCTTTGCTAGAATTTCCCACGAAGCCTCCTGGCCGCGTTGTCTGCCGCCATTGAAAGTTTTTAACTAACCGAAAGCTTAGCAGGAAAACTCGGTTTCATTTGTTTAAGCTGGAGGCCTCTGTGGGAAGACACTGACCTTTACCACCTAAATCACTGGGGTGACGCGGGCGACCGCCCAAAATGAGCGTCCCGTAGCCGCTCCCGTAGGCTAGGGGACCCCAGCCTGCACTTGACGGGTGACTTTGATTGCTTCTCGTTTTTCTTAAATGCTTTTGAAGGGCTTGCATTTAGGTGGGGCTCTGCAGCTGAAGGGAAGCGTCCCGACACAGACTCGCAGATGTGTGCTGCTGAGAAACGTGTTCATTGGGACTCTTGCATCAGCCCCACGGTGCTGCCTCACTGGAAGGGAGCATAAGCCTAAATGGGGCGAGTTGCCCGGGTCTCTGGGACTGTCCTGAGAAGCCTGGCACAGTCCTGGCTCCATTTACCCTGGAGTCCTTTGGAAACTATGGGCTAAATTAGTTAGATTGTGAGACGGGCGGAGGCTGAGGTGGGGACAGCATCTGGAGGTGTTCTGCCAGCTCCCCAAAGTACCCTTCAAAGCAAATAAGGGTCTCTCATATAAACATAATACAGATTATAAATAAGGAGAAGCTCAGCTTCTCCTTTTTAGGAGTTAGTTAAGGACTGACGGTCCCCCACACTCTGACAGTGCTCCAGAAAATCTGCAGGTGACCCAGGCCAAATGGGGACCTGCCTGTGACCTCCCTAGTCAGAGGCCAGGAGATCACCTTCTACACCACAGTTAAATATTGACAATTTCAGCCTGCTGTCTAGTACTGCAAGCCCCTTGTGAGATCAAATTTTAACCTCTCCCTTGTCTTGGAAGGGCCATTAAAACAAGCTGCTTCAACCAGATGTGGCCAGGGTCCACACCTATGACCCAGCAACTTGTTTTTCTCGCGGTGTTTTCTCCTGGTCTTCCTTTCTCAGTCCTGTCAACCTTTTCACCTGATTTTATTTATTTTTTTTAAATTTGGTTTTGCTTTGTTTTTTTCCTCTTTGGTGGTTTTTGTTGTTGTTGTTGTTTTTGCTTTTTGTTTGTTTGTTTTTTGAGGCAGGATCTTCCTCTGAAACCCAAGTTTTCCATAAGGTAGCACAATCCTCCTGCCTCAGCCTCCAGAGTTCTGGGATTATAGATGAGTACTAACCTCAGTTTCGTGGAGTTAGAAACCAACCTGAGTACCATAGCAAACTCAAACTTAGCAAATACTTTAAAGTACTTTTTATAAACAAGTGAAGATTTTATTCTGAAGTTCATTTTTCTCCACTGAGAATAACTGGGCTAGTCTGTGAGTGCTATAGGCAGGCAAAGGTCCCACTCACCCTTGAGTTCTGTATTTGGGTCGGGTGTGTGGATGTTTATTTCAGTCAGTGTCCTCATCTGGACTCAGCGAGTAGACATGAAGAACAGAAGGTCTAATTCCAATCTGATTGTTTTGTTAAACTTAGAACACTGTTGCTTTCAATACCTTTACTTGTTGGGGACAGACTACATGGAGCAGTGAGACTGTTCAAAGAGCGACCAGCTTCCCTAAGGGACTCGGAACAGTCTGGGTATAAATGGGTCAGGGCTCAACCTGCTCAGCCACTGTTTCTTCCTGTGGTGTTTCCACTTTCCCAATTGGCTAGGACTTGATGTCTCACCAGTGTGTGTCAGCTCCTCTGACCAATGCACAGTTGAGTGGGTCCCATGAAGACCGTGGTGTTCTGCAGCAGCAAGTGGGACTTTCACCCTGAGCCGACTTAGGGGAGACAGGATGCAACCTGCCTACAGCAGGAGGGCAGGGAAGCTTTTAAGTAAGAGCAAGAGGGTTCATTACAGTTTGGAAGGGGTAGAAAGCAAGTGACTCATCAGGACAGTAGGAGGGTGGGATCATGTCAGAAGAGGGCTTGATTGGGACAGGCAGGGTGGAGCCATGAATCAGGGAGGACAGCTCCTTCCCTGGGATGAAACAGAGCTCATTCCTTCATCCAGGACACAGTTAATACACCCCGTGTCACCCACGGCAGCTTTGCTTCTGAGCTGATGGTGAGTTCCTTGGACCAGTAGCTGGGGAGCCACTGAACTAAATTTCCTGCCATTTTTCATAATTATTTATTTTAGAATCACGTCCAAGTTAAAACCAGAGTCCACAGTAGTGAAGCTCACTTACCACATGTATCAAAACAGATACGAACATTAGCCAAACAGTTCCAACCTGACAGCGGAGTCACCAACCTGATTGTAAAAACCTAAGAGCAAAGACTTTTATTTTCACCCCAATCCTCTTACACAGAAGAGGAGAGCAAGGTTTGTAGTGGGAGGTTAAGCTGAAGAATCTCAACTGTAAGTGTAACCATTAGGAATGACATATCACCTTGCCTCCCAAACCCATGCAAATTCAAATATTTTAAAGAACTGGCTTCAGCACTGGGTCATGTGGAATTTCACAAATCCTGTCGTCTGAACTGGGCAGCTGTGCCCCTTGAGGTGAAGTTGGTCCAAGCTCTTATCTATCACTGCAAAGCTCAGGGCTGGCAACACAGCCCGCTGAGTGACCTGTACGGAGATGGGAACCTGTGAGGTGAACTTAGCCACAACACAGTTTTGCCTTTAGACTAACAAGTACTTAGCTTTGGTGCACCTCTGTACCCACATCGTGGTTACGTGCTAAAGACTGGATGAATCCCTCGGTTGAACAAGTGTGTTTTAGAGAACTGTACTAGAGAGTACACAGAACCATGTTGGAGATGGTCTAGAAACTACACCCTTAACCCTATGGCAAAGTAAGCTGTATTGTCACCAGCCTAGAGGAGACTGTACCCAGAACAGAACTGGGACCTGACCAGACCAGTAAGTGATTCCTGTCTTGTGTTCATTTGTCATTTGTAGTGCCACCACCCAGAGGACAAGATGGATTGGGGCACGCTACAGAGTATCCTCGGGGGTGTCAACAAACACTCCACCAGCATCGGGAAAATCTGGCTGACCGTCCTGTTCATTTTCCGCATCATGATCCTCGTGGTGGCTGCCAAAGAAGTGTGGGGGGATGAGCAAGCCGATTTTATCTGCAACACGCTCCAGCCTGGCTGCAAGAACGTGTGCTACGACCACTACTTCCCCATCTCCCACATCCGACTCTGGGCCCTGCAGCTGATCTTCGTGTCCACGCCAGCCCTCCTGGTAGCCATGCATGTGGCCTACAGGAGGCACGAAAAGAAACGCAAGTTCATGAAGGGAGAGATAAAGAATGAGTTTAAGGACATCGAAGAGATCAAAACCCAGAAGGTCCGTATCGAAGGGTCCCTGTGGTGGACCTACACCACCAGCATCTTCTTCCGGGTCATCTTTGAGGCTGTCTTCATGTACGTCTTTTACATCATGTACAATGGCTTCTTCATGCAGCGTCTGGTGAAGTGCAACGCCTGGCCTTGTCCCAACACAGTGGACTGCTTCATTTCCAGGCCCACGGAAAAGACCGTCTTCACGGTCTTCATGATCGCAGTGTCTGGGATTTGCATCCTGCTAAACATCACAGAATTGTGCTATTTGTTCATTAGATATTGTTCCGGAAAGTCAAAAAGACAAGTTTAACATATTCCCTGGCTGCTAGAGCAAAGATTGAGCAAAAGGATGAGGCAACCTGTGCTTAGCTGTCAGAGCTCAGCCACCAGCATTTCCCAAGACAAACTTAAATGCCACCATCTGAAGTCCCCATAGGCCTCACATGAAACTCCAGAGGCCTCCATGGGGCTCCCTTCCCCCAAAGCGCCAAACAAAGGCCCAATTCTATGCCTGTATTAGTCGGTTCTAAAGTTAGTTCCACTGAGACCCCGTGCTGGTAGCGACTATTCTGGTAGGACACATTCACAGTTTAAACAAAGAATCTCACACTGTCTGTCTTCCTCAGAGCCCAGTCCCAAGGAAGGTGCCCAGAAAGTTCACTGTGCCTCGCTTAAGGCTCCCTTCCCCAAGCTGCCCCCAGTTAATGGTAAAGAATCTCCACTCTGTCATTTGCTTTGATAGTTTAAGTCTGCAAAAGTGGACAAAGTTATTTAATGCTTCAAGCACTGTGTACTTTTTTTTTTAAACACAACCTTAAAATATGATAGGTTCTTTTGTTCTCAAAGTGATCTGGAAACCATTATACATTCCTCCTATTTCAAAGGTTCAGTTTGTGATATGAACGTGTAACCAGATCTCACAAGGTCTTTAAAACGTTGGTCTTTTGGTTATGGGAAATCCGCGGTGTGGCTGAGAGGCCATCTACGGTATTCCTCTTCAGTGTGCTGAGTCCAGGGCAGCAGCCTCACAACCTGTCCCACATGACACAAACGGAAAGCTTTCGTGCTGGCTGCTGACCAGAAGAGGCCTCGCTTAAAAAGCCCAAGTGTCATTTTGCATAAGAGACAGATAGGATATGCCAACCACTGCCACCCGCTCTGAGCCTAACCCAGCCCCTCCCTCCCTCCTGGCATTTGCCCGCTCTAGCTGTGGGATGTGGCCGCCAGCATCAGGAGACACTGACTTCATGAGTTCGCTTAGGAATTTCACTGCCGTGGTATAATTTAATGGTGCAGAAACAAAATGGGGTGGAGGCAAGGGGATAACTATTTTTAAAGAACCAATGGAACTTCTAGACTCTAAATTCTGCTGATTGAACTGAATTTTTCTACTTTGGAAGTCTGTTTGCTACCCTCTTCGGCATTGCCTTTCTTAACTGGAAACAGAAGTATGGCTATCTGGAAAGACTAGGAACTAGAGTTTAGGTCACTATGTTACTCTTCTAGGGCAAGTTGAACCTTAGTATTGCCATTATGCTTAATGTGTTTCCCACAAGATGGCACTCAACAGCTCCAACAGGGGGCATTTTTACTGCCAAGAATGGCATTGGGAAGACATTTTGTAACAATAAATAAGAGTTTGTGGTTTCATGCTTGTCACTAAAGTAATTTTGTAAACTCTTAAATGTCATTTATTAAAATATGATTATTTTGTATACTTTAAAATTAAATAAGGTTTTTAACAGAATGCCAAATTTTAACTTAATCAATAGTAAGTCTTTCTTGAGGGGGGGGGGAGTTGCTGTATTTTATCTTTGTTTTATCTTTATCACTGTGTCTCCCTGGCTGGCCTAGAACACAAAGATCCACCTGCCCTGACTCCCAAGTGCTGAGATTAAAGGTGCAACACCTCCATGCCCAGCTATAGTTATTTGTGTATACAGACATTTCATAGTTTATATTTTGCAGTATCCCCTGAGTTACCTACCCACTGTGCTAGGGTCCTTCTGCCTAGTTACAGAAAACTCTCTGTAGCTTGAAACGTTGGTAAAGATGGAGAGGCAGAGCACTGCTGCTCAAACCCTTTGCACCTCTAAGAGGCTCAGTGAGCCCCGTTCTAAGGACTGGGAGGGGTGGGAGTTAGAACAGAGCCTGCAAAATGCTAAGCCCCAGGAACAGGATCAGTCCAGAAGAATCCAGTTTAAGAGGTGCTTGGGCTCAGTGTGTACTTGTTGCTAAAGCACCTGTCTCCCATGTATGAGTCCCCAGATTGGAGCACCAGCATCGCAAAAATAAACAAATAACACTCTCCATGTTTAAAAATTAAAATCACATTCATGGTGAAGTCTGCAACATGAGAACCGTCCTCTGTGGAACTTTCCCAAGATGTCCTTTGTGTCTAAAAGAAGGTGGCCCATGAGACAGCTTTATGTCTCATTGGTGTCTATTCCCATGGGACATACCTTGTCAGGCAAGCCTGTCCCAGATAAGTGACTGCTTACAAGCAGTTCTCCCTGGACAGCACCAACACTTCCGTCCTTTAAGATACAAGCTTTCTATTGGAGGTTGTCAAAGGCATTTTAAACATCAATAATTTTTTTATGGGGACCATACACTCTTCACATAGCTTGAAAAGCATAAAACTCACCCCACTTCCAATCAAGTAATAGAACAGATGTGAAGAGTCTCCCACATGCCAGCACGCCCTGTCCATACCCACAGCTTTTTAAATGGCTACTTCTACTCCCACACGTTATGAAGATTATCACTCTGAAGGTATTAAAAGACGGGGCCTGAATAATTACAAACCACCAGCAACCACTTCATAGGACAGACAGAGGTCTGGCCACAAGCTTGGAAATTAAAGCTCGACTTTTGAGATACGATTATCCTGAAATACCAGTGGGCTATGCGTCTGTGAGGAGCAGCACTCCACGTGGGTGTGCTCTGAAGGTCAGAGGCGGTGCCCCCAACCTGTGTGGCATTCACTGACAAAGGAAACATGGTGCCATCTGCTGAGGGACAGGCCCCTGCTATAAGTGGGACAGTGGGGTTCTGTTGGTTTCCTGGGCCTAAGCTGCCTCAGGTGGCAGGGTTTCTAAGAAGATGACTCACCAGAGAGCAGCTTGCCCATGCTGAGAAGATCACAGCCTGTAGAAAGGAGCTCCCTGCTTCCCCTGGCCTCAGTTTCCTCACCTCATAGTGGGCTTCTCAAATCCTTCCCAAGCCTGGGGAAATCAATGGGGTGATTTACATAGACGCTGTCCTCCCCACTAGGACAGGAGTGTGATATTACAGTCATCTCTCCCACTCAATAGATCCCGAGGGAGATGGTGAATGATGCCTTAGGAATGTCTCCAGCAAAGCTCAATTAACTGGGTACTCGGGAAAGTGCATGTTGACACTGAAAGAAGCATGGCATGGTGGCCTCAGAGACCAGCCACACCAGGAGGGGGAGGCGGGCTGGGTGCACACACCGTAGCAAAGACAAGTGACAGCTGTGTCGCTCCTCCGTAACTCAAGAAAACCAATGGCTGGAGAGTAAGCAGCTTAGTGCCAAAATGCCTCACACGACCTTCCACACATGAGCAGTAGGTGCCGTTTCCAGTCTTGGATAAAGTAAATAGGAACGGTGGGCGGAGGTGCAGGCCTGTAATCTCAACACCTAGGAGGAGAATCTGAAGTTCAAGGTCATCCTCAGTGATGCTCTTCGTTCAAAGCCAGCCTGCACTTCATGAGACTCTGACTCAAAATAGCAAATAATAAATAAATAAATGGCTAAATAAATACAAATAAGTGACTAGAACAGAGAATCAGTACTGACTACAACAAAGACTGTTACAAGTTTGTCCGGTCAGGGTCTCTGTACTACCTAACAAGCAGAGGCCAAGTCTTGCCCCCTTTCATCTTCACGGCAACATAAAAAGCCATGGGCCATACATAACCTTTATTCCCATGGAGCGGTATGGGGGGGTGTCAAGAAAGCACAGCTCAGGCAACTGTCGAGATCAAAGGCTAGTAAGCGTAGTCCAAGCTCATGGAGGTTATGTGGATTGGCCTTCTGGAATTCCTCTAGTATATTTCCCTCCCACACCTAACCCTAACTCCACAGCCCCCCACCCACATCTTTTGCAATCCTGCTGGAGTCCATGGTATAACCACAACCTTACAAGATTTCGAAGTCCGTTCCTCCCACCCTCATGGGGTGTTTTCATCAACTGATATTTACTGAGCACCAACCAAGTACCAGACACTATTAGTCCCTGGGACTGAAGCTGATTTTTTAAAAAGTTGAGCCTTTATACTGAAGGAGGCTGGATATCAACAAATCACAAGATTCTCTCTGCTGTGGGCCAGCGCCACAGCAAAAAGAGAGAACAGGGAGTGTCAGGCATCAGGGAATGGTACCCACACCTGTTAGTGTGGATTGGTCACTTGATGTGGGATACCATTTTGTATATGTTGCTTTTATTTGTTACTGAATATAGCTGTTTTGGCCTATGGCAGGGCAGAACCATAGGCAGGCTGAAAGAGATATATAGAGTAGGCAGAGTCAAAGAGACACCATGTAGCTGCCAAAGGAGAAGGACACACCAGAACCTTACTGGTAGGCTACAGCTTCATACACAGAATAATAGAAATGGGTTAATTTAAGATGTAAGAGTTAGTTAATAAGAAGCCTGAGCTAATAGACCAAACAGTATTTGTAATTAATATAGTTTTATGTGATTATTCAGGTCTGGGCAGTCAGGAAACAAATGAGCAGTCTCTGTTTACAAGTGGTGCCATGTGGGGCAACTACATCTGCATAAAACCTGAGAGAGCTTGGGAAGGAATTCTAGACACAAAAGAACAGAGTTAAGCACTGTTTCTTGGTAGCAGCATTTTCTCGGGTGGACTCTGCTCGCTAGAGGCAAGCAGAGCCGCAATTCCTTTAAGAGAAGACTTTCTGACTCAGCATTAGCAGCAAAAACTGTGTGGTTTCTTTAAAAGCCACCTTCCTGGTTCATGCTGGTGCAGATACAGAGCATTTAAATGGGGTTTGTAAGCAGAATGCTACTAGTTACTTAATGGCAACATAGACCGGTGTGTCCCTGAAACTGGGACAGTGAGCATAGCTCACAGAGCTGGCGGTGAGCATACCTCCACCATGTTGGACTGGGCAGGGTCAGAAGGCAAAGCAGCCTCCGTCCCACACGTGCACCTTAGCATTTTAAGAAGCGTTCCTGGTCAGAAAATGATTACAGATGCGCGATAAAGACAGATTCAGACAAAATTAAACCTCTGAACAGGTCACAGTGTGTTTAAAAAATGTATATAGGCTTGGGAGAGAGAGGGAAAAGAGTATAGATAGTTAGAAAAAGAAGTACAGGCAGTTATAGATTAAAGGACTAAAGATACTAAAATAAATAGTAAAAAGAGGAAACAAATGAGCAGTCTCCATTTACAGTCACTCTTGGAAGTAACCTAGCACAAACAGTAACAAGGAACCATCTGCCTCAGGGCAGGGAGACAAAAAGGCTGGGAGTGAATTCTGGGAATCAGAGGGATGAAAGAAAACGGTGGGGCCAAAAATAGAGCTGACCTGTCCACATGAGAACAAGCCAGCCACCAGGAGGATATATGACCCTGAGTCTCTTCTGTGCTGCACCTGTATCGGCTCCTTGCCATGCCTGCTCTGTATCCAGCCTTGCTCTACCCTCCCTTGGAGCAGATCTATTTTCCCCTCGAGCACTCTGCAGAGAGCTGAGGATAGATCCAAGTTCAGCCCAGACTTGATTCCTTGGGTTGATCATTCTCATTCAACATCAGGCAATTGCTGTATCGGGCCCTAGTAAGTACTAGGGGGCTTAAGCTTCTCCAAGAATGAACAAAACACAACTCTGATCCACAGGCTATGATTAGGACCAGGAGTTCTCTCTCCCCAAGCCTCTTGGTGCATGGGTGACCCACCAAAGGGTGGTGGCACTCAGGATGGTGTCACTCTAGACATGATGCTGTTGTCTAATTCCAGTCCAACCTTTTAACAGCACTATCACCTCTGCTCATTGTTCAATGAGAAGGCAACTGTCACTTGTGTAAATGTTAATATATAGACATATTTTTATTTCAAATTAAATAAACCGGGGATGTATAAAGGCAGAAGTGGAATCCAGCCTCATTTCACCTCTTGCCCAGAATTCTCACTTATCCATAGCTCAGCATATAAGTGTTTCCCATACAGTCATGCCTACAACTCCAACAACAGTGGTTCAGTTTGAATGTCTTCATGATGGTGCCACAGTGCATCTAATAGAAACTAAAGACCACATTAAAATGTGGCCCCTTGCCTGGGTATGTTGGGTCTGATCCCCTTTCTTGCCTGGACAATAGCAGTAACTGGAGCTTCTAATTAGCCCTGAGATCATGAGGAAACCCCAGCACTCCAGTGTGCTGTGAAACCCCAGAACTCCACAGTGTGCTATGAAACTGCGCTAAACACTCGGTAAAGTGAGTGCATTGATCACGTTTTGTTTTGTTTCGTTTTTCAATACAGGGTTTCTCTGTGTCGCCCTGGCAGCCCTGGAACTTGCCCAGGCTGGCCTTGAACTCAGAGATCCACCTGTCTCTGCTTCCTGAGTGCTGGTGTTGAAGGTGTGTGCACCGCCACTGCCCGACAAATAATCACATTTTCACTTCAGAATTTCTTCACCTCCCAATGAGGTTGTAGGCTATAATTCCATATTAGTCAAAAACCAGCTGTCCGTGTACACTCGTGTATACAAAACAAGGGTTTGCATGGTTTATGTTCTCATTTCTACCTTTTTATCACATTGATTGATTGACTTTTGCCTGTGTATGGTAGAGTAGGGAAGTGCTATGACTTGTGTGTGGAGGTCAGAGGAAAACCTGGTAAAGTCAGTTCTCCACCATGCAGGTTCCAGGGATTGAACCCAGATCTTCAGGCTTGGAGGCAAGTGCTTTACCGAATGAGCCATCTCGCCTGCCCTTTGTTTATATACATTTCTAAGCTCAGTTTTTCTGTGATACTTCCTGCTTAGGGATGTGTCTTGGGACTCTTCCCAGGTCAGTATATTTAAATATTTGTTCTGTGCATAATAACCATCTCCTTGCTAAAGGACAGTTATATTTTTCCCCCAGTTTTCACAAAAACCATCTTCCCCTTCCCTAACAAAGCAGATTTCCCATTTGGAGAGTGTGTCTAAACCTGTTCATTTCACCTGTTCTCGCAGGCTTTGGCCTCTGTCTTCTGTTTATTAGCAGTTCCTTCAGATTGTAGCGTATCTGTCAGTTTAAGGAGAGTGATTTCTCGCGGTCACTTAAGACAATAAAAAGTGTCGAATGTGGACTGCCACCAAAGACTCCCTCCTGGTGCCATGTGGGTCACTCACCTGCAAGGTTTGAGTGTGGACTTTGTGGCACCCAGCTTGCAGGCTTCTGTGTTGATACGAGGAGACTGTGGCAGCGTTTTTCAAGCATTTTGTCTGTCATACCGTGAGCCATTTAAAAAGGGCCGTTTATTAAGACCTTCCTGTGATCTCAAGCATGGAGAGCGGAAGGGAGTCACCACTTAGGGAGATGCAGGAGAAGTGGCTGCTGTACCGTGCGCATCAGAGGGCTATGACCGGTGCGCCAAAGCTTACCAGTTCTCAGGAGCTAACCAGCTTCATGGTTTGGGCTGAATTCTGTGGGCCCTCGGGAACGGCTTCGTAAAAGCTGACTCGTGAAAGATCACTGACTGTAAGGGAAGACCTGAGACTCGTGGTTAGCTTTGTCTTGTTTGTTTGTTTGTTTGTTTGTTTCTGTGAGAAGCTCAACTCCTTTCACTAGTTATTATCATTTATAACTGTCTGAAGAGTTTCTGTAAAGCTCTTGTCCAGAGTTGAACCTGCAGTCAGGTGGAAAGCCGCGCTCTCTCTCTCTCTCTCTCTGCTGCCATCTGCAGCCCATTGAGGGTAATTGTAGAGTGTCGCCTCCCTGCAGTTCCCTTGAGCAGGATAGTCCTCAGCCTGAACATTGCCCCCTCCACAGGAATCTCTTGTGTTCCCACTGCTCTGGGGTTTGCATTTTCAGTTCATAGATATCTACATGCTGTTGTTGTGTTAGAAAGACGATAAAAGGAAACAGGGAGTTTATACACAGTATTTCCTCACAAACGGGACAAACGAAGACAGTCCTACCCACTTCGTGTGGCCTCGTGGCTGTTCTTAGCCTCACACAGACTCTGAAGTCGGCTCTTCCTCTGGCTTCGATCCTAAAAGCCCCACTATGGATCATAACTGTAATGAAGCCGGCCTACTTCTTTCTCACATTCTCCTTACACTACTGTCAATAGCTAACATCAAAGCGGTACCTCTCTAAAGAGCCAGCATTCTTTGGTTTTCTGTCTGTTTGTCTGGGGTAGGAAGTAGAGCTCAGGGCCTCACACAGGCCTTGCAAGTGGCCTACCCCAGCCTCCTTTTCGTCTCAAGGGCAGAAGTCACCACTCAAAAAATTCCAGGCCTTTTACAAATGTAACATTTACTTCTCAAGACCTTAAAAAATGAGCCTGAGAAAATTCTAAATCATAATTGCTCAAGAAAACATTCTTTCCTACCTATCAAACCTTTTCCAAAAAAAAAAAAAAGTAATCTCAGTTGAATAGATTTGTGAACCCCATTTCAGAGAGTCCCTGCTGGCACCCACCCAGGTGTCCATTACCAAAACGCGCTCTATCTGCAGAACAGAGCCGCCTTAAAAAGGAAGAAGAGTCCGGCTCGTGTGACCTGGACGAACCTTGAGGACGTCAGGCTAAATTTAAGGAGGCCAGATGCAAAAGGACAACCATCCTGGCGTTGGTCGCACAGCAGTAACGTAAACCTCACACTTAACAACAGTAGAGATGACAGTTTCTTTAACTGTTCTTTCCACGATGCTTTCATGAGGAGAGAAAGATCTCTTTCCTCCGTGCAAGCATCAGGAGCCGGCGCACAGCTCGCTGAGATGTAATCTGACACATCAGAGCACCGTTGACACCTCTGCCTTCCTTTATTAATGCCTTGCTACACCAAACCCTAAAGCCCGTATAAATGAACCATGAGCACTAAACAATTAAAACAAGTTAGAGCAGGAAGCTAAGGCTTACCCTGCCTCGTGAAAAACAACCACCTTCCAGTCTGGTCAAGTTCTCTAAGGGAGAAATACCAGAAAATCATCCTGCCTCTCGTTCATGAGACAGCCAGAAGTGACCTTTGTACATCTCAAAGCTACCAAGAGAGTTCTTGGAAGACTACATCGAGTAGAACACTGTGAGCAAATGTTATTCTCAAATACTATTGATTAAAATGGGGTCTTGCCCCCAGGCAGCCTTCCAAAGTCCCAGTTCTCCAGGTTCCTGGTTTGTTAAGCCCACAACAACTAATTTCCCAAATCTGGCATGGATTCATGTTTATGTTTATGTCTGTGACCTGATTTAGGAATTTCCATTTCTATCCAATCCAGAAACAGAAGTTTTAATAATCTTAACATCTTCTATATCCACAAGTATGTAAGAGATTGCAACGACCAAACATAGCCAATTACCCGAGTTTAATTCCTTCGCCCCAACTCCTGCAAGTTGTCCCCTGACCTCCGCACACAGGCTGGAACACATGTGTGTGTATATATACACACAAATAAATAAATGTAATAAAAGAAAAATTTGAAATCTATGCCTGAGCTTCCGAAACCACATTCCCAATTCTCCTGTAAGTGGCAACCTGTACCTTCCCCTCCCCCTCCTTTGCCTTCCCCTCCCCTCCTTCACTTTTCCCTCCCTCCTCCTTTACCTTCCCCTCCCCCCTCCTTTACATTCCCCAACCTCTCCTCCTTTATCTTTCCTTTCCTTTCCTCCCCGTCCCTTTCCAATATTTTTCTTGCCTTTCTTCTTCTTGTCTTTTCTGGGAACAAACATTCTACCACTGAGTTTCCCCCAGTGCTGTTTTTTATTTTTTGCTTTGAGACGCAGTCTCACTAGTTGCTTGGGCTGGCCTTGAACTCACTCCACAGCTCAGGTAGGCTTTGAACAATCCGTCGTCCTGCCTCAGCTTCCTGAGCAGCTAGAATATTGGCCTTTGCCATCAGGCCCCACTAACACCTAAGTTTGTATGGGAAGCAGGATGCTCTTATTGCTAGCACTTGCTCGCTTGCTTGCTTTTCCTCTTGGCTCATTCTGCATTCTGGGGCAGGGAGAGGAGGGAATGGGGTCTGGGTGCAGTCAGGGCAGTGGTACTCCATCTGTGGGTCAGGACCCCTTTGGGGGTCACATATCAGATATAATGATTCATTATGATTCATAACAGGCACAAAGTTACAGTTATGAAGTAGCAATGAAATAATTTTATGGTTGGGGTCCCCACAACACGAGGAACTGTGTTAAAGGGCTGCAGCATTAGGAAGGTTGAGAACCATTGAGTCAGGGTGAGAGGGGGCCAGGGCATATCTATGCTATGTTATGGGAGAGTGAGGATAAATTCTCAGAAAGAAAGAAAGAAAGAAAGAAAGAAAGAAAGAAAGAAAGAAAGAAAGAAAGAAAGAAAGAAAGAAAGAAAGAAAGACAGAGAGACAGAGAGAGAGAGAGAGAGAGAGAGAAAGAAAGAAAGAAAGAAAGAAAGAAAGAAAGAAAGGAGGGAGAGAGAGAGAAAGGCATGATAAATGTTCACAATTAATTCTATGAGTTACTTGTGTTTGTCTAAAATGTTATAAAATGACATTACTTCATTTATCTGTGGAACTGAGTAGAAAAGCCCACACAGTTTATGAGACAGCTTAACTGAGTCTCAGGATGACTTAACGGAAAAAATGTGAAACCAGCTAGGCTCTGAAGGAGTTAGGAAGCCTTCTAAACTCCTGGAGCCCTGTAGGATTAAGGAGGCCATGCAGACAGAGTGAGGAGACCACATCATGTATCATGGTGGGGGGCAGTCACCCCGACAGTGCAGAGCCCTGAGCAGAAGGTTGCTGGGCGTGGGGGAGCCCGTCCATTGTCACAGCCCTCCTGACTGGACAGCAGGAGGATCAAGAGTTCAAGGTTATCCTTGACTGAATAGTAAGTTTGAAGCCAGCTCAGGTTACACAGCAGAGGGCCGAGGATTACAGAGATGAGAAATGCTCATGCATAAGCGGTGGGAAACAGAAACAAAGTGACCAGCACACCCATGTTGAGACTGAGCTGAAGCATGTTGAAAATGAGTCACGTGCAAAGTGGGGAAATAAGGCAGGGCATTAGAAAGACTCGGCAGGAATTTGTGACATATGATCAGGGCTAAGGGATAGGGGCAGGGCTCAGTGGCAGAGGCTCTACTCAGCGTGCAAGATGCCCTGTGTTCCACCCCAGCACTGCAGAACACAAAAACCTCAGGGCTAGAAATATGCATGAGGGCAGGCATCCTACGGGCTTCTGTCTGGGGTCATAAGTAGACACAACCTTTGAAAGCAAACAGGAGAGCAGGCAGGAGAGGTGGTGGCAAGGTCTGAGTTCAGAGTGAGTGCCAGGGACCAGGAAAGAGAAGACAGAAAACTGAACTCTGAACCTTCTCTACAGTCAGAAAAGGCGGTAGGATCTCACAGCGCTACATTGTAACAGTACCGAATGTTTTAATTGTTGGGTAATGCAAGGGACAGTGGCAGGGAATAGGGACTATCCATGAAGGGACCCTTAGGGAGCCTGGCTGAGCCAGCTACAGTGAGGGACAGCCTCCCTGAAGAGAAGCTTCTAGAACTGCTAGCCCAGCCACAATGTTGGAACAGGTGTACCCTATAACTGTCAATCATTAGTTAGACCACAGTGAGACAGTTCACAGGCAAAGTCTGGCGAAAGGCAGGTGCTGAGGGCAGTCTGCTTAGGAATGGTGCTGGAGGAGCTTGTGGACCGAGCTCAGGCAGCAGGAATGAAGTCGAAGGTGAGGCTGAGGGCCACTCTGCCGAGCTAGAACTAGAGGACACTGGTTAGGCAGATGGACATCTGTAGTCCATAGTGCTGCAAAGCAGAATCACAAGGAGATAGGGCTCGTAGCTCTTTGGGCGGCTTACCGAAAGGAAAGGATAACCAGTGCCGATATGTGGACACAGAGGGACCCTTGCACAGCTTTGGTGGGAAATGCAAATAATACAGCCATTGTGAAAGCCACATGGGAATATCTCAGCAATGAAAAGTAGCGGGAGTACAGTCCTGAAGGGTATGAAATCGATACGGCAGATGGCAGACACATTTGCTCTTCCATGTTTACTGTAGCTCTACTCACACAGACAGAGAATCAACACAGGAGTCCACCCACTGAGAGATGGTGAAGAAAAACACATTATGACCACACAGTGGAGGGAGGCCGCGAGATGACTCAGCACGTAAGGGCAGCCTGCCACCAAGCCCGATGACCCAGGTTCAATTCCTGGAACCCACGCGAAGAAAACACTCCCACAAAGTTGTCCGCTCACCTGTGTGCCACAGCACGCGCACACACATACAGCTTTCAAAAGTGTTACAATTTGTGTGTCTATATATCAACTAAAAATAAATTTCTAGGAATGGAGGCACATAATCTATGACGTGGGAGGGGGAAGTCAGAGGATTAGAATTTTAAGGTTGTCCTTAGCTGCAGTGGATTCGAGGGCAGTCTGAGATACATGAGACCCTGTCTCAAAAGCATAAATAAATGCATTGATTTATTTCAATTTTAAAACAATTATAAAACAGAAATTCTGTCCTTTGGAAACACAGATAAACCTGGAGGACAATGTGTAAGTGAAATAAGCCAGCCACAGAACAACAGCTATTGAGTGAGGTCTGTGAACTGTTTCAAGAGATTCATTTAACAGAAGTAGAAAATGAGGTACTAGTCACCAGATGCTTGGGACTGTGTGGTGTAGGAAAAATGGGAAGGTGAGTCCAGGATGCCACACTACACACAGTACAGTAGGCGACTGACTATAGCCACCTCTTTGGGACTGGTGCACAGCTCAGTGACACAGCACTGGCTGAACAAGTTCTAGGCCCTGGGCTCTGGCTAAGAGAGAAAGAGAAAGGGGATAGAATGCTCTGGCTATCAAAAACAAAAACCTGGTAACTGAGATTAGAGCGATCTTGTTTTGATGTTTGCACTGTGTTTACTGTACAACATGTAACTGATAAGTGTACAGTTATTCTGTCAATGAAAACCAAAATAAAACTAAAATATGAGAGGCAAAGCCAGTGGGTGTGAATAGAATTCTAGCAGGATCAGAGAGTCCTAACCTCACCGTTCATGTCCATCCTCACCACCCGCCTGGCTGTGCTCCATCCATACCACCCGCCTGGCTGTGCTCCATCCTCACCACCCGCCTGGCTGTGCTCCATCCTCACCACCCGCCT
>NC_022019.1:8322285-8338464 GCF_000317375.1 Microtus ochrogaster
TCCTCACCACCCGCCTGGCTGTGCTCCGTCCTCACCACCCGCCTGGCTGTGCTCCGTCCTCACCACCCGCCTGGCTGTGCTCTGTCCTCACCACCTCCCTGATATGCTCGGTGCTCACCACCTGCCTGGCTGTGCTCCATCCACACCACCTGCCAGGCTGTGCTCCGTCCTCACCACCTGCTTGCCTGTGCTCCATCCATATGACCTGCCTTGCTGTGCTCTGTGCTCACCACCTCCCTGATATGCTCCATGCTCACCACCTGCCTGGCTGTGCTCCGTGCTCACCACCTGCCTGGCTGTGCTCTGTCCTCACCACCTGCCTGGATGTGCTCCGTGCTCACCACCTGCCTGACTGTCCTCCATCCACACCACCTGCCTGGCTGTGCTCCATGCTCACCACCTGCCTGGCTGTGCTCCGTGCTCACCACCTGCCTGCCTGTGCTCCATCCATACCACCTGCCTGCCTGTGCTCCATCCACACCATCTGCCTGGCTGTGCTCTGTGCTCACCACCTGCCTGGCTGTGCTCCCTGCTCACCACCCGCCTGGCTGTGCTCTGTCCTCACCACCTGCCTGGCTGTGCTCCGTGCTCACTACCTGCCTGCCTATGCTCTGCCCTCACCACCAGCCTAGTTGTACCCTTGGCCCCTACCTACACCCTTGCTGTGCTTTCGAGGGTTGAAGCCAACCACAGGACTTTTAGAGTTTTCCCCTCCCAGTCAGCAGCTCCTCCACACACCCCAGGGCACCTGGCGCTCTCTCTCTCTCTCTCTCTCTCTCTCTCTCTCTCTCTCTCTGCCCAGCTCTCCACACCTCCAAGGCAGCTCCTGTTTCTGGTTCTACAGAGGTGTGAAGCGATAAGATTGCTTGTTTCCAGAGGGCTTCTCAAAGCAACTGGGATACAGACCAGATGGAGGGTCCCTGCCCCTTTCTGCCGGTACACACAGCCAGAAACCACAAGCAGAAGCCCTGTCATAACCTTTCCCAGAGAATTGGAAACAGGGGAGCAATACTTTCCCAAGCTCCATCAGGTCCCTAATCAAAATAAGAAGAGAGCCAGAGGCGGAAGTGGGGCACGGACTAGATCAGACTAGATCAGCAGCTGGGGAAGTTCACGGCCTGGGTGCAGTTCCCAGCATCCACACTGTGACTCACGACCATCTGTAACTCCAGTTCCAGGGATCTGACCCCCTCTTCTAGCTTCTTTGAGCACGGGGCATGCACACAGTGCACATATATGCACGCACACATAGAATAAAAATGAATAAAATGTTTAAGCCAGGCTGGGGTACATAATGACACCCCGTCCGGAACTAAAAAGCAAACTGAAAAGTATCACTAATGGTAACACTGGCCCCAGAAGCAGCCTGTAAAGCATCAGCTCTGCACAGCAGTGACCCACGCAGAGCATCAGAACATCGGAGCAATTGTTGTCGATCAAGGTCACTCTTATTCCGCTGCAAAGGTCAAGGAATTGAAAGGCATCAACAGCTTCTAGTACAATGCATGGTAGTTTATCTGTGTGGCCCAGAACCACGATATTAAATATTACATTTCCTCACACCGACTTGAGGCTAGTTGATGGTCCGTGAAGTGGGGCTTGGGCACCAGAATGAAGGTCATGTGCACAACACCTGCTTGGGGTCCCTGTTGAAGATGGTGGAGACGAGGCAGCTAGAGGAAAGGATCTCACAGCCCTGCTTCAGGTTTCATGAGTGAGGCTCTGGGCCAGCGACGTGGCTGGCTTTCCTCCCTCGACATCCAAGGAGTAAATAAGGTAAGGGTTCCTACCAAGCGCCCAATCCCTGTTGCCTGGGTGACCCTTCCTCCCGTCTCTCCTCCTCCTTTAAATGCCTCCTGTTTTGAGGACAGGAAGCACAGGTCTCAGGTGTGCTGGGGCTATTCAGGCTTTTGTGAACTCACTTCACGTGGTACAAATTCTTCACCGCAGAAAGAGGTCACCTGAACAGTGGCTGCATTGCTTGCTTTCACAACCATTTGGATTCTTAAGATAAAATGCCCCAAAGTCTATTCAGTCTCAAAACAAAAAAAAAACTGCAAAAAGCCACCAGCCTCTCTTCCCAGAGAGAGAGCCTCCTTCCCAGAACTTAGAATGCCAACCCCAGGGTCACTCAGAGCCCGAAAGCTCCCCCATTTTTTAATTGACATTGCAATCTAATCACAGGGTATATTTAATTCCTGGGTTGGATAAAAGGATACAGAAATATTCCGGTAAGCTGTCTTTAACTTGGACAGACAGCCCAGGTAGGAAAGACAGCCATTTGGGGAAGCCTGACCAGATTTCTATCATCACACAGCAATTTGAAGAGTTTATCATGGACGTCGGTAAGCACAGCTAATGTCTATACTGCTCTGACTGTCTCACCCGTCCCTTCATAGCTAAGCCCTGTGACAGACAGCCTTTCGCGCCTGGAGGTATTATCCCAGGTTTGCAGATAAAGAAACTGAGTTCAGAGCAATTTACTTCCCCTGAGGGATGACAACTTAAAATAATACAAAACAGCTTTTAATACTAGACACCCACACGCGCACAACCTTTTTAGTCTTCAAACTGATTTAAATGATACCGAGATAAGAAAGTGATTGGCAGAGTCGCTGACATGCCATGTGGGCCGCAGTGAATTTAATGTCTCTTCTCTTTGCCAATGTTGGCGTCTCTAGAACGCCCATAAAGTGGGTGTGGCCTTCCCCCTGTTACAGCCAAGAAGATGCAGGAGAGCCAGAGAGGGCTTATCCAAAGAAGACATGGACCGAGCCACCAGGCTGGAATTGGAAAGACCTGAGTCTCTTGTGTATTTTATGATTCAACTGAATTGTGTGCCCAAGAAAGCTTTTTTGTAACTAGTAAATTATTTTAAACACCTCCAGTATGTCAACAGCCAGCACTCAGCCTTAGATAAGCGCATTCCTTGAGTTCAGCGTGGTAGCAGGGCAGCAGGTGTGGCGGTGCACACCTGTAATCTCAGCACTTGAGCACCACAGGAGGGAGAAGCAGGGGGGCCAGAGGTTCAAAGTCATCCTGGCCACAGAGGAAGTTTGAGGTCAGCCTGGGTTACTTGAGAGACTCTGTGTTGCCAAGAAAAAAAAGAAAAGAAAGGAAAGGAGGGAAGGAGGAAGAGAAGGAGGGAGGGAAGGAGGGAGGGGGGAAAGGGAGGGAAGGAAGGAAAGAGAAAAAAAGAAAGGAAAGGAAAAAAGAAAAATAGGAAAAAAAGCAAGAAAAGAAATGGTTTGATTGCACAGGGCAAGCCAGGCTTGTAAGAGGCTCTGAGCTTCGTCCCCAATCCAGAAAATAATAATAATTAATTAATTAATTAAATGGTATCAGGCCAGTGACTTCAACTAAAGCTCCTTAGAGAGGGAGTATTTTAGCAGTCGACAGGAAGCAGACTCAAAAACCCTCACCACTGCAGGGTCAAGAGTACAACTGTTTGAATTTTGAAGTACTGAGGCCAAGACAAACAGCAGGGGAATGATCTTTCAGTAATCCATATGCATTACTTCCTCTTCAACAGAAGCCAGAAGCAGGCAGCACCCCTGAGTTCCAAAGAAAAAGAGACTATGCACTGCTTGTAAAGTCTTGGCAGGCACTAGGACACCCCTCATTTCAGACTTGGGGTTGCATGATTCAAGGTGTGGAAAAGAGGCTATAATTACAGGCATCAACGGGGTGTTGGGCTGGTATGGGTGATTCAGCTTCTTATTTCTCTCTGAGTTGGTGCCAAGACGGGGTCAGGACTGGTTTGTTGTGGGGCTTGAGAGCCTTACTCCCACATCTGATGAGGAAGCACAAGGGCCTCTGGACAGGGAAGGACCGTGACATCGCAGACACTGCAGGAGGAAGAGCTGGGTGGTGGGGGCTAGGGGGCAAGATCATGGGTGCTCAGGCCTGAGAGTCTTGGGCCAGCACTGACTAGGCCAAAGCAAACGTAGCCAAGGTGTGTCAGTGTGAGCTGAGGGGACAAGGCCTGGATGAGACAGCTAGAGACGAGGCCACCAAGATGAGGATGACATAGGGTATGGGAAAACTGCAGGAGCCATGGGTTCATGACCCGGAGAAGATACGCAACCCGTGTCCTAGTTCTGCTCCCGCCCTTAGTCAAGCAATCAGAGAATGTAAGATCCAGGAGCCTCCAACAAGAATAGGGATGCGGCTGTCGGCTTTCCATTCCATGGGATTAAATGACACCTCGGCTTTAGACAGGGCCCCATACCCTGATTGAATAACACCCATTGTCCTTTTTCCTTCTTTGTGTCCGTCCCTGCCCCCCCAGCCTGCAATCCCCCTTCCCTCTCCTACAAAGCTCCGTACCTTCTACCCTCCTTTGGGTGGTACTACCCTCAAGCCTGGGGGCATTTGGTCTGCCCTTAGAAAAAAGCACACATCTAAGAGTAGGTCGTTAATCTAGTTTAGAAAAGGCATCAAAAGTTACCTTTCCCACTGAGCATGGTGACACACACTTGTAATTCCAGCCCTCGGGGAGGCCAAGATAGGAGGATCACAGCCTGAGCTAGAGGGTGGGACCCTGTCTCAAAACAATAATATAGGGGCTGCGAAAATGGCTCATTTGGTAAAGGGTTTGCTGCACAAGCATGGAAGGCTGAGTTTGGAGCCCAGCACCCACCTTAAAAGTTCCCACACATTGTGGTACCTGGAGAGCATTCCTAGAGCTCATTGGTTGTCAGCCTAGCTAATCAGTAAGCTCCAGGGTTAGCAAGACAGTCTGTTTCTGGTCCTTCATTGGTTGTCAGCCTAGCCAATCAGTAAGCTCCAGTCTGTTTCTGGCCCTTCAATCGCCGGCCTCCTTCCGCAGCACTGAACACACATACACTACAGTCACACAAAAACCAAACAATCAAATTCAATTAATACGAAATCGTCTTATTTTGGCTTTTTAAAGCTGAGATGTCAAAATCTCCATCTGCCTGTCCTGTGTGTGACCGACCTCTGTGTCATTCTGAGCTTCGTAAAAGCTGAATGCAGCTTGGTCCCCTCAAGACTTGTGCTGAGGCTTGCTCCCAGTGTAGTAGTGCTGAGAGGTGGTGAGGCCTTTAGGAATCTGACATCATGAATAAATCAATGCTTTTCTCATGGAAGTGGGTTAGTGGCCATAGGAGTCCACTTCCCCTCTTTCCAAGCGCTTATCTCTCCCCTCCCACCATGTAAGAGGCAGCATGAAGCCCTCACCAAGTGATAAGTGACAAGTGGATAAGGGCTCCTAATCTCGAACTTTCCAGTTCATGAACCAAAACGAAACCCCTTTCTTTTTGTTTTTTCTCTTCCTTCCTTCCTTCCCTCCTTCCCTCCTTCCTTTCTTCATTTCTATTTACTAACTTTTAGGTGGGGGTCTCACTATGTAGACTTGGCTGGCCTAGAACTCAGTATGTAGATCAGGCTGCCTCAAACTCAGACCCACCTGCCTCTGACTCCCAAGTGCCGACTTTAAAGATAGACGCTGCCACACATGGAGATTGCTTCCTGTGTTAGTGTATTTTGAGCCAGGGTCTTCTCACATAGTTCAGGTTGGCCTGGCACTCACAGCAGCCCCCCAGTCTCAGCCTCCTGAGTGCAGGAAATACAACTGTGCATCACCACATCCAGCTTTAAACCTTTTTCCTGATAACTCACTCAGTTCAGGCATTCTGCAACAGAAAGGGAACTCGGAGGATGACCTGGCCACCAAACGCTGGGTTGGTCCACGTGAGTAAAACTGTGAACCCACAGAGTGCCTGCCCCCTTCCTGTCACTGTGTCTGCTGTGTCTTCACCTACAGAACAAAAAAAGCCAGAGGTTTCCCCTGTTCCCGGTGCCTGGGAAACTCTTCAGAGTAATGTGAATGTTCCCCAAACCATCAGGAAGGTACTATGGGATAATGCTCTTGTACACTGTAAAGATTTGTCACTCACATTAGTTTAATGAAATGCTGACTGGCCAGTAGCCAGGTAGGAAGAATAAGTGGGGTGACCAGGCTAAGAATTCTGGAAGGAGGAAAGGCAGAAAGTCAGTCACCAGCCAGACACAGAGGAAGCAAGATGAGAACGCCTCACCGAGAAAAGGTACCAAGCCATATGGCTAAATATAGACAAGAATTATGGGTTAATTTAAGCTGTAAGAGCTAGTTATTAATAAACCTGAACAAATAGGTCAAAGAGTTTATCATTAATATAAGCCTCTGTGTGTTTCTTTGGGACTGAATGGCTGTGGGACTGGGTGGGACAGAAACTTCCATCTACAGGAAGGATGCCAAGTACGGAAGAGCGAAATCCACTAAACTCAACTACACATGCTAGGCAAGTGAGGTGGCCTACCCAAGGAGTAATGCATGTCCTCAGGCCTCTCTCTGGTCCCTCTCCTCCCTGGGAACTCAACCCTATCCACCAGACCTAGTTAAAGACCAGGGTCAGTGTTTCACAGTGGAAACCCATCACACCCTTCCTAGATGTCAAAGGTATTCCCTGAGACCTTCCTGACTTTCCTCAGTGCCTTCATTTGCCCAGCTTCAAACTGACCATGTCCTGAAAGCTCCAAGTCTTCCTCTTCCAGGGTGGAGGCTCTGATGTTATGTGATGGGCTTTCAAAATCCCTATATGTGGCACAGGAACACATGGCCCTTGCTGTCACAGGCCTCCACAGCCACCGTCAACCAGCTCAGAAGGAAGAGGTGGTTGAGATCAGTCCTGGGCTGAGGGAAATGGCTCAATCATGCTTTTTCTCTTGAAAGTGACCTGCTTCCCACGTGGTAGCTCATTGTCAACAGTTTGACCTGTGGGTACCATTTTCCCATTGCCCAGGGATTTGGGGTGATATGCACCCTGCATTCTCTGACCAAAATATTTCAAATGAAATCTAAAATGGTTCTGACCATATAAAGTGAAACATTAAACCTAAAACCTGTTCCATTCCTATCAGGATTTACACAAGTAATCCCTTGGGAATGCACCAGCCTAAGCATGAACCACAGCCCCTGGATCCCACTGTCACATGGCAAATGCCCATCAAAGTTCGTGCATTCTCGTGCATACCGCTTCCACCCCCATCGCTAGCACCATCAGATCCTCCTCCCACACCCTGTCCACACACTTCCTGGTGATCTCTCTACCTCTGTGCTCCTCACCTGGCCCTCCTGCACCTACTCCTGTCCGGGAATCAGTCTGGGACAGTCACCTCTGCCTGGCTTCACACTCCTAAAGGCCAGGGGCCCCTCGCACAAGTGCTATAGCAAGACCCTGTTGCTATTGCTTCTAGACCTAAGAAGGGAAGAGAGACTCAGTTCTCGGTTCATCTGAGAAAACAAGACTGGAGATTCAGGAGAGGGAAAGCCTTTCCAGAATTTTCTGCTACCTAGAAAGCAAACTCCTCCTCACAAGTCTATTGCATTCTGGCCCCAGTTTATGCTCCAAACTCTTTTGAAAAACAAATCTCCCATCAACTCTAATGGCTGTCCCTTGTCAAATACATTCATTAATTCGTTCATTCATTCATTCACTGGGGGTCATATGCCACAGCAGATGTGTGGAAGTCAGAGGAGAGTTGGCAGGAGTTGGGTCTCTCCTTCCACCATGTGGGTCTCAGAGATGGAACTCAGGTCACCAAGTTGGGCAGCAAGTGTCTTTACGCAGTGAGGTTTCGCTCCAACCCAAAACTCATGTTTTCATTGCTTCTTGGGTGAGGTTCTTCACTGCTGGGCCCATGGGCATGTCCCATTGTCTTTGGTGTGTGTGTTAATTAGGGGCAGTGATGGAGGAAGGTCATTGGTTAATGATAGGCCCACCCTTGAGTGGGTGGAGTAGACAGAATAGAATGCTGGGAAGAAAGGAAGTGAGGCAGACGCCATGCCTCTCCTCTCCAGGGCAGACGCAATGAAGCTCTGACCCATGATGGACATAGGCTAGAATCCTTCCCTGTAAGCTACTGCCTCGTGGTGCTACACAGATGATTAGAAATGGGTTAGTCGAGATGTAAGAGTTAGCCAAGAAGAGGCTAGATATAATGGGCCAGGCAGTGTTTAAAATAATACCATTTCCATGTTATTATTTCCAGGGCAAAGCTAGCTGGTGGCTGGGAGCCGGGCAGCAGGACCGCAGCTCATTCTACAAAAGGGCAGGGTGAAGGTTAGGGTTAGAGTCATCACCAGGCACTGAGTGGCGTTAAATGTAATATTCATTTATTGTGTGCTTGTCACGGTCCAGCTCAAGAGCATCTTCGTCTTCCCAGAGAGAAGCTCTGTAGAACAGTTCACCCTTCCTCCCACCGTCCTTTCCTCCTCCGTGGAACCCCTGAGCTGAGTCAGTATTTGGCCTGTGGCTGGCTCATTTCACTTAGCATGATGTCCTCAAATTTCACCCATGTTGCGAGATACATGGTCTATAAGGGCCGTAGAATGATCTATGATAGCCATGTTTTCAGTTTTGAGTGTGTGAGTTTATAAAGTTTATAGAGCAATGAAAGGTAAACAGTAACCAGTGAGTACAGATAGACTCGGTAGATAGCAAAGCATTATCAAATTGGCCACTCACACCTGGAAGCAGAGACTGGAGTAGCCCACTTGAGAGAGCAAACAAAAGATAGCACCATCAGATTGAGGGCTTAGGAAATGTTTGTAACACCCAGCAGAAACAAACTACAGAAGGCCCATCAAGACAGCCAGCTGGAGTTCCTGATTGAGCCTCCCAGGCCAGGCAGAGCATCCTCTTGGGTAAGGCTTCCACGTTAAAAACAACAACAAAATTAAAACAAAAACCAAACAGCAGCAGATAGCTAACATCATCAAGTCAGGCACGTAAAATCATCCCACAGAGACTAACAGTGAATCAGAGTTAGTTGGGTAGGGGTTCCCAAATGAGAGGGTCCCTGAGGGTCTCTTCTCCAGTCTCTCTACGGAAAAGCCTCCCGTTTCCTGTTTCCACTGCAGACATTTCTGTATTATTACACAAATATTAGTAACCCCTGTTGCAATGGTGCACTTCCTAGCTGCTCTCAAGGACATTTTTAAATAATATTTTTTTTCTTCTTTGAGAGTTCCATATAGTTAATACAGTGTACATTGGTCATATCCACCCACTGCTCTCTCAACCTTCCCCTGTGTCCCCAACCCATCTCACTCCCAAATTCACATACTCTTTTTATTTTATTTTTATTGTTATTAATAGCCTCAAGTCCAATTAGTGCTATCCATGGGTGTGAGACCAGCCACTGGCTTATGAACAACCTACCAGTGGCCATGTACCCCAAAGAGGGCACTCTCCCTCCCTCAGCAGCACTCGGCTGCCAATGGGTCCCCCAATAAGCTCAGGGCCCCGGGGAACCCTTCTCCATCCACACTGGAATTTTGACTGGTTTGATCTTGTACAGGTCTTGTTCCAGAAACCCCGGCTTCTGTGAGTTGGTGAGGGCTGCAGCCGTGTCGTGTCTGGAAGTCAGCACCTCCTAGCTCTCCTCCCTATGTACCAACCCTTACGCTCTTCCCGTTGTCTCTTCCATGAAGTCCCTAAGCCTTGGATGCTCTAAAGTTAATAGAGATGACCCAACCACACCTGAGCACTCAGAGTTACTTGTATGCAGCACTTTGATCTGTTATGAGTCCACCAGATGATGCTTCAATACTCTTCATTGCTTGACAATTTCCTTTCTCTTGTTCTGGAGTTAGAGGGTCAGTCCGGTTTTGAAGGACACAAGGTACAGTCTCCTCGCTCATAGTCTGCTCTCAAGATCTTAAAAAGCACAGGACAATTTATAATACACTGTACATTACAGTGTATCCTGGCTACTGTAATGTCAAGGTGACACAAGTTAGAGTCATCTGAAATGAAGGAACCTCAACTTAGAAAGTGCTCCACAAGATCCAGCTGTAAGGCATTTTCTTAATTAGTAATTGATGGGGGAGGGCCCAGACCATTGCGAGCATGGTCATCACTGGGCTGGTGGCCCTGCGTTGTATAAGAAGGCAAACTAAGCAAGCCATGAGGAGCAAGCCAGTAAACAGCACCCCTCCATGGCCTCTGCATCAGCTCCTACCTCCAGGTTCCTGCTTGAGTTCCTGTCCCGACTTCCTTCAGTAACAAACAGTGGTTTGTAAGCTTAAGCCAAATAAGCCCTTTCCTCCCCAAGTTGCTTCGGTGTTTTATGGCAGCAGTAGTAACCCGAACCCAGTGTCTCAGAATTTCCAGCCTTTTTGAGATTGGATAATGTTGTATTATGGATCTAGTTCACCTTTTGCTTGTCCATTCTTCTGTCAATGGACACGTGGTTTGTGTCTTTGTCAGGGTTTCTGTTGCTATAAAGAGTCATCATAACCATGGCAACTCTTAAAAAGGAAAACATTTCACTGTGGCGGCTCACTTACATTTCAGAGATTAAGCCATTGTCATCATGGCAGGAAGCAAGACACCCTGCAGGCAGATGTGGTGCTGGAGAAGGAGCTGAGAGGTCTTTTTTTTTTTTTTTTTTTTGGTTTTCAAGACAGGGTTTCTCTGTGTAGCTTTGGAGCCTGTCCTAGAAGTCACTCTTTAGACCAGACTGGCCTTGAACTCACAAAGATTGGCCTTCCTTTGCCTCCCAAGTGCTGGGATTAAAGGCCTGCGCCACCACCACCCAGCAAACCGATAGTTCTTACATTGACTCACTCATAGGCAACAGGAAGTGAACTGTCTCACTGGGCAAGACTTGAGCATAGATGAGATCCCAAAGCCCATCTTCACAGTGACACTTCCTCCAACAACACTACACATACTCCAACAAGGCCATACCTCCTAATCCACTTCCTTTGGAAGCCTTTTTTTTTTTTCAAACCACCACATTGTTTGCTTCCACAGTTTAGCTGCTTTGAATAAGCTATGAACGTGGGTGAGTAAATATCACTTTGAGGCCCTGGTCTTTCTTATTCTTGTGATTATATATATGTTGAACAAGTATATATGTGTGTATATTATATAGGTCATGTATTCTCCCTATAGTTACGTCTTTGAGGAACTGAATGTTTTCCACAACTTTACTCTTTATATTTCCATTAACAGAACACAAGACTTCTATTTGTCTTAGGATTTTGCTTCTTCAGTAGCGTCTCATGTAGCCAAGGCTGGACTTGAACTTCTGACTCACCTACATCTACCTCCCAAATGCTGGAATTACAGGCATGTGCCACCATGCTGGGCATGGATTCCAATTTTCTCTAAGTTCCAGTAACACTTGTCATTTTCTGGTTTTACTGCTGTCATTTGTTTGTGTTTGGTTTTGACTCAGAAGCCATCCTTCTGAGGAAGAGGTGGTATCTCATTGTGGGTTTGATTTGCCTTCCCCTAATGATTTGTGAACTGAGAATCTCTGTGTGCTTCTTGGCCACATAGAGACCTTCTTTGGAGAAATGTAAATCTTTTGCCCATTTTTAGTGTGTGTGTGTCTGTTCACATGTATGTGACATACGTGGGAATGCATGTGTGTGCCTGTGAAGGCCAGGAGTTGATGTCAGATGTCTTCTTTGGTTGCTCTTTATTTACCGACACAAGGTTTTCACTGAATCCAGAGATTTTCAACTCTCCAGCTTCCCCTGGGGACCTCCTGCCTCTGCCTTTGGAGTGCTGGGATCACGGGTGGGACACCATACCCACTTGGCTTCTCTATGGGGGCCAGGACTCTGTACTATAGACCTCTGGTTTGCACAGCCAGTGTTTTATCCTCTGAGTCGGTCATCTCCCTGGCCACTTCGCCCATTTTAAAATTTAGCTATATGTTTTGACGTTTTACAGTTTTAGATTGCTATCCTTTACCAGATATATTGACCTACACATACTTTCTTCTTTCTTGGTCTTTCCCCTGTTGACAGTGCCCCCTGAAGCATTAATGCTTCAATTTTCACAAAGTTCTGTCTGTGGTTTGTTTCCTGTATTTTTGGTATCACATTGGAGAAACCCTTGCCATAGCCAATGTTGTCAATTTTTGCTATTTTGTAGCTGGGAATGGTGACGCATGATTTTAATCCCAGCACTTGGGAAGCAGCAGAAAAGAGATCTCTACTAGTCTGAGGCCAGCCTGGTCTAGATCATGAGTTCTGGGTCAGCCAAGGCTACACAGTAAGGACTTGTCAACAACAACAACAACAACCAATGATTGTTTCATCTTCTTTTTGCATCTGAATTTCCAACGTTAGTGATTAATCAGGGTTCTCTAGAGTCACAGAACTTAGAGAAAGAATCCCTATATGTATATAGAAGGGGCATTCATTGGAGTGACTTACAGGCTGTAGTCCAGCTGATCCAGCCATGGCTAGCTGTGTAGAAAGTCCAACAATCCAGTAGTTGCTCAGTCCCACAAGGCTGGGTGTCTCAGCTGGTCTGTATCTTCAATCTTCAGTCCAGTGAAGGAAGGGATGTGCTAGAAGGTGAGGGCAAGCGGGCGAAGAACAAAACCTTCCATCTCCCACGTCCTCATATAGGCTTCTAGCAGAAGGTGTGGCCCAGATAAAAGTGTATCTCCCCCCACTTCAAGATCCAGATCAAAGGGGTGCATCTTCCTACCTCAAAAGTCCAGACTAGAAGAGAATTTACCCTCTTCAAATCAAGCAGAGAATTTCTCATAGGTGTGCCCTCCCTTTCTGGGTTAGGGTTAGGGTTGTAGTTCATCCCAGATAAAGTCAGGCAGACAACCAAGGATAGCCATCGCAATTAGTAATAATGTAATTTTTTCCAAACACTGTCCTTTGCTTGCTGTGATAGTCTTGTCATCTGCCAAAGTCACATGGCCGTGTGCACAAAAGTTTCTTTCTGGGCGCTGTTCTGATTCCTCAGTCTGCGTGTCTGCTTTTATATCAGTACCGCACTGTTCTGACGGCTCTGGGGTGAGTCTTGAAGATGGCTTTGTTCTGCCTTTTCCAGACGACCTACTAGAAATCTGTGTAGAATTCAGATGAATTATTAGAAGATGAATTTTTTTCAGCTTAGATCTTTGCCTTTGCTGTAAAAGTATCATGCCCCTTCTTTGGGTATATTCTTCCTTCTTCCTTCCTTCCTTCCTTCCTTCCTTCCTTCCTTCCTTCCTTCCTCTTTCTGTCTTGTTTTTGTACTAAGTTTTAAACTCAGGCCGCACACATGCTAATCAGGGACTCTAACACTCAACTATATCCCTAGCTCTCTTTTTACTTTTTGAATTTGGAGACAGGGTCTTGTTAAGATATCAAGGCTGGCCTTGACCGCATCCATAGCCCAAACAGGTTATTTAACTTACACTTCTGTCTCCGCCCCCTCTGTAATGTGGATGGCAGGCCTGCACCATCAGGGAGCCTGGGCATTCCCTCTCCTCCTGAGAATCAAACCATTTCAACCCCACCTCCACTTCCCACCTCCAGAGTCTCAGGACTGTTCTGACCCACTTTGAGCTCTGGGTTCGTTGTGCCCTGAAGTGAACGTCTATCAGTTTTTCTTGTAATAGCACAGTTTTCTTCTCCCCTTTTATGAGACAAAGTCTTGCTATATAGACCAAGTAGACTGGCTTTGGATTTGTGTGATCCTCCAGCCTTTGCCTCTGAGGTTTTCATCTTTAAAATATTAACCACAGGGATCTAGAGATGGCTTAGTGGTTAAGAGCACTAACTGCTCTTCCAGAGGATCAAGGTTCTATTCCCAGCACCCACATGGAGTCTCACAACCATCTCTAACACCAGTTCTAGCCTCCAGCATGCACCAGACACGCACACAGCATACAGACATATGTCCAGGCAAAACACCCATACACATAAGATTTTTTAAAAAATAAATGGATCTTTATTAAAAATTCACCATGACCAGTAATCAACTTAGGTCCAAGTTAATTCTTACAGAGAGATCAGAGATTCTTCGAGACTCTTGGGGGGGGAGGGGCAGAAGGTCTCATATTGCCCAGACCTCCTCAGCTGGCTATTCAGAGGACAGCCCTGATGTTCTCCCGGCCTCCACCTCCCAAGTGCTGGGATCACAGGTCTGTCTGTCACAGCTGCGTCATTAGGTGGCGAGGGTGGAATTCAGGTTTTCGTAGGTGTCAGGCAAGCATCCTATCAACTGAACTACTCCTCCAACACACACACACACACACAAAGAGTTCTTTCCCATTGTCACGTCTTTAAAACAGAGAGCTGGGTCTCAAAATTGGTGACGTCTGACCATGGCCATAGCTTGTATTTTGCTGGTACATGAGGGGTCCTATGTTGTCCAATCCAAGTACGGCCTCCAGGGACAGCCATGACTGGAGTGGCAAGGGAATGAAGAAAAGACAAACTGACACACAGACAAGAAAACTAGGTGTCCTAGGCCATCTGCTGGAGAAACCACAGCATGCTGGGAGCTTAGTGTGTTTACTGTATACAGTTGACAAAGAGGTGGGATTATTGCATTCCTTTGAACCAGGAGGTGGGACTTCCGGTGAGCAGGGGGCGGGCTTATGATGAGCAGCTAGAGCATAGGGACGGGATAGGCTAATATCAGTAGGCGCAGCCTCTGTAGGGGAGCAGTCTTCAGGCCATAAATATCTATAAAGCTGTGAGGGGTGTTATTGAGGACATCTCTGCACATACTAACAAATCTACATATGGACCAGAGAAAGGCTTTGCCGTTTCCCTCTGAGCCTCACCCTGGGGATGGAGAGAGGGGAGCTTTGCCGCTCATTCCTCCATGGGTCTGAAGCTCTGGGGTCCTTGCCATGCCCATCCTTGCCCCCTATGGATGTCTTATGATCAACTGTACGTTGTTTTTCAACGAAACATGATACGTGTTTGCTGTGTTTACCTATTTACGGCAATGCCTCTGTCATCTGTGGCTCCAAGGCTGCAGGGCCAAGGCCTCGCTCTAGGTCTCTGTGCTCACTTTTTGATGAATTGCTAGGGACCGATTGATGAATTATAAACTAGTGATCACACTATGTGTGTTCCTAGGCAAACCCCAGAACAATAGCTAGGCTAGATAACATCCCGTGCTCGCTGGGCCACAGCACTGTGAGGACTTACCTTGCTTCACTCTTAGAGGAAGAAGGATGTGGGAGTCCTGCCTCTGAGAACTCTGACAAAGCTCTCACCTCTCTTCCTTGTCAACAGAGGCTTCTGTAAACGGAAATCCACATAAGGCAAACGTACTCTGCAGTAGGGACACCACAGAGGGGATCCTATCCAAAAGTGATGTCAGCTTCTTCCCCAGGACACATGATGGCTTTGTCTATCTATTCAGGAAATGTCGCCCTTCTATGATCTCAGTGGTAGCTGACACTTCTGACCAGGCTGTCCCTGCACATCAAATAAAGTGACTCTGATGAGGAGAAAGTGAAACGTGTCATCTTGTGAAGGCGGATCTGGGTCTGAGGCCAGGCTGGTCTACAGAGCAAGTTCCAGGCTGGCCAGGGCTACACAGAGAAACTCTGTGTGTGGAAGGGGCGGGGGTGGGGTGGACTGAAGAAGACAGTGTCCTCTGGAGGGGACTTGGAGTTCCTGCTCCGGGTCCACCAAGTGTGACTGCCCAGGGGCAGACTGAGCCCAGCAGCACATACTCTCGTTAGCAGTGGCAGGACTAATAGCAGAATGGCCGTCCTTACAGGCACACACGAGAGTGAGGAGGAGGCTTGATTTTTATTGATTTATTTATTTTGGTTTTTCAAGACAAGGTTACTCTGTGTAGTCCTGGCTGTTCTGGAACTAGCTTTGTAGACCTGAATAACCTCTAACTCAGAGATCCACCTGCCTCTGCCTCCCAGGTGCTGGGATTAAAGACGTGCACCACCACACCTGGTTCTGGGAGCTGGTTTTCGTTTCAGACTGTTTCTTCTCTCTCTAGACTAAGCAGGAGGCTTGATTTGCAGCAGATTCCTTCAACATTTGAGGAATCTGATGATGATCCAGTGACACAGCAGGGGTTTCTGCAAAAAAAAAAAAAGAAATGAGATCAATAATAAAATATTGGGGTTCTTCTTCACTTCATAGGAACCAAAACTTTTGTAAGTTACAAAATAAATGTCACAGTAATGTCAAGGGGTTCTACAAGTTCTCAGAAAAGGTTGGTCTGTCGTTCAGTGGTGGAGCACTTACCTAGTGGTGGAGTACTTACTTTAGTGGTGGAGCACTTACCTTAGTGGTGGAGCACTTACCTAGTAGTGGAGCACTTACCTTAGTGGTGGAGCACTTACCTAGTGGTGAAGCACTTACCTAGTGGTGGA
>NC_022019.1:8338764-8344556 GCF_000317375.1 Microtus ochrogaster
TTAGTGGTGGAGCACTTACCTTAGTGGTGGAGCACTTACCTCAGTGGTGGAGCACTTACCTTAGTGGTGGAGCACTTAACTCAGTGTTGGAGCACTTAACTCAGTGTTGGAGCACTTAACTCAGTGTTGGAGCACTTACCTCAGTGGTGGAACACTTAGGAAGGGCCAGAATTCCATCTCAGACTGCAAGGAAGAAAACTATTACTCTTCTTTACTGAGAAATCCACTCCACTATGGTAGTTTGAAAGAAAATGTCCCCCCAAAGGGAGTGGCACTATTAGGAGGTATGGCCTTGTTGAAGGAAGTGTGTCACTGTGGAGGCAGGCTTTGAGATCTCATATATGCTCAAGCTACTCCCAGTGATACAGTTCCCTTCCTGTTGCCTTTGGGGCTCAGACATTTAGTATTATCCTGAAGAATACCTCTATCGCTTACCTGACAGTCACTGGGAGGATTAGTGACAAGATCTGGTGTGCAGAGGGTCGAATGAAACTCTGTGTATCCTCCCATCCATAGTGTCAGGAATGGGGTAGAAGGAGAGGAAGAATCCTGTGTGGAAGGGGTAAGCACAAGAACAGAGATGAAGGCAGGAAGCAAGCACAACTCCCATCCTCATGCTCCTGAATCTGCAGATCCAACCAGCTTCAGGTTCAAACCTCAGAAACAGAACTGCATCTTCCCCGAACATGCACAGGCTGTAACATTGGTTTTGTTCCCTAAATGATATGCTCTGAGCTCTCCCTGGCAGGTACATCGTGTTAGACACAGCAAACCATCTGGAGGGAAGACACGAGAGGGTATTATTTGAATACTCTTCAATTTAACATAAGGGCCTTGAGAACCCATTGACTTCAGTATGGAGAAAGATCTAGAAAGCATGGGTAGGGGGTTAAAATACAGCAATAGAAGACCAGGAGCTAAAGAGTCAAAGAGATCAGAGAAAGCAATTGCTGAGCACAGTGTGGCAATGAACGATGCAAGCAACAGTTTCCCTGAGCCAAGCACTAGGTGAAGTGCTGTCTACCCCTGTTCTGTGCTTCCCAGAGCGGTGAAGGTCTCTTCAAGCACAATATCCATGCCCAGGGTTCGCCTGTTCCTAGCAGTCTCCTTTGGTGCCCTGGGCTGAGTCAGCTCCGCTTTCAGAGCCTCAGGCCTCCCAAGTAGGTGACTCAAAGACACAGGCTTCTCCTCCCCCACGCCTTTCAGGAAACGGCTCACAAATGTACTTGACAGAAGTCTAAAACCAAATGGATCATCCGGTAGGTGTTGAAGGCTGGGCACACTGTGCTAATGCCAGTCTTAATTAATCCAGAACTTGAGCGGAGCGTGGTGGCTCACACCCATAGTCCCAGCACTTGGAACGAAAGGCAGGAAGTTCAACATGAGATGGAGGACTTCCTGGGCTACATGGTGCATGCACCCCCATGCCAGTCAGGACTACAGAGTAAGAGAAAGACAATGATGATTGTGATGATAAACTTGACCCCATCCCTTCCTTCTAAAGGTTGTCTTCAGCGTCCCTCCACAGATGAGTTTTCCTGGCCCAGGCTATCTCTACCACCTTCTGGCTAAGCCATGACTGTGTTTGGAAACCAACTCTCTGAGGGTATGTGTCATGGACTGAAGTAAGAGCCATTCCCCGGTAGCTTGTCCAGGGTCCTAAGCATCCCAAAGCTAAAGATCTCTACCACTCTCTCTCTCTCCCTTTCTGCAGTACTGGGGATTGAACCAGGGCCTTGTGTGTGCTAAGCAAGCACAGTCTACCACTAAGCTATGGCCTCACTATACCCACTACCCCCTTTTTTTAAATCTTTTTTTTATTATTGATTTTATTGAGCTCTACATTTTTCTCTGCTCCCCTCCTTTCCTCTCTCCTCCCCTTCAACCTTCTCCCATGGTCCCCATGCTCCCAATTTATTCAGGAGATCTTGCCTTTTTCTACTTCCCATGTAGATTAACTCCCCATATGTCTCTCTTAGGGTCCTCATTATTATCTAAGTACTCTGGGATTGTGAATTATAGGCTGGTTTTCTTTGCTTTATGTCTAAAAGCCACTTATGAGTGAGTACATATGATATTTGTCTTTCTGGGTCTGTTACCACACCCAATATGATATTTTCTAGATCCATCCATTTGCTTGTAAAATTTCAAGATGTCATTATTTTTTTTCTGCTGTGTAGTACTCCATTGTGTAAATACACCACATTTTCCTTATCCATTCTTCTTGAATTTCTTTTGATACCAGATAGTACATCAGAGTCTTTGGAGGTGTCAACCATCTGTCTTTGGCTGCTAGCATGGTGGCAGCCAGAGAGATATACTCATTGCTGCACCAAATTTACTAACACGGTGCAAACCTGCTAGGACCCGTCAAGGTCCCTTGGGACTGTGGTCTTCTCCAGAGTCACCAGCAGCACGGGTTTGGAAGAATCCTTCATGGTTGGCCTTGGAAGTTCTCTCAAAAGCAGTACACAGAGCCTCGTGTTTTGTAGTTCCCTCTGGACCCCAGCTGGTTTCCTCCTTTACCCGACCCTGCTCCCCCCACCCCTACCCCCATCCCACACACACAAACCCATGCAGCCTCTCCCACTTCCTTGCTGCTCTGGCTGCTCTGAGCTGCTACTTCTGCCTTCACTGTGATAAAAGGCCTGCTGTCTCCTAAAAACAACAGAGAGATGGCTGTCAGGCACATGCCACCAAACCTGTCCACCTGAGTTTGATCCTCAAAAGTCACAAGGTAACAGAAGAGAACTGAGTCTCTCAAGTTGTCCTAGGACCCCCACATGTGTTATGGCTCACATGCACCCCATACATGCACATACAAACTCACATACACACAAAAATAAGTAAATAGCTGTGATGGAAATGGAGTAAATAATAAATGAAAACGAATGCCATTGTAAATCCATCTGAGTTGGCTATTATCGGGGTACCTCCCCCAGAAAAGAAGGCAGAGCTGAACCAGAAGAGAACGCTAAGGTTTCCTGGCTTAAATTCATGACTGAGAACACAGAAGGAAATGGCTTCTGGTCAGTAAACCAAAAAAGTGATCCAGAAACAAGGAGTAGTAACCATGTCTTCAGGGGTGTGTGAAATAAATGTACTAAGAAATAAACCTGTCTGGAACAAGTAGATACTCCTATAAAAAGAAAACAAAATGAATCTGAGCCCTTCCCCACGGAAAGCAATGCAGTCAGCACGAAAATCTAAATGTTACAGGTAGAAGTAGAAAGATTTTGATACCGAACACAGGGGGGAGATTTCATTATCTCAAAGAGAATTCCCTAAAATGAGCACTAAGAGCCCTGGCTGCTCTCCCAGCACCCACGTGTCACTCATAACCATCCATAACTCCAGTTCCAGGGGACCCAATGCTCTCTCCTGGCTTCTGTGGGCACCAGGCACACATGTGGTGCACAGACATACATGCAGGGAAACACCCATTCACACACACAACACACTAAACAATGTTTTCATTACATTAATTAAATAAGTAAACAAACAAACAAGTAAACAAGCGTTTGAAGACGACTTCAATACTTTATAATACGGAGGTCAACAGAAGACAACACGGAATGGGGAAGCTGAGCTACAACAGACAATGCTTCACACAAACAACGAAGTCCAATGTACGAAAGACATGCACCAGCTGCTACACATCAGAGACAAGCAACCCAAATTGAGGCTGGCAAATCTCTGAGCAAGCATTTTAGAGAGGAGGGCGGCACACAGACGTGATCAATAGCAGTACACTTTTGCATGCACATACAAGGCTCAGGCCCAACAAACAAAACAAAGAAACCCGATACTTTAAAAGGTATTCTGGGCTGGAGGCATGGCTCAGCGGTTAAAAGCACTTTCAGCTCTCCCAGAGGACCAGAGTTAGGTTCCCAACTCCTATATCAGGTGGTTTACAACCACCTGTAGCATAACAAACACACCTAATTAAATGAACAATTATCTTTTTAAAGAGAAGTAGTGGGCTGGGTGTGGTGGCGCACCTCTTTAAACCCAGCACTTGGGAGGCAAAAGCAGGTGAATCTCTGTGAGTTCAAGGCCAGTGAGTTTCAGACAATACATAGCTATACCATGAGACCATCTCAAAATTTTTTAGAAAGTGGTATTCAACTTCACCTTTAATAAACAAACAGGACAGGCAAGATGGATGAGTGGGTAAATATTGTGGGATATTTGTACGCCGTGTAAAGATGTGTCACTGTGATTGGTTTAATAAAGAGCTGTGAGGCCAATGGCCAGGCAGGAAGGTGTTAGGTGGGACTTCCGGGGACAGAGAGGACTTGGGGAAGAAGGAGGCAGAGTCACCAGTCAGATGAAGTGGTAACAGGTTTGACAGTACATAATAAAGGTACCTAAGCCATGCAAAAGAACATAGAATAAAGGATAAGGATTAATTTAAATTATAAGAGCTAGTTAGGAACAAGACTAAGCTAAGGCTGAGTTTTCATAACTAATAAGAAGTCTCCATGCTGTTATGTGGGAGTTGGCTGGCGGGACAGAGGAAGACTCCTTACAGGTAAAGGCACCTGCTGCCGAGCCTGACAGCCTGAATTCAATCACCAAGCCCCGCATGGTGGAAAGAGAGGATCAATTCCTGAAAAGTTGTCCTCTGACCTCCAGAAGTGCCATGGCTCGTGCATGTAAATATATATGTACATATGCATGTGTGTGCGCATGCACACACACACAAATGGAACTTAAAATACACAAAAGTTGGTAACAAAACATATTACAGTCTGATGATATAGTGCAGATATGGAATAGAACCCCATAAACTGTTGATGAAATAAACACATGCAGAACATAACTAGAGAGCAGTATGTCATCGCTTAGGAAACCATCACACAGCCTATTGGTCAGCAGCTTAATCCCCACAGAAGAAACGCAGCAAATGTGCGCAGAGGCTTGTGATCACAGCATCCGTAATAAACAAAAAGTCCAAGTCCTGCTCCAGCAGGAGCAGAGTGAATAGTCTGTCACAGAGACGGTCCCTTCTCGCTCTCTTTGCTTCCTGCTCCGTCCCAGACAACAGCCCTCTGCGCAATCAGGAAGAAGTCTAGTCGCTGGAAATGGAGCAGGAAGCGAAGAGCAAGGAGGGAAGACGCCACTTTTTTAAAGAGAGAGAGACCACGCCCCAATGGGGTGGTATCTCAGCGGCTATAGGCTGGAGGAGCGGAAGGACCTCCTGCAACAGGATTGTCCGATTTTTTCATCTTCATCTTCTCCACAGGTGCCTTCACTAAACAAAGAAAGGCTTCATCTGCCTTCACATCTTCCTAACCAGGGCAAAGTGAAACCATAAGCATTCAGAGAAACAATTAAATGTGATGCAATCTGAAATGTGCTTAGCACACAATAAATGCTCAATAAAACTGGCCTTTGCACTGGGCATGGTGGTGTACACGTGTAACACTCACACGTTGAAGGTTGAGGCAGAGAGAAAGTAGAGCTCAAGTCAGCGTGGATCCCATACTGAGACCTGTCTCAGATTCATAGCATCCTGACAGACCCAGAGCTGTGTGTCTCGTGTTTATATTCCTTCCTCACATCCCGAGGCTAGTCAAGTGACTGACCTTGTAACAACTGCATCTCTTCACGTATGTTCTTTGAGATGTTTGTATCATCATGGGAGGGAGGGGTTTATTGGGCCCCACCCCCTCCAACGGTTTTACACAGTTATTGGTTGATAGAAAGAGGGATAGGCCATTCCTCCCATGGTGTCCCAGAAACAACCCTAATGGAACTCACTACACCTCCAAAAAAACAAAAAGGAA
>NC_022019.1:8345567-8351613 GCF_000317375.1 Microtus ochrogaster
AGAGTTGCTGTGGTCATGGTGTCTCTAATGAAACTTATTACCTATACTTAATACAGGTTGTTTAAAAAAAATTTTTAAAGAAAAATAAATTGAGACGAAGTCTCCCTAACTGCCCAGTTGTGATCCTCCCTCTGAGTCTCCTGATTGGAGCCTACGCCACCTATCCACGCCTCCTCCGTTTGCAGGCAGGCAGTTCAGCCAACGCCAGAACAGCAGCTCCGTACGATGACCACGGAGCCGAAAACCCCTACGACTAAGAATCGCCATGATACCCTTTCTGTGTCTAGACAATGTCCACAAACACAAACATGTACTTCCATCCTACAATGGCCCAGGGAAAGGGAGCAAGGCCAAACAGCCTGGGTGGGAGACTCTCCATTCTGTGAGGTTTGCACGGAAAAGGAACTGCCTGGAGGCCCCGTTCTCAGAAAATGCGCTCCTCGGGCTGCATGGCCAGTGCCAAGCAGGCTTGGGGCAGCGAGTCATGCCAGAGCCTTGGCGGTGCCCTTACCAGCTGTCTGGCTTTGGGCCAGTTTCAGTAGGCTCTCTGAACCTTTATTTCCTTAATGGAAAGCCAGGGATCTTGGCAACCGAGAGGCTTCTTGAGGGCTGAATAAGTTCATCTGTGTAATTCCTCTGGCCAGTGCCTGATGGACAGGAAAGCCCTCACCAGACAGGGGTAACAGAGCCTTTCTCTCTGCGCTGGAGGTCGGTTAACTTCCTTTGGGGAAGTTAGGGAAGGGACTTTTGTTTTGTTTCATTTTGTGTTTCCCTGGCTGGTTCGTACTTACAATAGAGCACACCAGCCCTGAACTTACAGCATCCTTCTGCCTCAGCCCTCCAAATGTGGAGATTACAGGCACGCACTACCAGGTCCATTTTGACTACATTTGTATTGTAGTCTTATTAGAATAAAGATGTAGCTGTGAATTAATACTTTATAATCCAGAATAAGCAGTTGTTCATCCTTCTGCGGGCAGAGATGGGCACAGCTCAGCACAATGGATGTTTTAAGCACAGAACGCAGGACCTTCCCACCTCTCCCAGCACCAGCCCAAAGCCTTGTATGAGCAGATGTTCAGGGCATAACTGGACTGGTTACAGATGTGCTATTAGAGACATCTATATCCCGCAAAGCAACGAGACACTGCGCACTGTCAACGAGTCTAAGTAGATAATGAATAGGGCTGTCTACACTGCTTTTAAACAAACTCAAGTAGGAGGTTTCATGCATCATAAACTTCGGTGCTTAAAGAAAAGACCCATTAAATTCTGTCCTATAAGGTCAAATGCAAGATTGCTGTGTTACTTTGAGCTGTCACACTGAGAAAGGACAGACACAGTCAACAAATGGGGCTTGAATTTTCACCACACACACTAAGCCCAGATTCGCTCAGGGAAGCAGTTACCATCCTGACCACCAGGGGACGCTACAGACAACACATTTTCACTCTAGTGGCTAATGGGGAAAAACTCTCTCTCAACAACCAGGTTCAGGGCACCAGCCACAGTGCCAGGCTCCCTTCTATCTTCTGCGCTGGAAACGTTGTTAGGACGTGGAAATGTGACCCAACTCAGAATTCCAGTCTAGTCGGTTTGGCTTATGTGTGCATATTCATAGATTTACACCTCAAATTACCCTAAATACAGTTTTGTTCAAATCAAACAAGAAACAAACTTTTACAACTGACAATTAAACCACATAGTCAGCATCTTAGTTGTCACCTAGAACATATGTGACATGGCAGGGTCAGGAGCCGCCATCTCCTTAGTCTTTCTGGTCTTTGCCCAACATTTAAACAGGTCAAAGTAATAAATACATGTCATTTATAATTGCTCACCTTCCCCATTTTAAATCACTATTCCTGTGGCTTTAAGCACACCCACACTGCTGTGCAAGTGCCACCCTCTGTTTCTAGAACTCTTGTTCCCAAACTGAAATTCCACACCTGCCACCAACTCCCCATTTTCTGCTCCACGAATCCTGGTGACCACCATTTTACTTTCTGTCTCTAAGAATTTTCTGTTTGTTTTTTTAAGACAGAGTCTTAAAACTTAACCCTATGTCTTCTGATCATCCTGATTTCACTTCTCAAGTGCTGGGATTGCAGAATATGCCCCAGGCATGACCCCCACAGTCTTGCATGGTAGCTTACAGAGTGTGCCCCAGGTATGACCCACCCCCCGCCCCAACAGTCTTACACGGTAGCCCAAGATGGCCTCCAACCCTCAGCCGTCCTTTCTCTCTGCTTCTCAAGTGCTGGGATCAGGGGATGAAATGCCACTCCTGCCTTCAATTAGAGCAGCTCTGATGAACTGAATCTTGCAGTATTCATTCCATCATAGATATGAACCACGCTCGTATGTCCATCATCTATCCACAGATACTTGGATCGCTTCCACAGTTTGGCTATTGAATAATTTTATGCACGTGGTGTGCAAACATTTGTTGGAGCTACGTATGTAAATCCACAGTTGTACCGAAAAGCTATGGAGCCATCATAACTCTATACTATGCTTCCAGTACAGACAACGATAGAACTTATCCTGGAGACCCCGAGTCACACAGAGCTCCTGGGATGAAGAAACACAGAGACTATCCTGTACTGTCCGGAGAACAAAAACTACAGGATGAGAATGACCCTCACAGGCTCACAGAGTTGAACTTGGTCACTAGGAAGTGGCACTCTTTGAAAGGATTAGGAGGTGTGGCCTTGTTGGAGAAAGTGTGACACTGGTGGTGGGCTTTGAGGTTTCAAAAAAGTCTATTCCAAGCCGGACTCGATGTCTTCTTGTTGCCTGTGGATTCAGATGCAGGTCTCTCAGCTACTTCTCTAGTAAGGCTTCCACATCCCTCACCACGACAAGGGACTCAACCTCTGAAACTCTAAGTGAGCCCCAATTAAATGCTTCCTTTTATAAGGTTATTGTGGACACGGTGTCTCTTCACACAGCAGAACACAGATTCTTATTCTGTCTTCAGATACTAAAGTCCTTGAAACCTAGACTAACCCTTCTCAGCTTGAGAACTGTGTCTAACCTGGTGGTGCAAGCCAAGCCTGTAATCACAACACTCAGGGGATGTTAGCAGAAAGAGCAGGATGCCAAAGTCAGACAGAGACTGTGAGATTCTGCCTTACATTAAAAAGCAAAAACCCAGCTGGGTGGCTGTGGTGCATGCCTTTAATCCCAGCACTTGGGAGGCAGAGGCAGGTGGATCTCTGTGAGCTCAAAATCAGCCTGGTCCACAAAGTGAGTTCCAGGACAGCCGGGACTGTTTCACAGAAAAGCGCTTGTCTCAAAAACAAAGTCAACAACAAAAACCCACAAAACAAACAACAGGCCAAGTCACACAACCAGGCCACCGTGCGTGTGTGCAGCTCCAGGTTCCAGGGGAGAGATGCCTGTGTGCCTTACAGCTTGTTTTCTTTCTCTTTGCAATGAACCGAGTCCAGACCCAAACAGAAAAGAATTCTTCCAGAGAACAGAGCACATTGCTAACCCAAGTAGATCCAAACTTTAATAAGACAATGGGAGGTTTCTGAAAAATGACCAGAGTCCTAAATTTTGCCTTATTCCCGAAATAAATCCTCCACTCATAAAGGGAATTTTGGTATCATTTTCAAAATTGCTGTCAAAATTCATTCAACTATTATTTTTACTAAATATCCCTTAATGTCCTAGCCTCCTGAAAGACCCTGGGGAGCCAGAGGGAACAAGAGGCCTGTAGACATTGAGTTGAGTGCAGTATGGACTGTGACCTGATTCTGTTGTGCTGTGGGCTCAACCATGCTCTAAAAGCCCAGCGAAGGTCAGACAGGAGCCTGGAGCTGCTAGGCAGGAGCGCATGCGCGCTTCACGCCCAGTGTTGAGCTCCAGCCAAACTCCACCTGGACCTCTCGTGAGGATGCCCAAAAGTCCCTGCCACGTCTCAGGATGGCCACGCCTCATAGTACCAAGTGGGATGCAAGTACCGGGGAAGATGCCAGCGCGTGAGGGGAGTGCAGGTGCGGATGCAGGTGAGGGTTCCATTGCATGATACAAATGAGGGCTGCAGGAGCATGCGAGCTCTAGGAGGAACCTCAAGGGAGCGTGGGGCACTCCAGGGAAAGGGTGGCAGAGCAGGGTGGGCAGCGGCGAGGACGTGGCACAGTTACAGATGATGGCCTGGGGTGGAATGCTTGAGTAAAAGGCATCGCAGGAGTGAAGGAAGCCTCCTTTTCAGAACTGGCAGAGCCGGCTTCCGGGAGGAGCGGGTGCTGGAGCGACAGAGCTGGAAGAGGAAGCCTGGGCGCTCTGGGGACCGTGCTGGAGACCAGGCAGCCCAGGACAAAGGGTGTGAGCCTCCGGAAACCTGGGGAATAACTGACCTTCCTTCTAGCCTCCTGAAGATCTGGGCAAGCACTTCTTTTGTCTTTTTATTATTATTATGTAATTATTTTATGTACATTGACGTTTTACCTGCCTGTATGATTGTTTGAAGGGGTCCCCCGAAACTAGAGTCACAGATCCCTGGATCCGAAAGCAAAACCAACCTATTTTCACTGGTCAGACAGACACCACTGCACTGACAGACAGTACATCTCCTTCCCAGTCCCCACTCCTCGAACTCTACTAGACAGCCTTTCTATAAAGTGCCCAGGGGCCAGGCAATGGTGGCGCACGCCTTTAATCCCAGCACTCGGGAGGCAGAGGCAGGCGGATCTCTGTGAGTTCGAGACCAGCCTGGTCTACAGAGCTAGTTCCAGGACAGGCTCCAAAGCCACAGAGAAACCCTGTCTCGAAAAACCAAAAAAAAAATAAAATAAAATAAAGTGCCCAGGGGAAAGAATAGTCTCCTCTCTACCGAGTCCCACTATTACTATCAGGCTGCCTCCAATTACTTCCGCCATAGGAGTGACTACTCAGTTCCACCCACCCCAAATGGGAGGTTCCCTCAGTCACTGCATTTCTCAAGCTCTGCACCCAATGATTCAGATGCCACCAGGACTTTGTGTGACCGGTGTTGTCTGGCCTTTTCCCAAGGCTTCTATCAGATAGAAAGCCCACTCGATCCTGTAAAAAATTTTAAAAAAAATCTTCCTCTAACACCTGTTCTTTCTATTACACACACACACACACACACACACACACACACACACACACACACCATCCTCAATGCTTCAAACTCACACACTCACCCTCGCCACTGTCACACTTGGACCCCTGGCAGGGTCAGCCCCAGCCAGTTTTCTCTTTGCCTGAAAGAAAACCCAGCTCTTTCCCCTCCACCTTGACTCCTAGCTACTCAAACAGCATTGTCTTCCATGGTGCCTCCGCATCCCTGCATCCTCGCTGATTGAACGAGAACTTACACCGTAGCATACTTATCCACAGACAGACACGGCTCCTAAAGAGCGACGCCTTCCTGTCCCTTTAACTGGCCACACACAAGAGAACTCCATTCCTAGCCCCCTTCTCACGGCCCTGGGAATAACAGTGGACATTAGCCCTGTGCTGGCAGGTCTATCTGCCTCTGTAACTGCAGGGATTGAAGGAGCATGGTCCCGTGGGCTCGTCTGTTTGGTGGAACTGTTTGGGAAAGATTGGCCTTGTTGGAGGAAGTGTGTCAGTGGGGAACAGGCTTTGAAGTTCTCTCTCTCTCTGCGTCATGAGTGTAGATCAAGATGTGAGCTCCCAGAGTTTGTCCCAGTCTCATGGACTCTGACCCTCTGAAATGTGAAGCCGAATAAAACGCTGCTTTAGAAGTCTCCTTCATCGTGGTGGTTTATCACAGCAATATAAAAGTAACTACAACAGTGACTGCTCAGTCCTCGTCCCACGAAACCTCCAGAATCAGCTGGAGTCCTTAGCAGCAGTCACACACCAGAAGAGGAAAGGATGTGTGTCGGGGGGGGTGTCCATCTCCTGACAGAAGAAAGGGGAGGCTTGGCCTCCTTAATGAAAAGAGATTGCTATTAAGCACGACCATGATATTCTCAAGAATCAGTTTGACGTTATACAGGAAGATAACAGATCCTTGTCTAACAAGACTCTGCTAACTGAG
>NC_022019.1:8361391-8366316 GCF_000317375.1 Microtus ochrogaster
GCTGGTAACTTCTTCTTCCTGTTTCCTGTTTCTGGGCATCGCGGGAACTTCGGTTGCGTGAGTGTGCTTTCTATATTAAAGTGGTGTCATCTTATACCAATTGGCCTGTATTAATTCGATCCACCTTCAGAGAGAGAGAGAGAGAGAGAGAGAGAGAGAGAGAGAGAGAGAGACGCCAACTGGGCCTCAGGAACCAGAGATCAGGTGGTCTCAAAAGCCCTCACGAGTCCTGGCTCGAGACCTTTTGTCAGCCTTAGGAACCATCTTGATTCTCTTAATCCGTTAGCTCAATTCATCCAGACCGCTGTACAGCATGCAGCATGGGCTCATACGGGCAGTAGCCTCCTGACTCGTGAATACAGATACTTGATTCTGATCAAGACATCCCAAGATGGAGAGGCTCCAACCCCAAGGTACCCCAGTGCAGCAGTAAGCAGTTAGTGGTGAAAATACTACACCCATCCCCCCATGATACCTCCCGCTCTGTCTCCTCTGTGTGTTTCTTTTTCTATAAAGCAGACAGGTTGGGAGTTTTTGATGCCGCTCGGGTCTCTCATCTGACACTGCCATGAGCAGGAGCAGCTTGGTTTCCCCAGCAACAGGGCCAGAGGCAGAGCTGGTTTCCCTTTGAGCTCATACTGGTCTGAAGCACAAATAATAAAAACTCAGAGACAGAAATTGGGGTTCAACGTGAAGGTCAGAAAAGCAAAACAGGTAGCCACTGGCTCTCGCTTCTAACCTCAGTCCAAAATGGCGATCCTGCCTCCAGGAATCTCAGGATAAGATTGAGACTGAGAGCTGTCTCCTCCCCGTCTTTGTAGTTGTTGTTTTTGCTTGAGTTTTTGTTTGTTTGCTTGCTTTTGTTTTGAGACAGGGTTTCTCTTAGGAGCCTATCCTGGAACTCACTTTGTAGACCAGGCTGGCCTATAACTTACAGAGATTCACCTGCCTCTGTCTCCTGAGTGCTGGGATTAAAGGCGTGCACACTGGGATTAAAGGCATGCACCACCTGGTTTCCATGACAATTACTGTGGCTACTGGGATTAAAGATGTGTGTTACCACTGCCTGGTCTGTAAGGCTGACCAGTGGGGCTGTTTTTACTCTGATTTACAGGCAAGCCTTATTTATCAAAATACAAATAAATTGCCACTACATTCCACTTGGCTAGCAACACAAGAGTTTGTAAGGATTCCTGAGTTTCCATTCCCTTCCATTAAGACAACTCATTGTCCAAGACTGCCTGCTACCTTGGTTAGTTCTCGTAAGTATGTGTTTTTCTAACTCAGAATCAGATCAGAGAAAAAGCAAGAGAAAAGGGAAGGGGAGAGGGGAAAAAAATCTTAAAAATATTTTTTGGTCTGGAGAACAAAGACAACATTAGAATGTGGGAGGTAGAGGATGGAGAAGGGAATTTACCTTGTTATGGGGATTCTCGTTTGCATCATTGAATTTATTAGGCTTGCTTCACGAGTCTGTTTTGAGCCTTAGCTAGAGTGGTCCCCCCTTTCCCTCTCATCTTTGTGTCTGTCTCTTTCCCTTTCATCCTCCTACTTATCTCCATAAGCAAGCATATAAACTACTCAAGGGAAAATCCAGCACAAGAATAAATCGTGTTCTTGCTCGGCGGTGGTGGCGCACGCCTTTAATCCCAGCACTCAGGAGGCAAAGGCAGGCAGATCTCTAAGTTCTGAGTTTGAGGCCAGCCTGGTCTACAGAGCAAATTCCAGGGCTACACAGAGAAATTCTGTCTTGAAAAACCAAGGGGTGGGGAAGAAACATGTTCTTAATGTTTGAATTTCATAAGTAGACATTTTACAACTTGGATACATGTGAGATTAAAGAGAAAGCAGAAGAAAATGAAAAGGGGAGAAAATTTATTTTATTTCAACTTTGCTTTTATAATTTCAAATGAGGACAGGATCTCCATCATTCTCGCCCTCCCTCCCCGCCATCTCCTCCCACGCACCCTGTTCCCTTTCATACTCATGGCTTCCGTATTGCAAAAGGACTCTTCCACAGGCATGTTTAGGGCTGACATTTAGGTTTGGTTCACCTGTCAAGGAACCCGTCTCTGGGGGACATTTCCGTAAAATCCAAATCTCAGGGAAGTTAGGTTCTGCTCTAGAGAGGAGATACAATCCCAAGGGGACGTGAAAACTCAGGGCTTTGATTTTCGGAACACTAAAACAGAATCACCCCAGATCCATACGAGACCAAAAGGAAACATGGGGAAAGGGAAGAGAAGAAGAAAGACTTACACGAGCCTGAAGCAGCTGCAATAGCTTGACTTGAGTCCAGACAGCAGACAGTAGAAGGCAGGGGACTATGGGCAATTAACCCTACGTCTTTTCTTTCTCTCTGAGGGAGTCCAGCCACCGCTGCCTACTTCTCTCCAGGAGTGCTCTGCATCCTGAGCGCCCACGCACGTGTAACAGTTGCTGCACACAGGCCAGGCAGTGTGTAGAAGGGCTGCAGCCTGTGGCTCTCCGACCACATGGGTGACTTCAGCCTGCAGCTGGCCACAGACATCAAAATGAAAAGGTAGAAAGTCGGGAGGGAGATTTTTAGCAACAAGAGGAGGAAAATGGGTTTTCTGCATCCCTTTTGGCTCAACCAAAATGACTGGGGTGGGATCTGGTATTTCCATTCTTCTTGTTCAAAAATTCAAATAAAAACCGACATAGATTCGCAGAAGCGGCAAGAAAAGGTCATCTGAAGCAAAGCTTAGAATAACTGCAAAAAGGGTTCGCGAGCACACTGTTTGGTGCTGCTGCTAAGTGTTCAGGAGGAGGAGGGCTGGTTACTAAGGGTGTAGTTTGGGGGTGGTTGGAGTAACAGATTAGGCCATATAATTCTTTCTTCTACTGCATGTACCCCTTCCCACAATTCACCTGGTTTTAGACATAATACTTACCCAATTATATCTTGGGTGAAGAAGATGGCAAATAGGGGGTTCTCCCTACACCCGAGGGCATGCACCCAAAACCAGTCTGGAGTAGATCATTCTTTCCATTCTTTATACTCAGGTACAGTGAGAAGATTTACTAGAAGGTGAGTTTGATTGTTGTCAAGGGAAGAAGCTTATTCCCGTGTTCAGTGAGGGCGGGGGTATATGCAGCTTGATGCAGGTATGGGTAGCTAGATGCATTGCTGGGGGCAGTGCACAAGACATACAGGCAAGGGACCTAAGCTGCCTAGTTAATTCTTACTAGAAGAGGGGTGTGCATGAACCAAAGCCCAGTGGGGTCCCAGGTTTCCCAAGTCTCATACACAGTCATGATCTGGCAGACTCATGGCAGTAGCCACGCTCTAGAATGGGAGAGGCTTGGGTCTCCTGACAGCAGAAAGACAGGCGCTGCGTCTTCTTGGGAGAGGATCTCTGCATCCTTTATGGAAATCAATCTGATCTCGTAGGAGATGCAGCGAAGCAAGCTAGCTGCCTAGGCCTCCAGGGTCAGACACCAAGCACCAGAGCTATAGGTCAGCAGCTTTTTGGATTCCTCATGAATGTCCTGGCTAGGAAAAAAGGAGCAACCATGGACTGGAAAAACCCTTTCTGGGGCTGGAGAGACTCCTGGTGGGGAAGAAGACTTGGTCTCCTTCTAGAGGACCCAAGTTTCATCCCTGGTAATTCCAACTAATAAAGAACTTCATAATTTTGCGGGAATACCCGTTCCTAATGCTCATCATGTGGGGGCACAAATAGGGCAGATAACAAGAACAAATGTCGATTTTAATCAAAGGTGTGGAGGCCGTATTGGGTAATAGTGTTGCTGACAGAATCTGGTGACACAGGCTTCAAATGAGAAGAGGCAAGAGCAGTTAGGAAGCAACCAGAGGAGTGGCATGAACCTGGAACACAGGCACGGGGTCATCTCAAGTTTGGGGCCAGCCTGATCTACATAGTGGGATCCTGTGTCAAAATCTAAGCAAAGCAAAACAACCAAGAAGCCTCTCTCTGGTATTTGGCCCCAGGCTCTGTCCCAATGCCTTTAGCTAATCCCAAACACCTCCCACAGGTCCACCGCTAACACCACTTTTGGGCCAGGTCTGGCAGCTTATGCCTGGAATCCTGTCAGCTGAGAAGCAGGGTGGAAAAAACAACACAATCATAGTGACGTCTTTGTTTTGTTTCCACAGCTCTGGAGACTGAACCCAAAGAAATCCAGATAAGGACAGTAGCTCTTGAGAGTGTCCCTGGACCTACAGCACAGGGATTTACCGTGGGCCTGCAACAGTCTCCTCACGCTATATACGTGAATATATATATATTCCTAAATGCATGACGTGCTGGAGGCCAGGCAGGATTAGAAGCAGGGCTTTTGTCTTTTTCTTTTCTTTCTTCCTTTTTTTTTTGTTTCTTTTTTCCTTTGAGACAGGATCTTACCTGGATTGGTTTCAAACTCATAGTAATCCTTCTGCCTCAGCTTTTCAAGTACTGATATTACAGGCTTGTGCCACCAGGCCTGCTTTGACTGCCCTTGTCTCATTAAGACTTACATGTGCCTGTGAATTCACTTTGTAATGATCCAGAATAAGCAGTGGTTCATCCTTCTGCGGGCAGAGATGGGCACAGCTCAGCACAATGGATGTTTTGAGCACAGAACGCGGGACCTTCCCACCTCCCTCAACACCAGCCCAAAGCCTTGTATGAGCAGATGTTCAGGGCATAACTGGACTGGTTACAGATGTGCTATTAGAGACATCTATATCCCGCAAAGCAACAAGACACTGCGCACTGTCAACGAGTCTAATTGGCTAATGAATAGAGCTGTCTACACTGCTTTTAAACAAACACAAGTAGGAGGTTTCATGCATCATAAACTTCGGTGCTGGGGCTGGAGAGATGGCTCAGTGGTTAAGAGCATTGCCTGCTCTTCCAAAGGTCCTGAGTTCAATTCCCAGCAACCACATGGTGGCTCAC
>NC_022019.1:8366606-8383345 GCF_000317375.1 Microtus ochrogaster
CATCCTGACCACCAGGGGACGCTACAGACAACACATTTTCACTCTAGTGGCTAATGGGGAAAAACTCTCTCTCAACAACCAGGTTCAGGGCACCAGCCACAGTGCCAGGCTCCCTTCTATCTTCTGCGCTGGAAACGTTGTTAGGACATGGAAATGTGACCCAACCCAGAATTCCCGTCTAGTCGGTTTGGTTTATGTGTGCATATTCATAGATTTACACCTCAAATTACCCTAAATATAGTCTTTGTTCAAATCAAGCAAGAAGCAAACTTTTACAACTGACAATTAAACCACATGGTCAGCATCTTAGTTGTCACCTAGAACATGTGTGACATGGCAGGGTCAGGAGCCGCCATCTCCTTAGTCTTTCTGGTCTTTGCCCATCATTTAAACTGTTCGCGGTAATAAATACATGTCATTTATAATTGCTCACCTTCCCCATTTTAAGTCACTATTCCTGTGGCTTTAAGCACACCCACACTGCTGTGCAAGTGCCACCCTCTGTTTCTAGAACTCTTGTTCCCAAACTGAAATTCCACACCCACCACCAACTCCCCATTTTCTGCTCCACGAGTCCTGGCGACCACCATTTTACTTTCTGTCTCTATGAACTTAATAGTTTGTTGAGATAGGATCTCAGGCAGCCCAGGCTAGCCTTTTAGGCTAGCTCCTTCCACCTCCACTTCCCACGCGCCAGGATGACAGGTGTGTACTCCAGTACTTCTTCTAAGTTCGTTGGTGTTTAAAGCAGAGTCTCTGTATTTCAAGCCGGCCTCATCATCCCAGCAAATCGGCTTCTGCTTCTCAGATGCTGAGACTAAGTATTTGCCTGGCTTTAATTTGACAACATACACTTCTCTTAAGTTACATCATAGCATATTTGCTACTATTGTAACTGGTGTTTTTCATCGCCATATGTCCTATGTTCATATCTTTTGTACGCTCATGTTCCTTCTTTTTAAAGACCAAACAATATCCTAGAGCATGTATAAGCCTTATTGTGACTCCGCCCATCTGTCGGGGACACCTCGTTTGCTTCCACCTTGTCACTGTGGAACGATGTTATGAAACTGGTGGCAAATGTTGGTTGGAGTCATGTACTTTAAATTTATTTCTAATGAAAGTTGTAAATCATCACTTTATTATACTTCCTTCCGACTTTACCAATACAATACTAGAGTTTTCCAATGGGGTCAAGTCTTTTAATATTTCTGATGCTTGGGGGGGAGGTATAATCCAGTACTTCTTGGTGAGAATAAAAACAACAGAAAAACAAAACCTTCTACAATATTGTTTCTGGATTTAAAAAGAACTGAGGCAGGGGTGCAGTGGAGGCCCGCAATCAGAGCGCTCATCTCTCTGCAGGAGGATCCGGTCACAGCCAGGTCATGCTACAGGAGACCCTGTCTAAGAAATAAAACGAAATAAAACAAAACTGCAAACGCGAGGCTCAAAGACAAAAGAGGCTTCAGACGTTTTTACAAGCTTCGTTTCCTTTCTCTTTGGAGTAGCTTAAATCCCGCTCTGAGCAGAGTGAATTCTTCAAAGGGGGCCTACTGCAACTCCCAGCCGTCAGAAGCCAGTGAAGCAATGGCGGCTTTACGGGGCCGTAAAACAGTCAGAATTTTTGCCTCATTCCTGAAATAAATCCATCGAGTATAAAGGGAATTTTGGTATCAACTTTCAAATTTGCCACCAAAATTCAGTGAACTATCATTTATTAAATAAATGATAAATTTATAAAATTAAATAAATTTATTAAATAAATAAATTAATATTTATTAATGATTATCGCTCGAAGGGAACACGAGACCTATGGGTTATTGAGACAATAGACAGGGCAGGGGATTATGTCCCGCTCAGTGACCTATGACTCTCAGAGAAACCCTGAGGGTTGGACATATTAAAAGCCTCACCCCGTTCTGGACAGGCTAGCTGGAGCACACTCTGGCATCTCATCCCCAAGACCAGCTGGAACTAGTTGCCCTCAGGGACGTCTTCCCCAACAGTTCAGGCTATGCCAAGTCTCAAGCGCCTTGGAACAAGTTACTTTTAAAAAGTTAGAATCCGCGGAGCTGTCTGCTAATTTGTGTCCTCCTGGAAGCAGGCTGGCGGCCGCTATTTATAGCTTGTTGTCTGCGGGGGCGTCTCTACCCTCCAGGCAGACACGGGATTCCGGGGAACAAGTCGGCATCCCCAGGCAGCGACTCGCGGACGCGACCGACTCGTCCGCCCGACGCCCACGCGCGCAGCGCCCAGATCACCCTTGCAGCAGATCGTGGCGCCCCGGCTCTCCACTCCAGCCCTCCATGACCCGGGCCTGGGGTGCCTGCGGCCGGCCGCCCGGTCCTACACCCCCCGCGGATCTGCCGAGCTGCGGGAGCCTGGGCGAGGAGCGCGAGTGGTGCGCAGTGGGGTGCAGGTGTCGCCGGAGTATGCGCACGCGCGAGGTGGGCGCAGGTGCCCTGCTTTCCCGGAGAGCACAGGGCGAGGGGCACAGGGCGAGGGGCACGCGGGGGCGTGGCCTGCACGAGGCGGGGTGCGGAGGGGACGGGGAGGCGCGGCCGGCCCGGTGGGAGGTGGCGAGGGCGTGGCGGGCGGCGGGGCGGCAGCTTGGGGCGCGCCAAGTGCGGCGCGTACCGCAGCGGTGGGGATGGCGGCCCCGGCGGAGAGGCCGGACCCTGGAGCGGGGTGCTCGTGGGAAGGGACGCCGCACGAGTGAAGAGGGAGCCTCCTTTTCAGAGCAGGCCGAGCCCCGCTGGGCGAGGAGCGACGGTGCCGCCGCGGCAGTGCGGGGTAAGATGGACTAGGTGTCCCAGGGTCACACTAGGGACCCGGCAGCACCGGGGCGGCCGGACGCGGCGCGCTGCCACTCCTGAGCCAGGCCCGGTGGCGCCCAGATTCTGGGAGGCTTTCGCAATTCTTAGTATAGTTGCAGGGCGCCTGGGCCAGGGAGCTGAGCTTCAAGAGACGGATAAACTTTGGGAATGATTGCTCTTCCTTCTAGGCTCCTAAAGACCTGAATTGAGCGCCTGATCTCCTTAATGGATGACCAAGGCTCGGTCCAGATGGTTTTCCTGGAGATAGATAATATGCCCTTGGGTTGGAGAAAGCAAGGCTGCCCCCAAACAGCAGGAATCCTAAGTCATTTTAGCAGACACCTCAGCAAGTGGCCTACAAATGTGTATTCGTAGTGTTTGCATTGAGAGAAACAAGGTGGGTTCGCTTTTCTTGTAAGAAACTTTTTCAAGTTTACTTTTCTCCTTAAATACTTTAGTTATTAGTATCGTGAGCCCGCTTCTTGGTCTGTACGACGTGACGATGCGCACGTGTGTAAAGAGTGCACTTAGCTTCCTTCTACGATAATCTTTTAATTAAGAGACTTGGAGTGATAGTACATTGCAGTGGCTGGGCAGTTGTTTGCTTTCTGGCCAATCTTCACACTGGTGGCTTGAATTCACCCTCCTGGTCAGCGGTCTTGGTTCCTGAATATTCGTGAAAGGGACTATTTCACTCAATTTTCACTTTATCAAGACGCCTCCAAAATGTGCCATTTAACAGCGGCTGTTATAAAACAACCAGAAAGTGAACTGTGCTCTGGTTTTCCCTTAGAATTAAAAGCTACAGTGATCTGTGCATCACTTCCCAGACTGCCCATCTGTGGTGGCGTGAAATATATTGCAAGACAAACATGGAAAGATTAAAGGGGCGTAAGGGAGGGACTTCTCTAAATATCAGTGTGTTCAAAGTAAAAATGAGCTAACTTGGTACAAACTCCCCTGGCTCAGCAGTTTGGCCTCTGTTGAGATAAGCATCCAACCAAGGCAATGCTCCGCCCAGTAGTGTGAGCAGTACACACACACATAAAAATAAAAAAACACGGTCCTGTAGGGACAGACAGTGCAGTTTGCTGACCAGCACATGTCCGCTTTAAAAATGGCAGGAAACCAAAGTTAGCTCTTTGCCAATAAGGAAAGAATTTTAACCAATTTCCCTGAATGATACTAATATTTTAGGTTCTTGTGTTTGTTGTTCATAGTTAAATGACATATGATGGGTTTGAAACTTCCTTATGGCCACTGTCGGCTGCCTGGCTCACAAGGGAAGCTGGGACCACAGACTCCATTGCTTGAACACATGCCTAACCGTGTGATCTACATTCTCCGTTTCCCAGCCTACAGTCCACTAATAAACTCTAATGTGTGAGGACTAGAAGGTGTGGGAAGATTTTCACCTTTGCAGACAGCTTGGCCGTAGGATCTGGGCGTGAAGAAGCTTGGCTTGACTCATCTGTGTCCGTCTGTCCCTCTGGTTTGCTCTGCTGGTCCCCAGGACGAGGCAATCAGGGTATATATGTCTAACCCGTTTTCCCCAGTGCCTGCCTCATATCTCCCAAGGTGAGGATCACGCTCTTGCTATCCAGTGCTCACAGTACATATAGCTCAGTGCTACATGCAGGACACACTGAATGCTTCCCTGGAGAGAGATGTGTCCAGTGCTGTGCGTGGGCCATAGCCGCACGTGTGTATCTATGAAGACAGTTGTTTGTGGTTTCATCTTAACTGCCATTGCTACAGAACGGGGAATTTTCCCTCGCGGGAGATTAGCAGTCTGCAGCTGGCTTTTTAAAACTTGCCACAGCTTCGAAAGGATGGGTAGTGGCAGAGAGTTGTTTTTATAGTTGCGTTTTTTTATACTTGTATATTTTATTCTTCGTTTTTGTTTTGGTTTTTTGGGACCAAGTCTCATTTATTAGCCCTGGCTTGCCTAGAACTCCCTATGTAGACAAGGCTGACTTCAGACAAACAGAGATCAGCCTACTTTAGCCTTCTGAGTGTTGGATTAAAGGCCTATGCCACCATTCCTGGTCCATACACGTTGTTCTTTTTCTTTTTTTTTTTTTTTTTTGGTTTTTTGAGACAGGGTTTCTCTGTGGTTTTTGGAACCTGTCCTGGAACTAGCTTTGTAGACCAGGCTGGTCTCGAACTCACAGAGATCCGCCTGCCTCTGCCTCCCAAGTGCTGGGATTAAAGGCGTGCGCCACCACTGCCCGGCTCACGTTGTTCTTTTATTTGAAGAAGTAGTGGTTTATTTAAATTATTTACTACAAACTCATGGTACTATTAAAATTGCTTATTTTTTCTTCAGGACACCCACTTTCTCCAAAAATTAATTCCAGTCTTATTCATGAAAATTGATTTCTTGTTAATTTAACAATGAGTCTTTAGCTGGGCACAGTACCTCATGCCTTATAATTCCAGCACTTGGGAAGCTGAGGCAGGAGGATTGCCATGAGTCCGAGGTCAGCCTAGGCTACATAATGAGTTCCCTGCCAATTTAAACGGAAAACAAACATTTTGACACACAGTTTCTGTTCATTAAAAAGTGGAAAATAACATTCTATCACTATCGAGGTATAGGGTTTGTTCACTAAGGTAGAAATATTTGCATTTGAATTGATGTTTCCAGTGATATGATGAATGCGGTCACTGGACTGTCCTTAATTCGTTTTAGAGACTGTGTATATGTATGTGTTTGGGCTCAGGCATGTGAGTCACAGCACACTTGGAGTAAGTGGACCAGACTGGAGAGCTGGTTCTGTCCTAACTTTATGCTGAGTCCAGTGATTAAACGTGGGTGGCCAGGCTTATTCCACAAGCATTTTACCTGCTCAGCCATCTCTTCGTCCCCTGGGAATTTTGAAGGAAGCTGGAAATGCCCCCTTTAGACACTCTTCACGGATAAAAGCTTACAATGTAACCTGTCTGTCTTAACATACTTGCCGAAGTGTGTAGAATGAATGCCAGGGGCAGCTGCTGGAACCTGAGCAGTGTGCCCACTGCAGACCCCCTTGACAGCATGTGGAAGAGTGGCAAGTGACGTTCCTTGCTGGCACTGGCACTAGGGGCTGTGCAATTTAAGGCAAATCTCAGTAAGTTCGCAGAGCTGCCACTTCCTGGTCTGTAGATAGGGGGGAAGAAAACCCAGCCATTTCCGAGGCTCTTGGCGTCACAGGACTGTTTCCATATACCAGGTACAGGGAGTACAACTCCTGATGACATCAGTCTATCTGTACGGGGAAATTCCCTTTTAACTGTGTACATGGTCAGTGCTAGAAAAGCTAGCTACTCAGGCTGCCCAGCTTAGGCGTTTTAGCCTGTTGAGATCTCAAGTATGTTAAAGCATCCATAATTTCTTCTTTATATAATTTATTTTTATTTTATGTGCTTTGGTGTTTTGCTTGTATGTATATCCCTGTGGGGGTGTCAGAAGCCCAGGAACTGGAGTTACAGACAGGTGTGAGCTGCCATGTAGGTGCTGGGGATTGAACCTGGGTCTTCTGGAAAAGCAGCCAGTGTGCTTAACCGCTGAGCCATCTCTCCAGCCCCCTGTAGTTTCTTTTACTGCAATATACCCTTGCCCAGACCATCCCTTGGAAAGTAGTGTTGCTAAGTCCCATTTCTCTTGGTGTTAATCCCCCTTTCATTATTCAGTTATTACACTTGGAGGAAGACGTTGAAGTGAGTCCATTAAAATTAACAAATGATGGTTAGTGAAATGTTTTGCTAAATGGCAATTCTATTGGGTCTTGTGAATCTTTCACAGAAGCCATTTTAAAGACTTGAAGTGCCATTTGGTAACCTGCAGAGGAAGCTAGAGAGTTGGTCAGGGTGGAAGGGGTGGGGGCTGGATGGCAGAGGATCCGGTGTCACCATCTTCCGGTGACATCCGAGGTTTGGCCGGGTGCTAGCTTTCTGTTTCCAGGGAGACTGTTTTGTTCAAGTATCCCCCCAAAAAAGAATTTCATAAAAATGTAAGTGTATTGTTAACTTGCTCTTCTTCCATACAAAGCAGTGAAGACCTTAATTTTTAAACATTTTTTTTAGATTTTTTTAAATGTGTGTGTATGCTTTGTGCCCTTGGAGGTTGGAAGAGGGCATCAGACGCCCTGGAACTGGAATTATGGGTGGTTATGTGCCACTGTGTGGGCGCTAGGAACCAACCCCCTCCTCAGCAGAGCAACAAGTGCTGTTTACCACTGAGTCATTTCTCCAGCCCCAAGACCTTCATATTTAAATGAACACACATTTCTATTACTTACAAATTAAAATTAGCTCTCATTGCAGCCCGGTGCATTGGCAGTGCCCCTACAGTCCCAGTTACCAGGGAGGTACAGGGTTGCATCAGCAGAGGCGTTCAAAGCTAGACTAAACAGCATAGTAAGACCTTGTCTCAAGAAGTTAAAGGAAGGCTGGAGAGATCGTCTAGTCAAGTGCTTGCCTTGCCTTGCAAGCATGAAGATTTAATACCTGGACCCCTGTGTAAAAATGCCAGGCAGGAGCTTGAAGCGGTAACTCAGTGAGTAAAGCATCTGCTATGCAAGCATGAGAACCAGAGTTCAGTTCCCCAGCGCCCACATAAAAAGCCAGGTGTGGCAGTGAGCATGCCCATGTTCTGTCAGGGACAGAGACAGGAAGATCCCTGGGGCTTGCTCCAGGTTCAGAGAGCGACCCTGTCTCAAGGAAGTCAAGTGGAGTATAACAAAACAAGAACCATAGCATCCTCTCTGGTTGTGTGCACCAATGTGTGTCCACCCCCTCATGTAAATGTATACACTGAACACCAAAAAAAAGAGTGAATTAAAAAATGTCTTTCATAGTGGCACTCACTTATAACCCTAGTGGTGGGCAGAGTCAGGAGGATACCTGAGACTTGCTGGCCAGCCAGTCCAGCCTCCTTGCTGGGCACCAGTGAGAGACTCTATGTCCAAAGGAGTGACACCCAAGGCTGTCTTCTGAGACACACACCACACACACACACAATAAAATAAGATGGAAAACTGTTCTTGCTAGGCCTTAAAAGAGATTCCAGTTGGTCAGAAAAGAGAACTGCTCCCTCTGAGAGAGGATGTGTTCATGCCATGATTCCTGTACTTGGCCGGGCATCCACTCAAGAGCATCAACTTCTCAGGTCCCCATGTTGCAGGAGTCTAAGAAGCAAGAAGAGAGCACAGATGGTGCACGCAGTTGCAGGTGCATCCTATCCATTCTCATTTCATAAGCAGTGCGCATAGATTAGAAGTATGGCCTAGGCCAGCATCGAGCTCAGTGGTTGAGTGCTTAGCTGGTGTACTCGTCACCCTGAGTATGGGCTCCACCATGGGGGAGGGGAGGCAAAGTGTATACACCATGAATTCTTCAAATATGATTTAAAATGGAGCTTTATCCTTTGCCATTAGAATGATATTCTGACAGCACTTGGGAGTTACTAATGGAGACGTGGAGAGAGAACTGTTTATAATTTCACCACGTCATGAATTCTGGGAGAGCATGGCTTTTCCCTGGAGAGTTAAGTAAACACCCAGGAGTGGCAGCACTTAGGAGGCCAGAGAGCTGACACAGGTTCAAAGTCTTCGTGGGCTACATTAATGGGCTGAAAAGATGGCTCAGTGTTTAAGAGCTTGTACTGTTTCTGCAGAGGCCCAGCGTTCAGTTCCCAACACCTGTGTCAGACACAGCGCCCTATAATTCCAGTTCCAGGGGATTTGAAGCCCTCTTCTGGTGCCCACACAGCTGCACTCATACACATATACACACATAGGCATGTGTACATAATTTTTAAAAAACAGTATAAGTTTGGTAAAGAACATGCATTTTTCACTTAAAATAAGGGCTAGAAACCACTGGAACTAATAATAAACACATTTACACAAAAATAAAGTGTAGTAATATGAGCGGCAGGGCTGCGTCCCCAGCACCCCGGGCTGCCTCCGGCTAGCTTTACCCGAAATAATTACACGGACACTGTATTCATTTAATCACTGCTTGGCCATTTCTATCTAGCCTCTTCTAGGCTACTCTCACACCTGGACTAGCCCATCTCTAATAATCTGCTGTAGCCCATAAGGTGGCTTACTAGGGAGATTCTAGCCTACGTCCATCCTGGGTCGGAGCTTCATCGCGTGTGCCTCAGAGAGCAGAGCTCTCGCCTCTGCCCGCAAGAGTGGAGCACCGTGTCTCTCTGAGGCGTCTGCCCCCGAGAGGAGAGCTGTCGAGTCTCTGACCTCACTTCCTCTTCCTCCCAGCGTTCTTTTCTGTTTACTCCTCCCACCTATCTTCTAACCAATGAGGGCCAAGCAGTTTCTTTTTATTTAACCAATGACCTTCCTCCATCAATAAAGGATGCCCTTTGGTAAACATGCTACAGTAATACTGGTAAATGCTAAATTGGCATCTACTCACTAAATCTTTTGTTTGTTTGTTTGTTTGTTTGTGGGTTTGTTTTTGGTTTTTTCGAGACAGGGTTTCTCTGTGGCTTTGGAGCCTGTCCTGGAACTAGCTCTGTAGACCAGGCTGGTCTCGAACTCACAGAGATCCGCCTGCCTCTGCCTCCCGAGTGCTGGGATTAAAGGCATGCGCCACCATCGCCCGGCCTCACTAAATCTTTTTAAGGGTGCCAAAGTTGGTTCTAAAGAAAGAAAACCAGAAAAAACTTCTGAGAGATTAGCATTTTTAAATATGAACCTTAGTAAAGTGCCATTGAGTTTAGTTTTTATTGTTGTTGATGTTGGTTACTTTTTTTTTGTTTGTTTCTTTGGTTGGTTGGTTGGTTGGTTGGTTGGTTGGTTGGTTGGTTGGTTGGCTGGTTGGTTTTTTTGAGACAGGTTCTCACTATGTAGCTTTGGCTGTCCTGGCTATGTAAACTAGGCTAGGCTTAAACTCACAGACTCCACCTACCTATTTTCCGAGTGGTAGGATTAAAGGCATGCTCCACCATGGCTAGCTATCATTGAATTTGGAAATCATAAGATAATGTTACAAATAATTAATTACTAAATTTAAAATGTATAGGAAGTGGAAATTTTTCTGAAAGACAAAATTAATTTAAGAAATAGCAAATTTGCTGAGCATTGATGGCACATGCCTTTAATTCCAGCACTCTGGAGACAGAGGCAAGTGGATCTCTGTGAGTTCCAGCCTGGCCTACAAAGAGAGTTCCAGGATAGCCAGAGCTGTTAAACAGAGAAACCCTGTTGAAGGAAGAAAGGAAGAGAGAAGGAGGGAGGGAAGAAGGGAGGGAGGGAGGGAGGGAGGGAAGGAGGGAGGGAAGGAAGAAGGGAGGGAGGGAAAGACAGACCAACCTACACATGGCCAAGAGCTATTAACAGAATGGCATCTGCTCAGATCTTACTGAAACCTCCTTCAAGAAAAGACATTAGTCCCACAGTCCTGTAAGAGACTTTCTTGCATGAGATAATTCAGAGAATTTAGCCTCTTGGGTTTACTAATTTATATGCCAAAATATAATGATGGTACAAACATTGATCTTTCTGAAATATGAATTAATAAATCTAAAATAAAATGATAGAATATAGTGTTCTTGAATATTAAATGGAAGTCATGTGAATACACCTTTGCAGTGATCACCAGCTAACATTCAAATATATTCAGAAAGAAAATGCTAAATTAAGGCCAGTACTCAGTGATGGTGTAGAAAACAAAGGGCAGGCTGGAGTCTGTGGCCAGCCAAGACTAGAAGCTTCTTTGGCCTGTTGAAAACGAACACATCATGAAATTAAAGACAGGTGTGTGCTCCCAGCACTTAGAACATAAATGCAGGAGCTAGCCTCAGCTACATAGTGAGTTTGAGGTCAGCCTGAACTACATGAGACCATGTCTCAAAAAATTATGAAAAAAATCAAAACGCTAATCACTAGAAACTTCTAATCATTAGAAGCATTTGTGTTGAAGTCAGAAACGAGCAGATGTCACCATCCTACCTTGTCTACTTGATAACAACAACAACAACAAAAAAGAAGTAGCAGGAAGTTGGATATTGTGGTTCACAGCTGTGGGTCCAGCACTCAGAAGCACAGGGCTGGAGAGATAACTCAGCCATTCAGAGTACTCGCTGCTCTTCCCAGAGACCCAGGTTCAATTCCCAGCACCCATATGACAGCTTACAACTACCTTGTAACTCCAGTCCCGGAGAGCCAACACTCTCTTCTGGCCTCCATGGGCACTAGACATGCATGTATGTAGTTCACAGACATACATGAGGTTAAAACATTCATAAAGATAGATAGATGGGGCTGAAGAGATGGCTCAGAGGTTAAGAGCACTGATTGCTCTTCCAGAGGTCCTGAGTTCAGTTCCCGGCAACCACATGGTGGCTCACAACCATCTGTGATGAGATCTGGTGCCCTCTTCTGGCATACAAACATACATGGAAGGAATGTTGTATACATAATAAATAAATAAATCTTAAAAAAAAGATAGATAGATAGATAGATAGATAGATAGATAGATAGATAGATAGATAGATAGATAGATGGATGAAAGGGAAAAAGATCAAAGCAGGAGAATCACAAGTTCCAGGTGAATCTGATCTAAGAGGTAAACATGGTATCAAACACAGCAGGAAGAATTAGGAAAGAGAACCATCTGTTTTTAATAATAGAGTGGTGGCCCCGTGGCAAACCGTAAGTGATCTCCAGATAGCTGTGTTCAGGAATTCCTAACAGACCATTGGATACAAGATTAGTATGGAACAAGAACAGCCAGGCTGGGTGTAAAAGTGCTTGCCAGGCACACAGCCCTGGGCTGCATCCGCATACCAACAGTGTATGGCCCCAGGTACGCAATCAGGAAAATGTAAAACTACGTAGGACCCCCCCTCCCAATATAGAACACTTCTCAAGCACCTAGAAATAAACTCAACAATAAAGTAAGTGCAAGCCCTTCTGAGTGGAGATCTGAAGCACAGGGGTGGTTTATCAGAGAACTACTGTGTTGGCAGAGAATGGCTGTGCTTACCATGGAGGAAGGGTGTGGCGAGGAACTGAATTCAGTTCAAATTAATGTGTTTCCTTTTGAAACCATAGTTAGGATTTTTGTGGAACTGACATGCTGTGTTCAAATTTTATATTGAAGAAATAAAAGGCCAAAGATAGTTAGGACAAACTGGGAGAACAGGGCTGAGAGTCTGTGCTGGATACCAGGTGTAGTCATCCCTGGGTATCCACTAAGGATGGGTTCCAGGACCCAGGCGCCCTCACTGAAGTCCATGACGCTCAAGTCCAATCACACATCTTCTCATGAGCCTCAACTGTCTGGATGACTTCTAGTACCCAGCCCATATCAATGCGACATAAATAGTCACCATAATGTGTTATTTGGGAAATCATGAGGAAGATGCCTGTCTGTTATAGTTTATAAACTATTTCTTATCTCAGAGTCTGGAAGGCCACTATACTGTCTCAAGAATGAAAGTTTGAAATGGGTAGATAAGGGATATAAGAAGTTAGTGGTAAGGTCTTTCCATTTTCCATGACTAAAGAGTTCACTCGATCAGCCCATTGATCACTGGATCACATTTGTGACAAGTCCAGCCCACCAGGTTTGGAGTATGTCCCAAATCAGAAGCAGCAAAAATTATTTCCTGAGCATCCCCTCCATCTTTCAAACCCAGGCAGACATTACTAATTGAGCATATAACTCTGTGTCTTATAACCCTTAAAAGTCCACTCAGTGGTATTCCAGGCCATCACATACATTCATACAAAATTGATTTTCATAACCCAGCCCCAGAGTATATTACCTCTAACAAACAAAACCAGTTAAGATATTATTGTAAACCGGGCGATGGTGACACACACCTTTAATCCCAGCACTCAGGAGGCAGAGGCAGGCGGATCTCTGGGAGTTCGAGGCCAGCCTGGTCTACAAGAGCTAGTTCCGGGACGGGCACCAAAGCTACAGAGAAACCCTGTCTCGAAACCCGCCCCCCCCCCAAAAAAAAGATATTATTGTAAAAGGTTATAAAGAATGCTACACATTCAATCTTTTGGCTCTGATACCATTCTAGAGTTTTAGTAAATTTTGCATTTCCTAAGGCTTGGTGGTTAGGAAGAACACTGTTGCTCTTGCAAAGGACCTGGATTCAACTCCCAGCACTCACACGGTGGCTCACAGCCATCTGTAACTCCAGTCCCAGGGGATCTGACACCCTCTTCTGACCTTGAAGGGCACCAGCCACACTCTTGACGTGCGTGCCTGCGAACAAAACACTCAGACATTCAAGGTCAGCCTGGTCTACAAGAGCTAGTTCCAGGATAGCTAGGACTGCTACACAGGGAAAACCTGTCTCGAAAACAAACAAGCAAACAAACAAAAAAAAAAGATAAATCTTTTTAAATATTTTAAGACTTGCAGGTCCCCTGCTGTCCCCTGTAGACATCAGTGTGCTCCAGGCTCAGATGCCAGCTGGCCACTTCCTTCTTCTGCCCTGCATGATCTCCATGTACTCTGAGATTTTCATTTATTTATTCTGGTTTTAGACAGGCTCTCCCCATGTATCCCAGGGTGGTCTAGAACTTTTCATCTCCATTAGTCTCTAGGGTGCTGGGGTGACATGAGATACTACCACACCCAGCTCCAGAGTTTTAAATACCTTCTGCTTGGTGACAACTCCCAGATGGGACCTCGAGGTTGGACACTTGCCCACCTCAGGCCTTTCAAGCTTCATGTGTCCCAAACAGAACCCACGATTGCATGGTCTCCCCCGCTTGTCCCTCTGCCCATGGCCTACCTTGGGAAAGAACACACTGGTTCCTCTAGTTGGAGTCGTGAGCTCCATTCTCCTCCCCGGCCTGACAGGTCCTCTCCTGTCCTCAGCATGTCTCATGAGCATGGTCAGGTGGGCTCAGCTGTCCCACCACCTGTCCCATAGGGAGTGGCCTCTGTAGATGGCATCAGGGGTCCTCATTGGAGCCTCTCAAAGGTTCTGTGCTCCCCTCTAGGGCATCCAGGACACACAGAGAGAGGGAGTTCCAGGGGTTTCTGGACAAATTGCATCACTCTGTTTAACCCCTCAAAGGTGTTTGTGTTCCCACCAATGAGAACCAAGTACCTGTCCCTCCTGCTGCAGACTGGCTCCTACTGGCTTGCTGTGCCCTCTTCTTCATACCTGGCGGGATACCCCACACGTACTTCTGGGGTGTTCTACCCTGCAGCTGAGGCCCTCTGTTTGGTTTTCACAACCATGTCCTTGTCTTATATGTCTTGCCCTCTGTTATAGGGACCCCTGTGCCCACCTTCTGTTTCTGGCCATTTGACTTGTGTTACAGGGACAGGCTAAGCTGCAGGTTGTTGTGGCTGCAGCCTCTGGCTATGAGAAGGAGGTAGGACCTTGCTTCCTCCCTGTGCCTTCTCTGCAGACTCATCTTCTTGGGAACCAAGGCCTGCCCTCACTGACAGGAGTCTCGTCAACACTTCAGGGAAGGCTTCCTCTCACGCTTGCTGCCTCTACTGCTGTTGAGGAAGAAGACTCCTGGTGTCCTCATCCTCCTGTTCCTACTGACTTTACCCTCTGACGCCTTACGTCCCTGACTCCCATGGCTTGGAAACACCTCCAGTGGGGCCCAGACCCTGTCTGTGACTGAGCTGACTCCTCCTTTAATTATGTGTTTATTAAGCAAGTACTCTTTCCCCCATGTCCCACTTATCCCCGCCTACCGCCTTTTAACCCCTTGATTAGACTCTGTTCCTACCTTCCTGAGAGACTGGTCATTTGAGGACTAAGGGTAGGCTCCTCCTGATGAGATCAAAGGATCTTTGCTTCGTCCATGTTGAGCACTCTGAAAAATGTCGACACACCGCTCTTCAAAGCCCTCTGCTGACCTTCAGCACTTTGCTGGCTTCTGCGTCAGGAGTGGTGTTCCTCAGTCCCTCTCAGGTCCCTGTGCCACCTGCTAGCCCTGTTTTGATGTTAGACACTGCAGGAGATGCCTAGCCACTTTTAAGCTTCCATTCCGGAGGCTGAGGTAGGAAAATTATAAGTTTGAGGTCAGTCTGAGCTACAGGTAAGGCTTTTTTTTTTTTTAACTTTTTAGCAATCCTTTGTAGATTTCACATTATGCATCTCGGTCCCACGCAGCTCCCTGCCCCCTCAGTTCTGCCCTCTGCCTTTGCAACACCTCTAAAACAAAATTTAATAGTAAAACCAAAACAAAGAAAAAACCTCATCGTGGAAGCTGTCGTGTGGCTCAGTTATTCATGGTTCACATTTTATTTTATTTTATTTTTGGTTTTTCGAGACAGGGTTTCTCTGTAGCTTTGGAGCCTGTCCTGGAACTAGCTCTTGTAGACCAGGCTGGTCTCAAACTCACAGAGATTCGCCTGCCTCTGCCTCCCGAGTGCTGGGATTAAAGGCGTGCGCCACCATCGCCCGGCTCACCCTTTATTTTAGTCCATCTGTCTTGTAGTATTCATTGCAGTGAGTCATTGGTCTGGTTCAAGGCCTCTGGCTTCTGCCACACTATCAACGCTGGGCCCTCACTGGGACTCCATGTGGATATCCCATTGTTGCCTTGTGTCATGGAGGTCTCACAGCTCTGGATCTGCAGGCCCGGCCCTTCACATGCCCCAGATAATGAGGTAGATGCTGGGGTTGGCTAACTCAAAGCCCTGATTCTAGGCCTGGGTGGCAGCTGGGTTGGTCGGCCTGGCAGCTTTCCCTCATCGTCACCACCTGGGCCAGCTCCCCAACACTGCTCCAGCTGCTCACCCAGTGCAGCAGGCAGCAAGGAGCCGAGCACGTTCTCTTGCTCCCGTGCCCGTGACAGAGTAAGGCCTTTAAAAAGAGAAGAAAAGAAACAGAAAGGAGAGAGGGTGAGAAGAAAAAGAGGGCAGAAGTTTGTGAAGTAACTTTCCTACAAGACTGACAGAATGCTGACAAGAACCAAAGTACAAATTCCTCAGAGCACAGAGTCTAAGAACTTAAAATCCAAAGGCAGTGACGTCTCTGGAGTCCCTCCTCTGGTCTACAGGACACTGGTGTCCCCAGGACCCAGCCTTCCTGGCCTTCATCTCTAGTCCATTTTAGAACCCTGTCTGTCACCCTGAGTCACTCAGCTTCTCTTATTTATGGCCTCCTGCCTCTCAGCCATGACTTTTAATCCAGGCCGTCACAGAGCCAAAGCCTTCCAGGCTCTCTTCGGCATCCCAGCCAAAACCACTTTTCTCTTCAGAGGCCATGTGATCTCCCAGGCCGGGCTTTGAGGTTCATTTCCTGGCTTGACTCAGGCTCACATCCTCAGAGCATGGTCCCTTCTGGTTCCTTTCCTGTCTGTCTTATCCTTTTGTGGAAGCCCTCTCTGCAACCTAGCCCATTTGGCCTGTCTGGTTGCCGCACTGAGTCCTTGCCTGCCCTCTTTTGAACACCACTTCTCTCAGAACAGCCCGGTGTCTCCTTCAGTTCTTTGGGGTACTCCTCCTTTGTACCCCACTCTGCGCTAACGTCTGCAGTGACCAAAGTGGGTCCACAGTCTACCTCTCATATTAAAACAGCTGTGAGAGTTCCTGCTTTCTGTCCTCAGATCATTCCAGATCATATACTCTTCCGCCTCTGTGGCTCAGCTTTCTTCTATCCAGAGGCAATACTCCAAACCCTGGAGTTAGAGTTTCCATTGCTGTGGTGAAACACCATGACCAAAAGCAACTTGGTGAGGAAAGAGTTAGGACAGCACCTCACACAAGGCAGGAACCTGGAGGTAGGAGATGACGCAGAGACCAAGGAGGGGTGCTGTTTACTGGCTTGTTTCCCACGGCTTGCTCAGCCTGCGTTAGTATAGAACCCAGGACCACCTGCCTGGGGACGGCACCACCCACAGTGGGCTGGGCCCTCCCCATCAATCACTAATTAAGGAAATGCCCCCCGTCTTGCCTACAGCCTAATCT
>NC_022019.1:8383680-8396043 GCF_000317375.1 Microtus ochrogaster
TTTTTTTTTTTTTTTTTTTCCTTCTCTGCTTTGTGTTTGAACTCCAGATCCCCTTCCCAGTGTCCTGGATGCTGGGGTTACAGGCCATGCAGGTGTGTGCCACCTTACCTCACACAGACAGATTTTAAAAGATGTCTTAAGCTGTGACCACATCTGACAAACCTGGGTTCACGGTGAGCAGGCTGTCCCTTTAGTAAACAGCCACCATTTGATCTGACAGGGAAACCCACACATCCTAGAGGCCTCAGTGAAAACTACCTAACTGTCTGAGAGAAACAGGGCGGTCAACAGACAGGAAAGCAGCAAGAAGACTTGGAAAACATAAGGCGTGTTTGGTACTCAATGTGTAAGGATAAGGATGCTGTTGTTTGCAGCACACAATAGCAGTATAGTAAACAATTCAGGTTCCTCGGCCTAGCCTCAGACTCACTAAGTAGTCCAGGTTGGCACTCAACTCCTGGTCTTCCTGCCTCCACTTCTCAGATACTGGAATTTTATGCATGCGCTACCATGCCTGGCCTTCACTTTTTTTCAATTAAGATTTACTGAATAGATCAGGTGCCAATTCATAGAGATAAATGCCACATCCAGGCAATTTGTAAACCGGTTCCACCCATGCCCACCTGTGCAAGAGCTCATGCTGAGAACGGCCACAGGTTGGTTTTGTCATAGTGTGACTAAATGAGCAGTCATCACCAGGTGATGCAATCCTATAGGCCCCTGTCGCTTTGGCATCAGTCAGTCACCACAAGGTGACTGTGCGTGACAACACTGGGTATAGTATCCTGTCGTTAAACTGTAAGCGCCTCCCAGAGTGAAGCAGTTCCCATTGTGAAGAGAATAAACTTGGGATGCCTTCGATATCACTCTGCCACAGTCCACGATCTCTGAGGCACACAACTCACAGAGGGTCTTGATCAGTGTGTGGTGCTGGCGTCAGCTGAGCTACAGAGAGGAAGATCACATCCACACAAAGGAACCAGAAAAGGCTGGAATGCCACAGTTCCCTCCAGGGGCCTGCCTGGGTTTATCTGAAGACCATCCTGCAAGTTCCCTCATGCAGTCCCACCACCTCCCAGCACAACCTGGGGACGGGACAAGCCCCATGAACACCTAGCATCCTCTTCCCAGCAGGATCCCCTTTGTCCCAGTGGACCTCATCCTGCTGCAGGCCACCCTGTGGCCCCAGTTGTGTTGTCAATCAGTATGCCCCACCCATCCCTGCCGAGTCTCCTGGAGAGGCTGAAAAAATGGTATGAGTGGAGCTGGAAAACTGGCTCAGCAGTTAGGAGCACTGGTTCCTCTTCCAGAGGACCCGAGTTCAATTCCCAGCACCCAATTGGCAGCTCATAACCATCTATAACTCCAGTTCCAGGGAACCTGACACCCTCATGCAGACAAAACAGGCAGAAACACCAATGCTCATAACATAAAAATAATTACTTTTAAATGATATGAATAAGATGTTTCCAGAACCCCGTTGAGCCACCTGAGGAAATGGTGAAGGAGATTGAGGCCACTTCTGCTCGAGAGGCATCTGCTTGGCTCTACCCTGCATCCAGACAATTAGTCTTCCAAACATTTAGTCAGCCCTCTGGCTCAGTTTCCCATCACACATGCATTTTGTCGAACAAAACCAAACCCTCACCAAGGAGTGCAGCATAGCGGTCCAGCAGGAGGTGTAGGGGATTGGAGGAGCTGGGAAATTGCTCTCCCCGAGTACTGTCCCCCTAGGAGACTGACACAGAGACCCCAGGACCCATCTTAACCTTGTTCATCATCCACCCCTCTCGGGACTGGTAGTGAGCCCCTGTGACCTCAGCTCCCTATAGCGGCGGTGCAGAGGACACGGTTTGTCTGCTTATCACAGACAGAGGGGCCCACAGAGGGGACAGCTGGTTTGTTTTAAAACTAGAACTTGAGGAAACGAGAGACATGACCACAGGTTGTTTGCTTGTTTGTGCATCTTTGTGTCTTAAGACGGGGTCTCACTCTGGTCCTGGCTAGCCTGGACCTTACAGTGTACCGAGGCTGACCTCAAACTCATGGCAATCCTCCAATTACAGGGACGAGCCACTCTGCCCAGGTTGGTTTGTTTTGGGTTTTGTTTTTATACATGTGTGAGCGTGTGTACACATGCGTGCATGTTGATTTGTATACAGTTGAGCTTTCTCATGTACATATGGTTGCACATGGTGGTGCGTGTATGTGGCCCAAGATGATCTGTGGCATGTGGAGGCCAAAGGATAACTTCGGTGTCATCCTTAGGAATGCTGTATACTTCTGTTGATGTAGGGTTTCTCATTAGCTTGCCACTCACCAGGTAGGCTTGACTAGTGAGCCCCAGGCATCCTCCTGTCTGTGCCTCCCCTGATTATAAGCTGGGATTATAAGCATGAATGCTATTACACCTACCATTTCCATGGGTTCTGGGGATTGAACTCAGGTCCATGTGTTTGCAAGGCGAGCCCTTTACCAGCTGAGCCAGAGCTTTCACCCCAGATCTTCTTTGTTTTGTGAGACCAAGTCTCACCGCAGAGCCCAGACTGGCCTCAATCTACTGAGCACTGGGACTGGACTACTGGCCTATGCCAGCACATTTGACAATGGCTGTGGATAATAAATGTGACCTGTTGTTAAGGAAAATTCACAAGTATCTAAAAAAGAATCAGAACGATCACCCTATTATCAGAACTGTAACTCTCTCGGTATCAGGCCTTCCCTTCTCAGCACAGACGAGTGTGTGCGCAGAGCAGCAGTATCAGACGTCATATTGTGTGAGGCTTTTGTGTGCACGGAGCAGCAGTATCAGACGTCATATTGTGTGAGGCTTTTGTGTGCACGGAGCAGCAGTATCAGACGTCATATTGTGTGAGGCTCTTGTCATCTACCATTGCATCATCAGTGCTTCTGTGTCACTAATATGCTTAAAATAACATTTAATTAATATTAATATGCATTTCAGTAGTTCGGGATCATGTGAAATTTTTTTTAGTAATTATGAATGAACCATATTTTTCATTTATGCCTGGCCTTACTCTGTTAGGAATTGATGATAATATATCAGATAGGATTGATTTTTTTTTGTCTACAAATAAGAAAAAAAAATGCAACTTGAACCAATAGTGCATTTTCCTCTGATTATAAATACCCTGGAGGCGGTTGGCAGGGTTGATTGACCAGCCTCACAGTGTGAAAGCAGATGGTCTTTGTACTTTCTTGACTCTTCTTCAGGCTCACTGATTCATGCTTACAAGGTGGCTGCCCAGCTCCAGGCTTCTCATCTGTGCTCGTCTTGGGAGGAGGGGAGCCATCAGCATGTGGAACATTCTTTTCTTAGGAAGATGGCCTTGGTTAGAGTGGCACTCAGCAGTTAAGAACACGCACTGTTCTTGGCAGGGTCCAAGTCCAGTTCTCAGAGCTGTCATTGGGTCAGTGGCTCACAATAGCCTATAGCTATACCTCCAGGGGATCCACACACACCTTCTTCTGAACTCTCTAGGCACCCATACATACCCATGCAGCACACACATATATACATAATTAAAAATAAAATAATTGTTATTTTTTAAAAAGAAAACCAAAACTTTCTAAGAAATTCCCAGAATTCTTCTTCTTCACATGCAGATTTTAGTCCCCTCTGGCTGACTGGGAGGGCAGAGAACAAGGCTCTCCCTTCCCGGCCCTGTCAGAGGCAGGCCAGACACATGAGAGTAGATGCCGGGCTGACCAGATCATCGTGTCAGCTGCAGCAACCACCAGTTCCTTCCATTCATCTATGTGCCATTTAGTAGCCTCCCATCAGCATCATATAGCTTAAGCATGATTAATAAAAGCTCAGAGACAGACAGAAATTGTGGTTCAACCTAAAGGTCAGAAAAGCAAAGCAGCCAGCCACTGGCTCTTACCTCTACCTCAGTCTGAAATGGTGATCCTGTCTTCAGGAATCTCAGAATGAGACTGTCTGAGAGCTGTCTCCTCCCATTTTATATTCCACTCTAGTGCTGGGATTAAAGGCATGCACCACTACTGCCCAGTTTCTATGGCAAACTAGTGTGTCTACTGGGATTAAAGGTATGTGTCGTCACTGCCTGGTCTGTAAACTGGCCAGTATGACTTTTACTTCTCTGGTACTCAGGCAAGCTTTATTTATGAAAAAGAAATGGAATGCCATTTCCCCTTTTATTCATGAATCTGTAAAGCAGCACATACACATATACACGGAAGGACATGTCACATCATACAGCATTCATCCCGAGGATCTCTGAGGACTTCACTTGCAGCCGTAGGCACCGTGCCACCGTGTGTCGCTCACACATTACTGAATTCCTTCCCGTCAGTAGTCACCACTACACACAGAGTGCTTGAGAACTGGCCTCCCTGTACAACTTGGTGAGCTATGGCCACTGCCAGCACATAGGCAGGACACTCGTGGCCTATCGCTCTTCTTAGCGGTTGCACAAGAACATGGCTCGTCTGGAGAGGACTCAGCCAGCAGGAGTGACAGGCGATGCAGCAGCTCCCCACCACACTCTGATTTCCCAGTAAAAGATAGTTACTGGGCTATTCATGTTCCTCAACAGGTGCGTATGCTGGGCATCTGGGGTGGAGCAGTGCCTTACTATGAGGTCAGCTCATACACATGGGGCCATTTGGCCTCCCAAGCCTGCAGGGAAATGCCAACAGCAGTATCCAGTCCATTCCAAGCAGAAAAGTCTCTTCCTTTCCTCTGTGCCATCAACCTTGTGTGAGGAGACCCCAGGCCTGTGGTTCCAGTGTATCTTATCAAAGTTTGTTAACAAACAGAAGGTGCTTCTGGGATACGAGCGTCTGAAAGAAACATTAAACCCGTGCACTGGCCCTCCTTAGCTGTCTGACTCTAGAAGTGTTTTCCCCAGGTCTACCATAGATGTGCTGCGCCAGCCTCAGGAGGGGGCCCACAGGGGACAGAGTCTCTCGTAGTCTAGTGGTCCTGACACTGGAAGTCGTGGTACCCTAGGACAGCAAAGAAAGGTTTGGGCCTGTGTAGGAGGTCTACAGGCTGGGCCCTTGAGAAACCACACATAGAGGCCAGTCTGGGTTGCAGGGGTTATGAGAATTCAATGTGCCTTGGCCTGTGGCCAGGGCCCGGTAGAGAGCCCCACCACATGCGGCCATGGCTCTGTCTGTGCAGTGCTGCCTGCATGCTTACTTGTGTGTCACAGTCTCAGTGACAAGCATTGGCATGAGTTCAGCTCTGTGGGACCCACCTTCTTCTCCCTGCCCTGTCCCTCTCCCTGCTGTAGTCATGGTGGAGAACAAGGATCTTCGAATGCATGTGTGTGTGCGTGTGTGGTCCTATGAGCAGCAGCCACACAGGAGAAACACTTCTATCTCTGTCCCCTGTGCCGCTCACAGAGGGCCCATGTTTTCCTCCCTCATCCCTGTGTACGCACATGAGACCGCTTCTGCTTTGCTTTTCTCATTGCTGCAACAAATGACGGACAGAAGCAACTCAAGGGCAGAATGCTTTATTTGGCCTCCTAAGTCAAGGCTATAATTAACAGACCACCTAAAATCATCATGGCAACAAAGTCCTGGCTGCTACTACAGCTCCCTTCCTCCTTTTCATCCAGCCCAGGAAACCAGCCCACACAGTGGAGCTGCCTACAGCTAGAATGGGTCTTCTCAGCTCGGTTAACCTAGTCTGGAAACTCCCTCACAAACATGCCTAGAGCTTCATCCCCATGGTGCTTCTGAAACTCCTCGAGCGGACAAGATTAACCATCGTGGTAGCCCTTCAGGGACCAGGCTCCCACCTACAGACCTTGCTGAGAGTGTGCCCTGCGGGAATGATGCCCACAGACAGGGCACCACCAGATGCCTTCATGAGCCCTCTGGGCTTTCCACACTCCACCTGAAATCCAAAGCCCCTGGGCCTCTCCCGCTTGTGTTTAGCTAGTCCTGTAATACCCACACTGCAGCTGTGTGTATGATTCCCTAACACCCTGCACAGCGCCTGCACATGCTGTGTGCCCACAAATGCTATTGAATGATTAGCTGCTGCAGGTCTTACTGTTGGACTGGAGCTGTGGTCCTAATGAGGAATTCATGGACAGCCAACTCTAGGTACTTCTTGAGCACCTAGCAGCGCTCTGGTCCCAGTGAGCTCTGCCTATGGCTGTCCCATCCAATGTTGCCCAAGTATCCAGTCTGGGCTTCTTTGGGGACCACAGAGATTTCATCCATGATCAGTGGGGTGGTTTTAGGTGGTCTGTTAATTGTTGAAATGGTGAGAAAATTGATCCTTTCTCAGTTGTTTCTTCTGCATGGTGGCCTTGAAGGTCTCAGTTCGATACTAGCAGTGAGCCCCGACTCCAAGCTGACTGACCCAACAAGAGACGTTTTTTAACCTTGTTGGTTTTTCTCTGTTAAACCATGCTGTGTAACTGCGAGAGTTTGGATGGTTGCCCTGGAAACCTCAGTTTGGCAAGTGTTCTCTAAAGCTATGAGCACAGAAAGGAGTTGAGCCACGCCCCACCCCAGCTCTGTGCAGAGGCATTCTGGAGAGAGAGGCAGGGGACTCATTTCTCTTTCCTTCTGCCCCAGCTTCCTCGCCCCTACAATAGGGATCAGGAGGATGGTTCAGTCACTTAGGCCAGCAGTGACTACTGTGAAGGCTGTGGAGTAGCAGCCGTGATTGGCGCTCAGTGTCCGTGGGGATCGGCTCCAGGACCCGCACAGATTCCCAAATCCTCTGATGTTTACGTCCCTTCTATAAAATGGCAAAATATTTGCATAGAACCTGTCACATCCCTCTACATGCTGTGTGTCATCTCCGGATTATTTAAGACACCTAATGCAATGTAAAGACTATGGAAACTGTTGTCAAACTGTATTGTTTAGGGGATAATGACAACAAAATGCAAATACAGAACAGTTGCAACCACCGAATACTTTTAAACTATTTCATTTATTACTATTATTGTGTGCATATGTGGATGATGTGTATGAGTGCAGGTGCACATGTGTCGTGGCCAGTGTGGAGGGCTCAGAAGACAACTTTCAGGAGTAGGTTCTGCTAAGTGAATTCCCAGGCTCTAACTCGGGTTATTAGCATGGATTTTTACCACTGAGCAATAATAATAATAACAACAACAAAAATAATACAAGGTTTTGCTGTGTAGCTCAGGCTCCCTGGTTCCAGCATTACAGGCATGTAACCCCACCCTAGGCCTCCATTTGCTTCGGATCTGAGGTTGGAAGGACCCAAAGCTACCGAGGGCTGACAGCACACAGCCCCATGCTGCAGCGCCGCCCTGCTCTCCCCAGTAGTAACAGCCATGTTCCCCTTGCAGGTTAACTGTTGGGAGCGATGGGCGACTGGAGCTTCTTGGGGCGGCTGCTGGAGAATGCGCAGGAGCACTCCACAGTCATTGGCAAGGTGTGGCTGACTGTGCTGTTCATCTTCCGCATCCTGGTGCTGGGGGCGGCGGCCGAGGAGGTGTGGGGCGACGAGCAGTCGGACTTCACTTGCAACACGCAACAACCAGGGTGCGAGAACGTCTGCTACGACCGCGCTTTCCCCATCTCGCACATCCGCTTCTGGGCGCTTCAGATCATCTTTGTGTCCACGCCCACCCTCATCTACCTGGGCCACGTGCTGCACATCGTGCGCATGGAGGAGAAGAAGAGAGAGCGGGAGGAAGAGATGCTGAAGAGAGACAACCCCCAGCACGGCCGTGGCCGCGAGCCGATGCGTACAGTGAGTCCGCGGGACCCGCCACTGCGAGATGACCGTGGCAAGGTGCGCATTGCTGGCGCGCTGCTGCGGACCTATGTCTTCAACATCATCTTCAAGACGCTCTTCGAAGTGGGCTTCATCGCGGGCCAGTACTTTCTCTATGGCTTCCAGCTGCAGCCACTTTACCGCTGTGACCGCTGGCCCTGCCCCAACACGGTAGACTGCTTTATCTCTAGGCCCACAGAGAAGACCATCTTCGTCATCTTTATGCTGGCTGTGGCCTGTGCGTCACTGGTGCTCAACATGCTGGAGATTTACCACCTGGGCTGGAAGAAGCTCAAGCAGGGGGTTACCAACCACTTCAGCCCCGATGCCTCAGAAGCCAGACACAAGCCCTTGGATCCCCTACCTCACACCTCCAGCTCTGGCCCTCCCAGCACCTCCATTGGGTTCCCACCTTTCTACACACACCCTGCCTGTCCCCCGATGCAGGCCATGGCCACGGGGTTTCCTGAGGCCCCACCACCACCAGCAGACTTCACAGTGGTAACCCTGAACGATGCGCAAGGCAGAGGCCACTCTGTCAAGCACTGCAATGGCCTCCATCTAATCACAGAGCAGAACTGGACCAACAGAGTGGCCGAGCAGCAGACCTCCGCTAGCAAGGCCTCTTCGGTAGCATCCAGCCCCGAGGGTCGTAAGGCAATCACCGACAGCAGTGGCAGCAGCCTGGAAGAGAGTGCCTTGGTGGTGACGCCAGAGGAGGGAGAGCAGGCCTTGGCCACCACAGTGGAGATGCACTCCCCGCCCTTGGTCCTCCTGGATCCAGGAAGGTCCAGCAAGGCCAGCAGTGGGCGGGCCAGACCTGGTGACTTGGCCATCTAGCCATAGTTTTCCCAGACAGCTTGATAGGCCTTCCCTTTCCCCCTTAGAAACCCAAAACCAAAATGCCTTTCAAATCACCAGGTAGAAAGAGAGAGAGCCTGACAGCGCTGGCATCCCCAGAAACACTGAACCAACCCGGTCAGGTGTCTGATTTAATGCTTGCTGTTCTTGTCGCTGTGGGGTATGGTGGGGATCACACCAGCGCTCTGAGATTGAGAGGGGGCGGGGTTGTTGGCTTTTCAAGATGCTCCCAGCAGCGGTTGCTCCTGGACTCCTCCACCGGCAGTTACTATTCTGCAGCAATAAAGCAACAGGTGTTTGCAGTCCTTCAAAGGGAGACAATTGGGTTTCCATTCCTAAGCTCTCCAAACAGCCCTGAGGCACAGAGACACTTAGCTCTATCTCTGTGTCATACTTTTAACTTAGAGTTGAATTTCGTTTGGGATATTTGCCAAACTGTACTAAAAAAAGATTTAGAGGGACTCTATCTAGTGTCACTTGAGTTTCTGGAATCGCATATGAAGTCCAGGCTGTCTAACTGCAGGCTGCTGCCCTCTAGAGAGGGGTTCTATGGGACAGGGCCACAGACATCACTGGTAGAGGCAGGTGGAGATGCAGAGGCGCTGGAGAGCCCTTCAGCAGAAGAGGAAAATGATGACAGTGTGGCAGGTATGCCGTAGGTATTATTTATTCTTTGATGACATTTTGACTTAGCCTGAATGGTAAAAAAAAAAAAAAGTGTATAATTGCACCCTCTCTCACACACACACACATTTTTATCTTCCATTAAAAACCATAGCACTGTTAAAATGACTACCGACCAGGAAGCTGTTTCGTTAGCTGAGATCTTGGACTTTCCTTTGAAACAAATTCACCTCCCTCGCTGGCCGACTAATCACAGGGAGGGTGTCTAGACCATAAGCTGATCACTGTGAGCCTGTACGCTAGGTCAAACTTGGTGGATTTGCGTGCATTTTAACGTTTCTGGATGGGAGGTTCACTACTATAACCAGGAAAAAGTATTTATACAGATGAATCACAGATGACCTACACTTAAAAGAAAAATACAAAATAAAACACTTCAAGTTCCCTAACCGTTTATTTATTTATTTTTTGTGCCTGTTTGCTTTCTAAAATGTAAATAAAATTGTCTTGATTTTACTGCGTGTGTAAGGGTGTGTGGCTGATTGTGGCGTGGCCACACCTCTGTTTTCCACCCACTTAAGTGCTGTCCTACAGGGAGGCTATTTATATACATGGCTGGGCAGGAAGAGGGCAAATCCTCTCTGCGGTACTCACTGCAGTAGAGCCTCTGTCACAGTCTCCATTGTCATAAGCTACTGAATAATGGTCATGCTGGCCTGTCCCCCACCCCACTGGCTTCCGCTTTGAGTAGTTCATCCTTATTCAGCAAACCTCCATTTTCCCATCCCGTTCATTTCTATAAGTTAATCTAATGATTAGTTTGGGATCATACCCCACACGCTTTCTGTCTCCTATATTAAAGGGATGGGAAGTAACTGAGGAAGATACCCTACACATGTGCATACTTAAAGGCCCATGCTCAAACACGAACATGGACAACTGAACTCTGTTCACAATGTGCTCACAAAAATGCCAATATTATTTGATTAGGCATGATCTAGCATAGACATAACCTACAGTGTGCAGGCCATGAGAAGAAGGAAAGCTTGTCTTGCATGGTGTTACTCTTTGAAGTATGATATCCTGGAGGCAGGGCTTCCTTTCCCCTGTGGCTATATGAAATCACTCTGTATTTATGCAATAAAAATAGGCAAGAGTCCACACAGATGTTTTCTGACCATTTCATGAAATCGAGATTTTGCTAACACTTTTCCTCTTTATTTAATAGGAAAAATTCATTCCTAAGCTTCTTAAAATGCGTATGTGTTGGGGAAGGCTGCTTGTTCGTTTCCCGGCCACCCAGACTCCTGAAATAATCACACAGAAACTATATTATTTAAATCACTGCTTGGCCAATCATTTCAGTATATTGCTAGCAAGCTCTTATATCTTTGGTTAACCTATGTCTATTATTTTATATTTTATTATGAGGCTTGTGGCCTACTGGCAAAGTTCCAACTGGCAGCTCACATCTTTCCCCTCTGGCAGCTCCATGGTATCTCCTCGACTCTGCCTACTCTCTCTCTCTCTCTCTCTCCCCATATATATATATATATATATGCTATATTCTGTTAAGTCATTGGCTGAAAGCAGCTTTTTTATTCATTAACCAATAAAAGCAACACATATGCAGAAGGGCTTCCCACACCATTCTCCCTTTTCTGTTTAAATAAAAAGTTTAACTTTAATATAATAAAATTACATATAACAAAACAAGTATCAAGCAAGAATTACAGTTGCAATATTTATATCTACTTTGTCTTTTATGATACCTAAGGAAACTATAACTATTCTTCAACTCCATCAAAGACCCCAGAAGGATATAATATTACCTAAGTAAACAGGAAGTGCATTGTAAGCAACTTCCAAAACTCTATAATTGACAGAGACCTCTCGCTGCCTAGACAGTCACCCAAAGTTCTTCTATAATGTTCCGGGTACCCATCTTCAGCCTACAGGCCCATAGCATCAGGCAGACTTTTCCACAAAGCAGGAAATTTCAAAGACAGTTTGCCTATATTGGCAGTTTGTCACTCATTTTCTTATGTGTCCTGTAGAATGTCTGGCAGACTCTTGAAGCAGGAACCCTGAAGGACTGTCTCACCTTCTTTAGGCAGCTTCGGCAGTCATTTTTCTGTGGGCCCTACATGCCCAGTTCACACAGCCTAGCCATCAAGCAATCTCTTATCCAAATGTCTAACCAACTCCATAAGGAGCCCCTTCAGTGCCCATGATCCTTTAAAAGTACATTGGTGCTGCCAGAAGCAGATGAGTCTCATTGTCATGAAAAATCTAGGTTCTTAAAACATATTAAATGCCATATTCTGTAGTCTTTGAAAGGTCTGAAGAATATCTATCCATCTGAAATATATCTCTATATATCTAGAAAACCTAACTAACATGACTACAAGCTTGACTATTATAGATGACTATTTATTAACCTATATTTCTTAATTATACAGTACATTTTTAAATAAGTTGCAAAAACACAATACCTTAAACAAGAGCAGAAATATATATAACAAAATTGACCAAAAAATTGTATCAGTAAACCAAGATCCATACCAATGCAGATCTCTATAGCATATCCCCCTTTAACTGTAAACATTTATAAACAATCATTTAGGGAATTTGGACGTAGTTCTCTCCAAACTGTTTCCTGCTTTTTATTGGGCGAAGTATTTTTGGGGGGGTGTTCATGATGACCTTTTGGGGGGTCTTGGTCCATAAAACTACATTAGTCTGAACTTAATCCACAGGTTCTCAACTTCTATGGAAACAAAAGCAGAAGCTCTTTTCCAAAGCAGCAAATCCTTAGGCCCAAATTTTTAAGTCAAGATATCCATTATGTTGGTTTCTCTTAGCATCCCCCAGAATCAAATATCTCTCTGCAGACAAAAAATTCAAAGAAAACACAATAATATACATAATCCAGACTCTGTGTATATTGTATCTTTACATGGCTTTTTTTCTCTGTTACCTTTTAACATTTATTTTATTATCTTTACTCCTTTAATCTATGACTGCATGTACTCTATCTCTTTAAACACTTTGTTTTATGTTTTCTAAACCATTTACTTCCTTTTATAACTCTTTATACTCTTTTTCTT
>NC_022019.1:8397469-8398730 GCF_000317375.1 Microtus ochrogaster
AAAAAAAAGAAACCCTGTCTCGGAAAAAAAAATTGGATTTTGTTCATGTTAGTGGTATTTTGTTGTTTTGTTTTGTTTTGTTTGTTTTGTTGTTATTTTGTGACAGGGTTTCTCTATGTAGTCCTGGCTGTTTTTGGAACTTGCTATGTCGATCAGGAGCCTCAAACTCACAGAAATCTACCTGCCTCTGCCTCCTGAGTTCTGGGATTAGAAGAAGCATGCACCACCACGACCAGCCTTTAAAAATTGTTTTATGAGATAGAGTTTTATGTAGTCTAGACTGGTTTTGAACTCATTATGTATACAAGGGTAGCCTTGAACTTCTGACCTTCTAAGGTGCTAGGATTATTGGAACTCTCTCTCTCTCTCTCTCTCTCTCTCTCTCTCTCTCTCTCTCTCTCTTTATTTATTTATTTATTTTGGTTCTCAAGACAGGACTTCTCTACGTAGCCCTGACTGTCCTTGAACTCATCCTGTAGACCAGGCTGGCCTCAAACTCGCAGAGATCCACCTGCCTCTGCTCCTGAGTGCTGGGATTAAAGGCGTGTGCCGCCACCACCCAGCTACTTCTTCTATCTCTTTATTTAGACTCTCAGACATCAGTTGACTCTGAGCCCAAGCTAAGGGGTGATAAAATGCGAACAGGAACAGCCACAGAACAAAATGCATTCCCAAATTCTAGACGTTCCTTCTATTACCCACCTGATAAGCTTGATTTTACTGAGATTTTTCATAAAACTAAATCCAACAAAGCAAAGGAGAGGTCAGGTAGAAACGCACATCTCGGGCGTGGCCTGGCGCTGGATGAGTAAGAAGGTGGAGCATAGTGATAGGATCTGCGTTCTCAGTGCTTTCGGGACCAGGTCTCGCTCTGCAGCTCAGGCTGGCCTGTAGGTCATAGAAATTCTCCTGCCGCAACCTCCCAGGGCTAGACTTACAGACATGAGCCTCCACATCTGACTCAAAGTACTGGTTCTTAGGGCTCTTAGGGTTTTTAGATAGACACTCTAGTGTAGGCTAGCCTTGAAATCCCTATGCCAGCAACTCTAGCTTGAGGGTCGAAACCCTGTTGAGGATCGAATGAGTCTTTCACAGGGATCAGATATCAGATATCCTGTGCATCAGATATTTACATTATAATTCATAACAAGTACCAAGATTACAATTATGAAGTAACAACGAAATAATTTATGGTTGGTCATCACCACAACCAACATGAGAAACTGTATTAAAAGGTCACAGCAAGCCGGGCGGTGGTGGC
>NC_022019.1:8398830-8400941 GCF_000317375.1 Microtus ochrogaster
GTTGGTTTGTTTGTTTTTACATAGTCCTGGCCATCATGAAACTCACTTTTAATTACACTTAACAGCCCTGGAAAGCACACTGACCTGCCTGCCTCTGGATCACCCTCCTAGTCCTAGGAATAAAAAAAATAGGCCTCTGAGTCTCGGACGTGTAATCTTTTAACGACACTTTCTAAATAGGTTCATTTTGTCAACTTTCACTCAAAACCTGAGACATACAAAACTTTTTGGATATGTTATTTTGAAAGTATAATCATCACTAAAACTGTAGCTAATTCAAATACTGGGGACTGCCAACATCTTCAGCAGGTGCCAAAAAGAGGAAAAGGAAGCAGTGGGAGACAGCAGGGAGAGAGGGGAGCATGGGTGTGGAAGGCCAGAGTTGTAGAGCAGGGGCCACACTGGGAAAGGCAATGCTGGGTCAGGCCAAACCCTTCGATGTCATCTCAGGACTGTCACAGCTGAACCCATGTCATGGACCATTCTCCCTTCTGCAGAAACACACAGTTACTTCATCTACCACAACAGATCACACCATGTAGGGCATGGCCGGGACACCCAGGAATAAAATGACCACAGGGAACACAGCCCCAGCCCTCTACCCTTATGGTCCACTCTAAAACGACAGAGATGACGCAGGAATGAGTCTATAAACCTTTATTAGATTTCACCTTTGCTCCCACTGTGGAGGGAGGCAAAGATGCCTAAGCATACAGAGAAAACTGCTTGTGAGATCTTTGGAGAGTTGAGGAATCGCCACTTGTCTTCAAAGAAGGCCTTGGTCATCATCAGAGGGTGCCCTTGGCTGTTGTTGTGTCGCCAAGAACACAGAGGGGAAACTCCCGTGGGAAACTCCTGAGGGAAAATGAATTCCGAAGACTCCCGGCAGGGATCCAGTGAAACTCTCGCTGAACATCATCTGTGATGGGTTCCCAGCAAACTCTCCTCCAGAAAACGGAGAGAAGCCATGATACCAATGCTGGTACTGGGAAAAGTTCAATTCTGTTGGAGCTTGAGGGTACTCGGGGGACAGCTGGTAACAGGCTGAGGTGAGAAGAAACAGAGAGAGAGAGAATTTAATCACGGCTCCCTGGTTCGCCCTGAGTCTGGTTCAGCAATTGCATGGCCTCTGTCATCATCAACTATGAACAAGCCACAGTTCCATTCCTGGGGGGAAAGAAGCTAGACACCCAGGGAGGCCACACATCCCTGCCGTGTGCCATGGAGGCCTGTGAGAATGGGGTTTGCCTACATCATGTGCTCTGCTCTGTGGTCATGATGGAGAGGCCAGCTGTTGCCACCCTCGGGTGGACATCAGGTATCTCTGCAGAAGGGACCAACCTGGAAAGTAGCTTTCTTGGGGTCTGTGGCCCAGGATCCTGTACAGGGACTCTGCATAAGGAGAAAACAAGGGTTCAGCCCTTGGTCTCTCGTCACACAGACTCCTGTGCAGGTTCTTCAGAGTCAGCAATAGGTTGAAACAACTATCCCAGGTCTTCCTCACGCCCCGCTGGTAGAGTCGCTGGCAGAGAAGCCTGGTCTTTTTGTGGATCTTCCTGCCTGGGTGACCGACTTCCTGTTCAACTACTTCCCACTCCAGCAGGAAGATCCTGATTTGAGAGTCCGTCCACGGGCTATGGGAACGATCTGCAACAGACAGAGGGATGGGGTTGGTTCCGTGGACAGATGCACATGCACATGTGGACTTTCCCTGGGGCCCCTTGTTGCACACCCACTCAAGAGCCACAAGGGCATCATTGACTTTCCCAGAGACTATCGACAGCTGCTTGACAGCCCTGGATCCAGCATCCACACTGCCGTACAGCCTGAGGGCACACTCACTGGGAAAGCATAGGTGTCTTCTGTATTAAAAAACATTTCAAAACAGAAAGGGGCTCTCACAGAACTAGCGCTCCCAGCAGACACTGCCCGTCCTGACACACACTCATAACCACCTCCAGCACTCAGGGAGCTCGTCACAACCTCAGAACCTATGGACACACATACTGAGAGAAGGTCAGAAATCTCAACCCACTGGGTGCCCCTCGATCCTCAGCACCACTGTCCACATCTAGGGTCTCACCTGAACCCGTAAATCACAGAACAGAAGA
>NC_022019.1:8401041-8404832 GCF_000317375.1 Microtus ochrogaster
TGGAACTAGCTCTTGTAGACCAGGCTGGTCTCGAACTCACAGAGATCCGCCTGCCTCTGCCTCCCGAGTGCTGGGATTAAAGGCGTGCACCACCATCGCCCGGCTCCAACAACTTTTATTTTAAACAAAACATTTGAACTGAGTCTGGGTGGCACAAGACTCTAACTCTAGGTTCCTGGGAGGCTGAGACCGCACACATGTGGTGAATACACACACATACATACAGGCAAAACACTCGGGTGTAATTTAATACATCTTTCTAAAAAGAAAGACATTCTACCCATAGCTGGAGCCAGACTCCAGCTAGAAGTCTAACTACTGCCAGCTTTTATACTTCATTCACGTCCCTGAGTTTCAAAGTGACTTGCTGAGTGAGGAGATGGAGCCGGCAAAATAACAGCACTGGACTGTGTCCACTTTCTCTTCTCTGGAACCGATGAATGTTACCTCGCTCCCAAAGAGACTTCCTAGATATGTCTAAATTAAGGCTCCTGAATGGGTGCATGACCTGGGTTATAAAAGTGGGAGAACAGCACGCCTTTAATCCCAGCACTTGGGAGGCAGAGGAAGGTGGGTCTCTGTGAGTTCAAGGACAATCTGGTGTACACAGCAAGTTCCAATACAGGCTCCAAAGCTACACAGAAAAACCCTGTCTAAAAAGCCAAAATAAATAAATAAAATAAAAAATAAACGTGGGAGACATATGGTCTCAAGGGTCTTCAGAGAAAAGAAGGCCATGTGACTGGGGAAGGAAAAATTAGAGTGATGCATGAATGTACATATGTGTGCACACGCACACGCACACACAGAGAACACACAAAGAAAGAAATTGACGTGATGGAAGATGGAGGATGGGCTGACATCCAAGGCGGGCGAAGAGTCACTGGAAGCCCAGAACCCAGCAGCTGCCACCTTGATTGGAGCCCAGTGCTGATGTTCTATTTCGGTTTGCAGAGTGGTGAGGATGAGAGATGTCTGCACTAATCTCATTGCAGATTGTTGCTGGAACCATGGGGAAGGCAACCTGAAAGGCTTACAAGATCTCACTCCAAACTGGCCTGTAACTTTCCACGGAGCCCTCCTGTCGACGCCTGCTGATATGCTGTCTCGCGGGAGTAGTCCTGGGAAGATGCCGTGAGATCAGCCAGTGCTACAAAAATTCCAGGACAGTCTGGAAATGGTACCCCCACTCCAGGAAAGAATTTCTTCTCTTCCTACCACCTCTGTTCTGGCGCTCACATCCAGGGAAGTTCTTAGTCAACTTCACCGATTTATTTTGAGGGACACAACCAGAGAGAAAAAAGATTCTTCCGGCTAGGTGAGAGATGTCATATACCATGGCGATACCATGAGGCCTGGGACAGCTAAAAGAATGATATAATTAGGAACACGTCTGAAAGGGTTGTCGTTATCAGCAATGTTTTGATGACATCAGCCATTTTTTTTGAAGATTTGCATTCTATAAGACATATTCCAGAGGACCACAAAACAAAAGAATCAATGAATCTATAATATTCCATGTTTCCTGTTGATTTTGACAGGCATTTAACAAAATCTGATTAAGTTTCTGTTTGAGTTGAAATCCTTTTATTTGTTAAGTATGGCTATCACGTGTGTGCATCAGGTAATATCCATTCCTAATCACTGATGATAGTAAATTGTAATCAAGCAAAACTGTAAAATCTCTAAACGCTTTGAAGATCCAGAGTCTGCTAAAAAAAAAAAAAAATACATGCTCAGGGCTGTGCTGTGTTGTTGGCACCTCCATGTGTTAAGATTTGCTTAATAATCCTCTTAGAAAGTCATATAACCAGACGGTGGTGGCGCACGCCTTTCATCCCAGCACTTGAGAGGCAGAGGCAGGCGGATCTCTGTGAGTTCAAGACCAGCCTGGTCTACAAAGTGAGTTCCAACTAGTACTATTACACAGAGAAACCCTGTCTCAAAACAAACAAACAAACCAGGAAGACTAGGTGGAATGGTGACATACAACTTTCTGTGAAGACATCACTGATTAAGCCATCTTGTGGTTTGTTTGGTCTGGTCTGGTCATCCAACAAGGAGGGAGGCCCTTACTGTTTGATCTGATGCCGTGTGTGTGTGTGTGTGTGTGTGTGTGTGTCACAGACATTCAGGAAGAGAATGTTAAAAGCCTATTTTCTTGGTCAAATTTAAGAGATTGGGAGTTCTAGAGAGCTTTAGAAGGAAAGGCTCTAAGGGTGGGTTTACCTAAAGTCTGTTAGGAAATATTGAAGATATTGACTTTGTTGAGGCTCAGGGTCCCTTGTGGACTCGGGCCAGAAAGTAGGCTAGGGGCAGGACTGGGACAGAGTGCTGGGAAATGCTGTCCCCATGACACGGCTCCTTTTTGTAGCAGAAGTCCACCCTAGTCAATTTGCCAACCATGTCACCTTATGTCATGCTTAATTTGCAAATGAAACACTAATCAGGTTATAATTGTACCTAAAGTGGCATAACTATCTGATATACATTTGCAAATATATTATATATTTAGCCAGCTCTTAATTATGCCTAAAGTGATCAAACTATTTCTTTAAAACTGCAAAGGCATTATAAATTTAGATCAGGTGACAAGATCCCTTGGCAGACATTCTTGAAGTATCTGAAACTTAAAAATGATAACATTTAATATTCTCTTAATTGATGCAACATCATTCTACCACACAGCTACATACATCTCCAGCTCCAACCAGTTTCCATAGGTTCTGGAGAACCAGAGGTGATGAAGCACCGACCTCTAGTTGTAGGAGGACTGGAGAATGTCAATGGTATTGAGCTGTTGTCTATGAGAGTAGGGGATCCCCTTGTGGATAGGAGACTCAGTGCTCGAGGTTTGAAGCACAGGGTAGAGGGGAGGTTCCTGATCATCCAGGAACTGAACCTCCACCAGGACCACATCCCCTGCCCTCTTTATTAATGGCCCCCCATTGAAATGGCAAGGATGAGGCAGGAGTTACTTCATAGACCATTATTTCATGAGGCTGAGACAGGAAGCTTGCCCAGATTTCTAAAATTCTTATTCTAGAACAGTTAGCAAAACTACAGTCTCAATGTAAAAGTATCAAGGAAACAGCAAAAAGATAGGCAAATCATTTCAATGTCACCTTTGAGACAGTTTTTGTTGTTGTTTTTGTTGTTTGTAGATAGCCCTAGCAAACATGGAACCCACTAAAATGTAGACCAAAGAGTCGAGGATTTCACGCTGATGTTCCTGCCTGCCTCTGGATCTCCTCAGAAATGGGATTCAAGGTGTGGGCCTTCATGACTAGTGTATCCAGTAACCTAATACAGCTGCTAAATATCTTCACTTCATGTAAACTTTGACTGAAACCCGAGATAGACAGAACTTGTGGGATCTGTTATTTTTTAAATAACGATCATCTCTAAAACTGTAGCTAATACAAATACAGGGATGGGCAGCATCTTCATCTAGAGGCAAAAAGAGGAAAAGGAGGCAGTGGGAGACAGCAGGGAGAGGAGGGAGCATGGGTGTGGAAGGTCACAGTGGTGGAACAGGGGCCACACTGGGAAAGGCAATGCTGGGCCAGGACAAACCCTTCACTGTACTTTTCCTACAATTATGAATCCTAATGCAAACATTTAGTATTTATGACGGGCATAGGAGACAACAGCAATAGAGGTGGTTGTTCCACCCCCATTATGGAGTCAGGACCCACAGATTGAGAATTCCCATGCTGAAGCCTATCCAGGAATTGTTGACAAAATCTATATCTGTACCACCAGGTCTCACATCCACTTAGCACCAAATA
>NC_022019.1:8411494-8412830 GCF_000317375.1 Microtus ochrogaster
CTCAGAGTCTGGAGTGTGGAGGAAGACCTCTGCTCACTTTCCTGGCCTCTGCAGGTCAGAGACTCTTTGGACAGCTGGCTCCTTATAAAGCTCTTGTTAGTGATTGAATCCGGCCCACCCATCTGGATTATAGGGCAGGTGGGCAGAGGATCACAAGGAGCCTTTAATCCCATCTCAGGAGGCTGAGACAGGAGGCTTCCCCAGACCTTAACTACTCTACATGTCGAGTCACGTGTTGAGGGCTCACATACAACAGCAGAGCTGAAGTACGCAGGAGATTATAACATGGGTTTCGGGCACCAGGACAAGAGAAAGTCAACTGGCAAGCATGGGTATGAAGGATAAGTGCGTCTGTTTCTTTTAATTTTCCTTTGGAGACAGGGTTGTCATGTGCACTGGGGCTGGCTGACAACTCCCCCAATAACATAGGATGACCTTGAGCCCCTGAGATGCCTGCCCTCAGTGGTCTGGGATTTTGACCGTCTGCAGGCCCAGCTGCTATGCAAAGTGCCATGGACAGGAGTTAAGATGGAAGCCCCATATCAGAAGAGCCTCCCTAATTAGCCAACGTCCCATGGAAGCCCTGGCTTTTCTGGTGTTGACAACCACGGCGTACAAGCATGGCTTAATACTCTTTGACCAAAGAACATAGCTATAGGTTCTGTACTAGTCAGAGTTGTCTGGAATAAGAGGTCTAGTAGGATGAATATCTATATCTTTCTGTCTCCCTGCCTCTCCCTCCCTCTCACCCTCACTCTTCTGGCCATCTTCATGTTGTCTGTGTGTCTGTCTCTCTTTCACTCTCCCTCTGTCTCTTTTTTCGCTCTCCATGTATGTGTATGAAGAGCTTTTACTCCAGGGACATAGAGGTTAATGCCACAGTGGTTGCCTGTGATCAGAAGGTCCACAAATCCAGTAGATGTTACCCTCTAAGGATGAACATCTCAGCTGATCTTGAGTATTTGTCAAATTCTCAAAAGTACTATCACTAACGGAGTGGTTCTCAATGTTCCTAATAATTGGACCCTCTAATAAAATTACCCCTTTGTTGTCAGGCCTCAACCATACTATTAGTTTGCTGTTATTTCATAACTGTACTTTTCCTACAGTTATGAATCCTAATGCAAACATTTAGTATTTATGATGGTCTTAGGAGACAACAGTAATAGAGTTGGTTGTTCCACCCCCATTATGGAGTCAGGACCCACAGATTGAGAATTCCCATGCTGAAGCCTATCCAGGAATTGTTGACAAAATCTATATCTGTACCACCAGGTCTCACATCCACTTAGCACCAAATAGACACACAGAGGCCTACATTAATTATAAACTGCTG
>NC_022019.1:8413345-8414504 GCF_000317375.1 Microtus ochrogaster
CAGCCCCCCATTAACTCTTATAACTTATATTAACCCATTATTCTTGTCTATGTTAGCCACAAGGCTCAGGACCTTATTCAACGAGGCAGTCACATCTTGCTTCCTCTGTGACTAGGTAGCGACTGTAGTCTTAAACTTCCCTCTTTCCAGAATTTTCTTGGCCCTGCCTCTACTTCCTGCCTGGATCCTGGTTAATCAGCATTTTATTAAAATACAATATACAGGGAAGAGACCATTGTCCCACAGCACTCCAAACACACACATTTTTTCACCAAGAATTCTGAATCAAATCTCCTTTGTTTAGTGTTTCTCCTGACCATTATCCAAAATATCTTGTAATCAGCATTCTAAACAAAGGCAAACATGCATAATCAATTATTTGGGAATGTAACCATAGTTTTCTAATCTATTTCCTTGTACTGAGGAGGCGAGCAGGCCTGATTTTCGTCCTACCTGACTCCCACATGGTTAGATTTACACATGAAATAACAACACACATTTTTATTCTTTTAAACACTTTCTAGCCCATTATCTCTAGCCCCTTACTGGCTAACTCTCACATCTTGATTAACCCATTTGTATTCATGTGTGTTGCACCACGAGGTAGTGGCTTACAGGGAAGATTCTAGCCAAAGACGTCCATCTTGGGTCAGAGCTTCATCGTTTGTGCCCACCTCACTTCTTCCCTGCATTCTGTTCTGTCTACTCCACCCACCTATGTTCTGACCTATCAGGCCAAGCAGTTTTCTATATTAATTAACCAATGAAAGCAACAAATAGATAGAGGACCCACCTACATCATTTCCCCTTTTTCTGTTTAAACAAAAAAGAAAGGCTTTCACTTTAATATAGTAAAATTACAGATATCAAACAGTTATCAAGCAAGAATTAAAGTTACAATATTTATATCTACTTTATCTTTTATCATAACTAAGGAAAACTATAACTATCTATTTATTCTTCAACTCCATCAAAGACTCCAGAAGGATATAATATTACCTAAACAAACAAGAAATAGACAACTTCCAAAACTCTGGAAATGACAGAGACATCTCGCTGCCTGTACAGTCACCCAAAAGTCCTCTGTATCGTTGGGGCATCCATCTTTGGCCTTCAGGCCCATAGTATCCAGCGCACATTTCCATGAAGCAGGAGATTT
>NC_022019.1:8433039-8434424 GCF_000317375.1 Microtus ochrogaster
CATTCTCATCTCATGGAAAGCTTGGTTGTCAAGTCTGGCAATAAAACTTCCAGTGAATATTGGAGGTTCCCTTGTGCAAGGGCCATATGAGGAACTGACAGACCTGTCTTTTGAGAAGTCCTCACCCACTCTCTCCAACTCACATCCTCCCCAATTTCCTTTCTGTTCTCATAGTACTATAAGTTCCTAATAGTCTCCCCTAATAAATGCCAGTTGTGCGTCACACAACCAAGGATATCAGACCAATTATAAGACCCAATACTTCTCCATCTCCTGCAAATAAACATGGCCATTGCCCAGGGCATTTCTAGAAGAGACTGGATTTCAGCACTTTAGGGTCATTCGAGTCTACTCAATCGTGTCGGTAGAAGCTTCTCTAACGCCAGGTCTCACAACCATTAAGTCTCTAAGAAACACACAGATGTTTATGCTAATTAGAAACTCTTTGGCCCATTGCTCAGGCTTATTATTAACTAGCTGTTACAACTTAAAATAACCCATAGTACTTGTCTGTGTTAAGTTAGTTGACTAGGTACTATTTATTTCTCAGTGAGGCATGCTCATCTTGCTTTCACTACATTCTCCTAGTCTGGTTGCCCTGCCTATACTTCCTGCCTGGCTACTGTCAATCAGTGTTTTATTAAACCAATAGCAGCGAGAAACCTTTACTGTATACAAGAGTGTTATCGCACAACATTTCCCATTTTCTTTACTTTTCAGAACAAAAACCCTGATTCTAATCTCCTTCCTTTAGCTTTTTTCCTGACCATTATTTATAACAACTTCAAACCAACCCACTAAACACAAACATGCATAGTCCATTTTTTTTGGAATGTGTGCTTTCTTTTTTAGGTTATTCCTGCTGTCTGGAGATGCTGATAATGTAATGGAGACATAAAACTTCAGCATTATGGTCAAGTCCTTACTGGAGTATTTGTTAGGGCTGGATCATATCAAAGCTGTTCTGAATGTAGAACTCAGAGGAGACTGCAACAGAGCTGCTCTGAGACATTGGATCACCTCGGCCACCCGTTCCGTTTGGAGATTTTTCAGGGGGTCTTCTGTGAGCAAACCTTATTTTTCCTAACCATTATTGAATCCACAGTGTCTCATTTCCAGTGCAAACAAAAACAAAACTTCTTCTCCATAGTCAGCTATCTTTTGACTTCAATTTTGAAGTCAAGGCAATATCAAAATACATAGATTGAATTATTCCAGAAGCATTTATAATCAAGTGTCATTTCACAGCTATTGCTCCTCCTCAGTAGACAGATAGTTCAAAGAAAACACAATAACATACAGGATCTAGGTTCTCTGCATATTTTCCATTTTATGTGGCTTTTTTTTACACTATTACTTTTATATTTTGCTTTGGGTTTTTTTTT
>NC_022019.1:8434524-8445073 GCF_000317375.1 Microtus ochrogaster
AAAAAAAAAAAAATGTTAACTGTGTTTCCAGTCAGCGGGAGCCTCTGTGTCTTAGCTGTGCCATGGTTAAGGACGACGCCCCATGCAGCATTAACCAAACAATAGACTCATCATTTATCTAAGATGCTGCTACATTCTCATCTCATGGAAAGCTTGGTTGTCAAGTCTGGCAATAAAACTTCCAGTGAATATTGGAGGTTCCCTTGTGCAAGGGCCATATGAGGAACTGACAGACCTGTCTTTTGAGAAGTCCTCACCCACTCTCTCCAACTCACATCCTCCCCAATTTCCTTTCCGTTCTTATAGTACTAAAATTCCTAATAGTCTCCCTAATAAATGCCAGTTCTTCTCCATAGCAAGCTTTCTTTTGACTTCAATTTTGAAGTCAAGGCAATATCAAAATACATAGGTTGAATTATTCCAGCAGCATTTATAATCAAGTGTCATTTCACAGCTATTGCTCCTCCTCGGTAGACAGACAGTTCAAAGACAACACAATAACATACAATAACATACAGGATCTAGGTTCTCTGCATATTTTCCATTTTATTTGGCTCTCTTTTTTTGCACTATTTCTTTTATATTTGTTTTGGGTTTTTTTGAGACAGGGTTTCTCTGTGTATCTTTGATCATCCTGAATTTCACTCTGATGACCAGACTGGCCTCAGTCTCACAGAGATCCACCAGCCTCTGCCTCCCAAGGCTGGGATTAAAGGTGTCTGCCACCACGCCCATCTCCTCTGTTTCTTTTTTAAGAACTTTTTCTATCCTATTTCTCTTCTTTTCCAAGCCTACATTTATTTTTAAACACATTGTCATCTGCTTAAGAAGTTTTTTTTCCTAAACCTGTCGTTGCTGTATATGTCTAACTTTTTCTGGCCACATGATTCTTTAATCTGCTAAGTGTCATGGCTAGGATTAAAGCTATGGCTTTGGTGGCTGGCTCTGCCTCTTTCCTCAGCTTCCTGAGAGTCTGGTTTTATAGTGGAGGTGCAAGCAGGAGCCATGTTTCTTGTTACAGCTCTGTAGTTTCTCAGTGTGTGGAACCACTGACTGCTCATGAACACAAGTCCAGCGTTTGATGGCAGCGCCTCTCAGATCACAGAGATCTACTCAGCCTCCCGAGTGCTAAGATTAAAGGCGTGCACATCTACCGATGTCATTTTTTTTTTTTTCGAGACAGGGTTTCTCCGTAACTTTGGGTTCCTGTCCTGTAACTAGCTTTTCTAGACCAGGCTGGCCGTGAACTCACAGAGATCTGCCTGCCTCTGTCTCCCAAGTGCTGGGATTAAAGGCGTGCAACACCACCGCCCGGTCAGACCGAAATTCTTATAACTTATATTAATCTTATGGGGACCTAAAGAAAACTTAAAATTATGATCAAGTCCTGACTGGAGAATTCTGTTAGGCTTGATCATCTGGTCATCAGTCTTTGAACTATTCTCGATGCAGAACTCAGACATCTGGGCCATTCCTCCTATCTTTAGGCAGGGAACACAGAACTGAATACTGGGAGAAAGAAGGGCAGAGGGAGAAGCCATGGATCCACTGCCAAATAGAAGTGCTGAAACTTTGCTAGTAGGCCACGACCTCGTGGTGATTCACAGGTTAATAAAACTGGATTAAATTAAGAGGTAAGATATAGCCAATAAGAAGCTAGAGCTAATGGGCCAAGCAGTGTTTTAATTAATACAGTTTTTGTGATTATTTCAGTTCTGGTTCTCTGGAACAGACATGCGGCTCCTTACAACAGAATATTACTGACTTTGTACCTCTGTCAATTTCAGAGATGGGTTCATATTCAAGGTATTAACTATGTTTTTCGAGTTTTCCTTGAATGACACTGAACAACATGTTAAAAACCCCTAATATGATGCTTGCTATGAATACCACATGGGTTCATATCCACGTGCAGTGGAGACGTATGTCAGAGACACACTTTAGGGCTAAAACCCTTCAGAGATCAATTGTAAGACGAATATCCCTGTCATCCTCCAGAAAACCCAAGATTTGATTCTCCCCGACTCACCTGCATATTCCTCCTGAGACTGCTCTGCTCCACAGAGTAGGGACCTGGGCTTCTCAGGGTGCTGTTGGGCGCTCAGAGTCTGGAGTGTGGAGGAAGACCTCTGCTCATTTTCCTGTCCTCTGCAGGTCAGAGACTCTTTGGACAGCTGGCTCCTTATAAAGCTCTTGTTAGTGATTGAATCCGGCCCACCCATCTGGATTATAGGGCGGATGTGCATAGGATCATAAGGAGCCTTTAATCCCAACTCAGGAGGCTGAGGCAGGAGGCTTCCCCAGACTTCTACTTCTCAGTCTCCATTCAAAATTACCAAAGAAGCAAAGCCAAAACAAGGCAAGTTATCTTCATTTTCTATTCTGAGTATTGTTTCTTGGTTTGTTTGTTTTTATATCGTCCTGGCCATCGTGAAACTCTCTCCTATTTTCACTTAACAGTCCTGGAGTTCACACTGACCTGCCTGCCTCTGGATCACCCTCCTAAGTGCTAGGAATAAAGCATGAGTCTCAGACATGTAATAATCTTTTAACGACATTTTTTCTTTTTTTTGGTTTTTCAAGACAAGGTTTCTCTATAGCTTTGGTGCCTGTCCCAGAACTAGCTCTTGTAGACCAGGCTTGCCTCAAACTTTCAGAGATCCGCCTGCCTCTGCCTCCTGAGTGCTGGGATTAAAGGCGTGTGCCACCACTGCCTGGCTTTAACAACATTTTCTAAATATATTCATTTTGTCAACTTTCATTGAAAACCTGAGACCTTTTGTATCTGTTATTTTGTAAGAATCACCTCTAAAACTGTAGCTAATGCAAGTATTTGGTAAGTGGAGCTTGGAGAAAAAAGGAAACAGTGGAAGACAGCAGGGAGACAGGGGAGCATGGGTGTGGAAAGGGCAGAGTGGTGGAGCAGGGGCCACACTGGGAAAGGCAATGCTGGGCCAGGCCAGAAGCCTTTACTGTCATCTCAGGACTGTCACAGCTGAACCCCTGTCATGGACCACTCTCTCTCCTGCAGAAACACACAGTTGCCTCATCTACCACAACACATCACACCATGTGGGTATTCACATTACAATTCATAGCAATAGTAAGTTTACACTTATAGAGTGGCTCTAAACAATTGAAGGTTGGAGGTCACCCCAATAAGAGGGATATGTCAAATGATTGCAGTACCAGGAAGATTGAGCACCACTGGTCTATACCATGTGTGGGAAGGTTTCCATCCTGTGCTCGCTGTCATTGAAAGGATACCTGAGTGACACCATGAATAATCACCTTGAACAGGGATCCGCAGGATTAACTCTGAGGGTTAGGGACCACCTTCGTTCTGCTCCCTGGTGGGGGTTCCTAGTTTGCTTTTCTTGATTCAGTATCTCATGGATTGTGGGTTATCATCCAACCCACGTTCTAGCTAAGGACGAGCATGAATTTCTGCCCCTCCTCACTGGATCTCTCTGTTGCTGGGATGATCCACACACTTATCTGGACTCATATGATGTGGGATTTCCCCTCTGCATGGGTTAATATAGAACCTGGCTTGGACTGATAGGGCAGAGTAGAGCTAGGCAGAGAAAACTAAACTCAATGCCGGGAGAAAGAAAGTGGAGTTTAGGGAGAAGCCATGTAGCCCTGCCAGAGACAGATGCCAGAACTTTACCTGGTAAGTCACAGCCTTGTGGCGATATACAGATTAATAGAAATAGATTAATAAATTAATATGTAAGTTAGCCAATTAGAAGCTAGAGCCAATGGGCCAAGCAATGATTTAATTAATACAGTTTCTGGGGGGTTATTTCAAGGCTGAGCTGCCGGGAACAAACAATTGGTCTCCTTATAGCACTCATATACAACAGCTGAGCTGGAGTACGTTGGAGATTTTAACATGGATTTTCGGCACCAGAACAAGGGAAAGTCAACCTGGCAAGCCTGTTGGATAGGTGCATCTGTTTCTTTTCTTCTTCCTTTGGAGACAGGGTTGTCATGTGCCCTGGGGCTGGCCGAAAACTCCCCCAATAGCATAGGATGACCTCAAGTCCTGATATGCCTGCCCTCCATGGTCTCGCACATCTGCCTGTCCACAGGCCCAGCAGCTATGCAAAGTCGCATTTAAAGGAGTTAAAAGGTGAGCTGTGCATCAGGAGAGCCTTCCTACGTAACCAACGTCTCATAAAATCCCTGTCTTTTCTGATGCCGATTCCTGGGGCTTCCTAGCAAGCCTTAATAGTTTCAATTACTGAACGTATTATTCGTTTTGTATTATTCAGAGTCCTCTCGAGTAACAGAAGTACAGAATGAGGGAGAGAGATTATCTGTGTGTGTTGTGTTTTTACATACATACGTATATAAGGAGATTTCTAGAAAGCCATATGGGTCGTAGTACAGCTAATCCAACAGTCTCTGCTGGTGAATCGGTGGTTCCAAAATTTCCTTAGGTGTTTATTCCCTGAGGCTGAAGATCTCACCTGTCAATCAGTATGCACTGGAATCCCAAACTAGTAGGCTCTCATGTCAGCGCTGGAATGGAATGGACTTGCCGCTGAGGTGAGAACAGGCAAAGAGCAAACACCTCCTTCCTCCACGTGCTTGCGTACAGGTTTCCAGTGCAAAGGTTTGCCCAGATTAGGCCTTGGCTAATAGTGTCTTCCTGGCTGGAATTCTGGTGAAAGGTGTGTATGTTCCTACCTCAAAGATCTGGATTAGAATTAGGTCTTCCCACTGCAAACTGAGCAGTAATCCCTCACAGGTGTGTCCTCCATTTGGGTGTTTTTCACTAATTCCAAATGTTGTCAATATGGCTGCCAATAATAGCTGTCACGGTGGCCTAGCAAGAATCTATTTCTTCAAAAAGAAATCAAGTTGAAGACATTGTCCTGAATGAAGCAGGAGCTACAGTGAAACAGAAGGTGTACAGGAAAAGTCGGGGTCTCCTTTGAGTCTCTGAGTCTCAATGATGAAGTGTCGCGTCCACCCTCGATCAGCAAGGAAAAACGCAACACCCGGAGCTCTTCTATCTCCTTCTCTTTCTCTCTCTCCTTGACCTCTCTCCTCGGGCAAACCTCTCCCAGCCCTTAAGTAGGCACGGGCTGCCAATCCCGGATTGCCAGGTGGGCACTGCCCATAGGCCCACGCATATGCAAGCAGCTGATGATCATTGCGTGATCAGGCATAAGTCAGGTCTTAGCCATCTCAGGAGTTGATTATACATCTCCATCAGTTGTGATTCCATGCAGCTCGCTACAGTTCCCCCTTTTGTTTTGTAAAGCATCAGGCAAGAGTAGAGGTCTGATCTCTGTTAAAAATGAAACATGTACTAGTGTTTGTCCAGGTGTCATCCACTCAGAGAACACTAGACCTGTCCGGTGCCTTTTTACAGAGGTGGGAGCTAGACACCAACCCACATGCAATCAGACTTGCTCTTACATCTCTAGCCAAACTTGGGGAGACTGTCCTGCTTCAATGACCGTGAAGGCCTGAATGATCACAACTGCATTGCAATGCTGTGAAACCCTTATGTGACAAATGCACCACAGGCATACCAGGGAGGCAAGCATCATTAAGCCTGTTAGGGCTCCTATCCCACCCACTCCTTCAGATGATCCATGGAGTGATCCAGGAAGATAGTTCTTCTGCCAGGCTGGTATCCATGCGTGTGGAGTTCACAGTCACCATCACCACCCGCAACTTTTCCAGTTGTTGTTCAAATTCACCAGACCAATTACCTAAAAGACAGCTAGACAATTCTTTAAGTTTTTCATATCACACACAGCCCCGGATGGATAGAAATGTCTGACAGACTAGGGTATAGACTTGCCTCTAATAACATACCCCAGCTGCCATACCCCCGTGGCACATTTATTCCTGTCAGCTGAGTGCATGGAAGACACCTTCTCCCTCGTGCACCTCTTTGGCTTCCCTAGCAACCCAGCTGATCCTGCTTCTGCTCTGAAAGGGCCCCGCTTAAACTAAGTTTTAGGGAATTTGGGCGTTGTCAATCCATCTGGCTACTTCCTGCTGAGCGGGGTCGTTGCGTTCTTACAGGTATTTACTACAATCTACTGCCATTTTCCATTCGCGCTCGGACTCAGGTCACATCGACAAAACTGTAAGGTGGAGGCATGGTGGGGTTGAGTGGCCAGCCACCCCGGTCCTGGCGGTTGCCCCGGGGCTGGGACAGAGGTTCTGGCCAACAGATCTTACTGAGTTTGTGTTGTGCTGCGCACTTCTACGCCTCAGGGCGTCCATGCTGGGAGTGGCCTAGCGTTCTGACCTTCTCGGTCCTCAAGGCTGGTCCCGGTGTTCGCAGCCTCGCAGACCCTCAGTGCTGCTTGGCCTTGGAGCCGCCTGGATCTCCTTGGCCTTGGAGCTGCAGCTGCTCACACTCCACTGCAAACTCCAGACTCCTCGGAAACTCAAACCACACAAATATACCTCCCTTCCTTAGCATACCTTGTTCATTGGCAAAATTCAGATCTCTACCAGGCTTATCCCAGGATGACACATTAAGATTGCCAGAGACGGCAAACCAAGGTGCAATTGTGTCACATTCAGTCAAAAACCTCTCCAAAGCGCTGCGTAACAGTGATGTTGAAGCGCCCATTCTAAACTCCCATTCTTTTAGTTTCATTTTAAACTTCCACTTTGATCGTGGCTATACTTTAAACCGTCTGCTTTGGTCGCGGCCCTATCACCCCCACTCTCCCTTCTTCTACTGGCGAGAGCAGAAAACCCGCTTTTTGTCGCGGATCCCCAATCTTTACCTTGAGGATTATTTGGTGCACTCCCTGGCTGCAGCAAGTTCTGGGCTCCACAGAGAGAGGTTTGGAGGTTCCCCGTACGAGGCCACCACTTGTCGCGTCCACCCTCGACCAGCAAGGAAAAACACAACACCCAGAGCTCTTCTTGCAGCAGTTTTCAGGACTTTATTCACAGCAATCTCCTCCTCCTCCTCCTCCTCCTCCTCCTCCTCCTCCTCCTCCTCCTCCTCCTCCTCCTCCTTCTCCTTCTCCTCCTCTCTCTCCTTAACCTCTCTCCTCCGGCAAACCTCTCCCAGCCCTTAAGTAGGCACGGGCTGCCAACCCCGGATAGCCAGGTGGGCACTGCCCATAGGCCCACGCATATGCAAGCAGCTGATGACCATTGCGTGATCATAGCATAAGTCAGGTCTTAGCCATCTCAGGAGTTGATTATACATCTCCATCAGGTGTGATTCCACGCAGCTCGCTACAATGAAGCCTAACAAGGGAGTCAATGCTCTAGATCAATTGCCCAGAGAGGGTTATGGGAAGGGGAAGGGGGAAGCCATGCCTTATAAATTGGCCAGTTCAGACACCTTCCAACAAGCAACTACATGAGGGGTCACAGAGGAATGACTTTAGAGAATGAATAAGGAAACCTAAGGTGTAGGGAGGGAGACAGTGTTAGGGGAGCACACTCAGAAAGAGACAAGCAGACAAATGTCCATGCCACACGGATGGCTGTAGCCTATAAACTTCCTCCCTAAGGGTGGGGATTCTGGGAAGGAAAAAGTATCTCGTTAAAGGACTATTAATTCTTACTATCTCTTTATCTAGACTTCAGGTAAGCCAGCCTTCCTTGGGGAGTTCCCTTGGACAGGTGAATGCAGCGTTCAATTGGAATTCTAGGTCTCCACCCTGGCCAGAGATTCAATTTTCTTGACCAGGAATTGAATTCTACTCTAACAGTATGAGAAACAAATTTAGGGACAGAAAGTCTCATGTTATATTAACAAACTAGCAGGTTGGTGGTAGCACGTATCTTTAACCTCATCACTCAGGAGGCAGAGGGAGGTGAATCTCTGTGTGTTTGAGGCTAACCTGGACTACTGAATGAGTTCCAGGACAGCCAAAACTACAGAGAGAAACCCTGCCATGAAAAAAACAAAGCAAGTCAGGTAGTGGTGGCAAACACCTTTAATCCCAGCACTCGCAGACAGAGACAAACAGATGTCTGTGTGTTTGAGGCCAGCCTGGTCTACAGAGCAAGTTCTAGGACAGACTCCAAAGCTACAGAGAAACCCTGTCTTGAAAAACAAACCAACAGAAAACATGCTAGAAGGGAAAGAGGCAAGTGGGAGCAGGGACAATACGTGAGAAGACAAAACTTGTCAAGTCTAACGAGAATCCTATCCACGGATTCAAACCCAATGATTTCCAAGTCGCCCTCACAGTGCCTCAAGACTCGTAGAGGAAGTATAGACATGAAGGCATGAAGGAGCTACAAAGGGGATTCTTCTCTTAGTACTCAGGTCAGGTCAACTTAGGTCAGGTCTCAGGTCAGGTCAACTCTGCTTACAATTTGTGGGGTTTTTGTTGTTGTTGTTGTTACTGGGGTTTTTTTGTTTTGTTTTGTGTTGTGTTGTTTGGTTAGGTTTGGTTTTTTTGAGAAAGGATTTCTCTGTGTAGCCCTGGCTACCCTGGAACTCCCTTTGTAGACCAGGCTGGCCTCGAACTCACAGAGATCCACCTGCCTCTGCTTCCCGAGTGCTGGGAATTAAAGGCACAGAGAATCTTGGTCATTCGTGTTTCTTTACATTTTTTTCTATTATATCATGAATATTCTCGATATTAGTACATTTTCTTCTTCAAATTTATAAATGTAAAGACTGCAGTCCAACTAACCCAGCAGTTAGCTGTGAATAGATAGTCCAAGAATCTAGTAGTTGTACCCACGGAGCTGGGTGTCTCAGCTGGTCTCTGCATCTGCTGAATTCTGAAGAAGCAGGCTCCAATGCCAGTGAAGACATCGATGTAAAGGCAGGGAGACTAGGAAGGAAAAGGATTGCCTCCATTTACTGTCTTTACCTAGACTTCCAGCAGAAGGTGTGGCCCAGATTAAAGGTGTGTGCTGCCCCAGGTCCCTGGGGGAGTTACTTACACAGGTGTACACGCACACCTGTAACCATGACACTAAGGCAGGATCACTGAGATCTGGCCAGCCTGGGCTACAGAGCAGATTGAAGATAACCTAGACTACAGTGTGAGGCCCTGTCTCAAAAACCAGCAACAACAAAATAAATAGATTCCGCCATTTCACTGTATGGTCATTTGTTTAATCAGAAGCCAGTTCTGTACAGATATCTTTTCTCTATCTTCTCTCCGTTTTTCATGTGTGTGATGTGCATATATGTGGTGATATTTTGTTTGTGCTTTAACAAATACAGCTGGCCTGAAGATCAGACTGTGGAGCCAGCCACACTCGTTAGCCATAGAGGTGAGGCAGTGGCGGTACACACCTTTAATCCTAGCACGTGGGAGACAGATGTCTGTGAGTTCACGGCTGCTCTGGCTACATAAGATTAAATAAGTCTAAATGAGAAACAAAGCCAAGTGGTGGTGGCTCACACCTTCAATCCCATAACTGGTGGTCTCCTCGGCTTCCCCTGGGGCCACCCAGAAATGCTTTGCTCAGAATAAACCTGGATATATTAATTCGGTTCCATTATTACATCAATGGCAGCAGATTCCCATTAACCAGGAATTTAAATACTTAACATTTGGTGCCAAACCTGAGTAGACTTTTCCCGCTACCAGGTGGCCATGGAAAACCAGTCTCAGTTCCCTGCTGTAGGGCAGACTTGGCTTGGTGAGTTACCCCGTTTCAAGCCCTGGCCTCTAAAGCGGTCCAGGTTCCCGTCCATCTTCCAGCCCGCCTGTCAAGACACTGCAGTACCAGGTGGCTGGCCTGTTCTGGGGTAGAGGCAGTCTCAACCTTTTGGGGCCTTTGTATGGGGACCCCCAAACCTCCTACCGTTTTGACCCCAGGCTATTTCAGAGGATGCGCTTAGTCTTCAGGTCTCCGTCTAACAGCTTGTATATGGATACTTCCGGGCCCAAGTTTGCTCCTCGGACACCCTATAAAATTTATCAGAACTGGGACTGAATTGCCCTTGCTAGGTTCCTGGGCACTGCATCCCTGCCCCCTCTTCTCCCACTGTCCCTAACCTTTCTCTCTGCTCCAGGCTATTGCTTGCAGCAATCTCCTTGCTTCTCGGCCTATCTGTATTTCATGCTTCCATCAGATTGCTCTTCCAATTTCCCCGACTTGGTCCTTTCTTGAATGCTCACTCTAACTTTGCCTGTGCTATCCAGCCATGCTGGGATTCATGCCCAGCGCATGGCTGCTTACCCCCCTCCCCCAACAGTCTGGGGGACCCACAGCTTAAGCTGCAACTCGCTGTGTCCTCCACATGCTCCTGCCCCTCTGCCACTCCATTTGTTCCTGCAGCGCCTTCTCCATGCTCCAAGCAGCGGGCTGCCTCAACCTGGTAAAAGCTGCCTTAATGCCAAAAAACGCCTTTCATTCTTACGGTTTCTTTCTTACTTTAGGGTTTTTAAATCAGTTGTTTGACATGGTTTCCCAGGCAGAATTTTGTTCGTCCTTTTTGTTGAAGTTTTGTTTCTGTTAAAAGTCTTGTCTGTTCCTTATGCATGAAAATATGCAAATAATGTGTGCGCAGTGTGCTCGTTTAATGCCTGTGTGTGTATGTGTGCTTGTTTTATTTATTTATTTATTT
>NC_022019.1:8446148-8484441 GCF_000317375.1 Microtus ochrogaster
GATAGATAGATAGATAGATAGATAGAAGATAGATAGATAGATAGATAGATAGATAGATAGATAGATAGATAGATAGATAGATACAAACATGCAGATAGTAGCTATCTATTTTGGTTGAGGTCAAAACAAAAACCCCAGAGCCGTCTTGACTACGAACACCTACGTGCACGGCCCCACCCAGGAGACAGTCCTCTCCAACACACTTTGGCTTACAATCTATTTCTGTATCATCCCAGCACGAGGGAGGTGGGGATGGGAAGTGATGCGGCTGTGCAGCGGGAGGAATACAAGGCAGGAAGAGCCAAGAGCTCAGCAGCTAGCCCGAGGTTTTGTAGAGAAAGGATCACCCTTTCAGCCTGAGGCAGAGATAAGAACTAGTGGCTGGCTGCTCTGCTTCTCTGATTTTTCAGTTTTCAGCCCTGATAGCTGACTCTGGGTGTAGACGGAGGCAGCTACGTGGCATCTCCTTGACTCTGCCTTCTTTCTCCCAGCATTCAGTTTTCGTTTTCCTGCCTAGCTCTACTCTGCCCTGCCATAGGCCAAAGTAGCTTCTTTATTAACCAATGGTAATAAAACATGTTCACAGCACACAGAGGGGAATCCCACATCATCTGGGTGTTTATTATTAAGACCAATTAGAATTTCCAATACACGTGTGTGCGCACAGTTTTGCATGTGTGGGGAGAGCGCACGCATGTGTTCCAGCGTAAAGGCTTTAAAGGTGATGTTAAAAATCATCTTCAACTGTACTTCCTTCCACTTCATCCATTGATTCAGGACTATCACTCAAGGCCAGAGCTCACAGCCATGACTGGTCTTGCTGGGCACCTCACTCTGGTGATCTCCACCTTCAGAAGCTGGAGTTACAGGTGACCCACCATGCCTACCAGACATTTACATGATTTTCCAAACTCCGATCCTGACCCCTGCTGAGCCATCTCTGCAGTCCCCACTGATGACTGCTTCAGGACAGACGCCTAGGAGTGGGTTGCTGACATAAGGGCGAGGAACCCTAAGGTGCACATCACCAAACTGCTTTTCAGGAAGATTGCCCTCTACCTCAGCCCCTGAGGACTCTGTCTCGGATATCAGCTGTGGGCTAGCCACTGTCCCCAAGTTATGTTAATTGACTTTCACGAGTGACCTTATCCAACAAGTGAAAGCCCAGCTACATATAGACCAGGAAATGAGCCCCCAAAGCACTCATGCCCCTTAGAAGCACAAAAATATGAAAATGTAGAAACCCTCTTGGTTTGTGAGCTTTGCTTCTGTTTTCCAAAACAATGGTGCTTCATCTGCTTGACAAAACCTGTCAAAGTGCAGCTGTCATCTGTTCTTTCCCCTCCCCCCCAGCAGCAGACGGTTTGTTTTATGACAAATGGTGGCCTTAATTCAGGCCACGTGGTGAAAGACATTCAGCACACATCCCAGCCTCTAATCCCAGCCCATAATCTCGTTTTCACATTGCTCTCCGGCTCTCCTGCTTGACCCTGCTGACCAAAGCACCTTCATTGTGCTGCGTACAAAGGCTAGGTCTGAGAACTGTCACACCATGTGCCCGGCCAGCTCTGCCCTCGCATGAATAGAAACGAGCTGGAGTCTAGCCAACACCACTTGGTGGAAAACTCTTGACTTCTAAAAGCATGTTCCTGGTGCTTTTGAAAATGCATCCCCATTAGCCCAGGTTGAAAGGAAGAGCCATGTGGTCACAACAATCACACAGCACTCCGCCCACCTCCCCCACTGCCTGGCATCCCTGGGCTCCACAGGCCTGTCCTCTATAGGGGTACTTTAGACATGACAGCCAAATGGTCTCTTATGCAACCACTCAATACTGCCTCCCACACAGGAAGTGGGCACAGACACTAGGCCAATGAGTGTGGCGGTGCCTACACAGCATCATCCAGCGTGGGCGGCGGCAGGATTCAGTCTGCGAGCAGTCCTTTTCCAATTCCTGTTTATAATCCGATAGCCACTCTTGACCTCACTAACTGTGTGACTGGGTTCAGTCCTGTGGGGAAGGAGTGGCAGTTTGGAATTTGGTTGTCCAGGACTGGGTGATGGCAGGGATGAGGGACAGAGGGGGCTGAAGAGCGCCCCTGTGAAGTCCCTGCCTGGTCCCTGGCTCCCACTGTCGCAGATGCTTATGGAGGAGGTAAGAGTCAGAATGAGCCACCCACCCATGACTGGGCTCAGCTTTCAGGGCAGCTTTCTCATCTCTTCCCTTACTCCAGCAGAATTCCCAGGAGCAACATTGCTTTCTTAAACCTTGCTCTGCATTTTAAACTCCACATTTGCGTTGGCCCAGGGCCCCTGACATCAACCTCCTGCTTCCTCTAAATGCCCCACAGTCTCCCCAGCTCCCCCAAATCTTGTCTTTCATTATTCTCTTTAAATGGCTCCTTCTGGGCTCTCACCGTCTTCCAGGCCCATGTCTTTGTAACCAGCTCCCACTTCTTCGCCTTCCCTAGAGTTTAGCTTGTGACACATCTCTCCTGCTACCCAACGTGAGAGGAGCCTTTCCTGATGGACAAGTTCCCGAGGAAAGGAGCCAGGTATCCTGTAGCAACAATGGATGTGACAGAGAAAGGATGGTGCTTTTCTCATTCCCAAAGAGAAGATCGCAAAGCCAGTTTTGTTTTAGGGTTGAATTTTTGATAGTTCTTTATCGGCTACACAGGCTGCCATATGCCTGTATTTTATTGCTGTTTATTTATTTTATTCTTAAATGGCAAATGAATATTAGTAACAACAAAGATTGTCACACTGCAGAACATTTTATTAAAATGCCTTAAAGGAACTATATGAAATATTAACGTTATATCAAGAACAAGATAGAATATATAATGATTGTATTTATACAAAAAATAATATGAAGGTGTGGCTAAGGCCCACATGAAGGAGGTGACATAGTAAGGGAACCCTCAGACATATTTGCTCTATTAGCTTCGCCCTGCCTCACCCCAGCTCTGTGGCAGACCACCGGCTGCAGACCGCCCCCCCCACACACACAAATCTTCCCCTCCTAGCCCCCTCCCCCACTCACTGGTTTATCGCAGCCCCTAATGCCTGCAGGACTTCCTGGGAACCCACAGGCCACTCCAGCCAGCTAAGCAGGAAGGTTAAGGGCAGATCTTCTCCACCCCTCTCTCTACCCCTCCGAGTCTAACCCCCATCTCATCCCCAGCTCTGCAGCAGACCTGCTGCTGTGCTCTCTCCTCAGTCTCTGCCCCATTCCCAGACTAAGCAAAACCTGGTGAAACAGCTGCTTCCTCTCCTCCTGTGGATCTGCTCAGCCCTCACTCAAAGCCCATGCCCATTCCCAAGTGTCGGTTCCCAATACCCAAAACACACTTTACCAGGAACCCCCAGTGTCCGCACCTGACAGGACCCCAGAAGAATTTCCTACCAGGCAACACACAGCCACCGCACCCTCTTAGGAACCAGAGAGAGCAACAGAAACCAAGGATCAAAACACCTACAACAGAGACAAGACCAGATATCAGCACCTAGAAGTACAATCTTCCCAAACCCAGATGCTGGCATAAAAACAAAATCAGTAATATCCAGGATAATACGTCTCCACTAGAGCCCAGCAACCCTACCACAGCAGGCCCGGAGTACTGCAACATAGCTGAAGCACTAGTAAAGGACCTTAAAGTAGCCTTGTGAACATGATAGAGGTCCTCAAAGAGGAAATAAAGAAATCCCTTAAGGAAATCTATGAAAGGGCTGGAGGGATGGCTCAGAGGTTAAGAGCATTGACTGCTCTTCCAGAGGTCCTGAGTTCAATTCCCAGCAACCACATGGTGGCTCACAACCATCTATAATGAGATCTGGTGCCCTCTTCTGGCGTGCAAGCATACATGGAAGGAATGTTGTATACATAATAAATAAATAAATCTCTAAAAAAAAAATCTATGAAAACACAAACAGTGGAAGGAAATGGATACGAGTTCAAGACCTGAAAGTGGAAATAGGATCAAGAAAGAAAGCCCAGTGGTGGCGCACGCCTTTAATCCCAGCACTTGGGAGGCAGAGGCAGGCAGATCTCTCGGATCTTTGTGAGTTCGAGACCAGCCTGGTCTACAAGAGCTAGTTCCAGGACAGGCTCCAAAACCACAGAGAAACCCTGTCTCGAAAAACCAAAAAAAAAAAAAGAAAGAAAGAAAGAAAGAAAGCCCAGAGTGAGGGCAATCTGGAAAGGAAAAATTCAGGAACTCAAGCAGGAACCTCAGAGGCAAGCTTCACTAACATAATACAAGAGATGGAAGAGAGAATCTCTGGCATTGTAGACATGATAGAAGAAATGGATACATTCGTCAAAAAAAAATGTTAAAATCCAAAAACTGGCACAAAACATCCAAGAAATCTGGGATACCATGAAAAGACCAAATCTAAGAATTTCCCTAAAGAAAGAGGGAAATTTTCAAAGTACAAGAAGCTTGCAAAACACCAAATAGACTGGACCAGAAAAGAAAGTCCCCATGATACATGATAAATCAAAACACTAAATGTACAGAACAAAAAAGGAATATTATAAACTACAAGAGAAAAAGACTAAGTAATATATAAAGACAGACCCATTAGAATTACATCTAAATTCTCAATGGAGAATCTAGAAGTCAGAAGGGACTGAACAGCTGTTCTACAGACTCTAAGAGAGACCACAGATGCCAGCCAAGACAACTATAGCCAGCAAAACTTTCTATTACAACAGATGGAGAAAATAAGATATTCCATGATAAACCCAAATTTAAGCAATATCTGTCTACATATCTAGACCTACAAAAGGTGCTAAAAGGAAAACTCCAACCTAAGGTTAACTACAACATAAGAACAATCTCAGATCAGAAAAATCAAAAGAGGGAAAATACACACACCACAACAAAATAGCAGAAATCAACAAACACTGTTCATTGATATCTCTCAACATCAACTGTCTCAACTCGCCAACAAAAAAATACAGACTAACAGAATGGATGCGTGCTTCTGCTGCATCCAAGAAACACGCCTCAACATCAAGGAAAAGACATCACCTCAGGGTAAAAGGATGGAAATTGATATTCTAAGCAAATAAACCTAAGAAACAGGCTGCTGCAGCCATTTAAGTATCTAGTAAAATAGGCTTCAAACTGAAACTAATCAGGAGAGATAGGGAAGGACACTATATACTCAACGGAAAAATCCACCAAGTGAACAGACATTACAATTCCTAACATCCATGCACCTAACACAGGGCATTCAAGACTTTAAAGAAATACTACTACAACTTACATCACATATTGGCCTGCACACACTTATAGTGGGAGACCTCAATACCCTACTCTCACCAATAGACAGGTCACCTAGAGAAACAAATTAAACAGAGAAATGCTGGTGCTAACAGATATATAAACCAAATGAATCTAACAAACATCTACAGAACATTTCACCTGAACACAAAAGAATATACCACCTTCTCAGAACCTCATGGAACTTTCTCCAAAATTGACCACATACTTAGACACAGAGAAAGTATCAACAGATATAAGAAAATTGAAATCACTCCCTGCATCCTATCTGACCACACAGAATAAAGCTGAATATCAATGGCAAAAGAAACAATAGAAAACTGACAAACTGACGAAGACAGAACAACTCACTACTAGATGAAAAATGAGTCAAGGTAAAAATTTTAAAAAATTAAAAGAATTTCTAGAGTTTAATGAAAATTAATACACAACATACCAAAACTTATGGGACACAATGAAGGCAGTTCTAAGTGACAAATTCATAATACTAAGAGTCTACATAAAAAAAAAGTGAGATTGCATAATAGTAACCTAACAGCATACCTAAAAGATCTAGAGAAGAAAAAGAAGAAGAAAAGAAATCACACCCAAAAGGAGTAGACAGAAAGAAATAAACTCAGGTCTGAAAACAATAAAATAAAAACACAACAACAATACAAAAAAGAAACAATGAAGCAAACTGTTAGTTCTTTGAAAAAAATCAATAAAATTAACAAACCCTTATCTAAATTATCTAAAAGGAGCAAAGAGAATATCCAAATTAATAAAATTAAACATGAAAAGTGGGACATAAAACAGACACCAAGGAAATCCAGAGATTTCTAAAGACATACTTTCAAAACCTGTACTCCATCACATTGGAAAATCTTAAAGAAATGGATAATTTTATAAATATATACAACTTAACAGAGTTAAATCAAGATCAAGTAAGCAAATTAAACAGACCTATAACCCTTAATGAAATAGCAGTCATCAAAAGTCAACCAACCAAAAAAATTTTTAAAAAAAGCCCAGGGGCCAGATGGTTTTAGTGCAGAATTCTACTAGACTGTTAAAGAAAAGTTAATGCCAATACAAAATAGAAATAGAAGGAACATTGCTCACTTCATCATATTAGGCATGATTACCCTGATAGTCAAATCACACAAAGACCCAACAAAGAAAGAGAATTACAGTTCAAACCCCTGATGAACACAGATGCAAAAATTCTTTTTTGTTGTTACATGATGTTTTAATTGTTTTTATTGAGCTATATATTTTTATCTACTTCCCTCCTTTCCTTTCCTTTCCCCACAAAAATTCTTAATAAAATACTTGTGAACCAACTCTAACAGCACATCAAAAAGAACATCCACCATGATCAAGTGGGCTTCATCCCAGAGATGCAGGGATGTAAATATGTAACATATGTCTCAACATATGTAAATTGATATATAATCTATCATATAAGCAAACTGAAATAAGAAAACCACATGATTATTTCATTAGATGCACAAAAGGCCTTTGACAAAATCCAACATCCCTTCACAATAAAAGTCATAAAGAGATTAGGGGTACAAGAGACATACTTCAACATAATAAAGGCAATTTACAGCAATCTCACAGTCAACATCAACTTAAATGGAGAGAAACTCAAAGCAATTCTGCTACAGTGAGGAACAAGACAATGTTGCCTCTTTTTCCATATCTACTGAAAACAGTACTTGAAGTCTTAGCTAGTGCAATAAGACAACTAAAGGAGATCAAAGGTATATAAACCGGAGATGAAGAAATCAAAGTATTTGCTGATGATATGACAGAATACATAAGTGACCCTAAAAATTCACTGGGAAACTCCTATAGATAATAAACACTTCCAATAAAGTAGCAGGACACAAAATTAACACAGAAAAATCAGTAGTCCTCCTACATACAAACGACAAACATACTGAGGAAGAAACCAGGCGATTAACACCCTTCACAAAAGCCTCAAATAATCTAAAATATTTTGTGGTAACTCTAATTGAGCAATTTGAATAAAAAATTTAAGACACTTAAGAAGGTTTCTTATGCTCATGAATCAGTAGAATTAATATAGTAAAAATGACCTCATACCAAAAGAAATCTATTGATTCAGTACAATTCCCATCAAAATTGCAACACGATTCTTCACAGATTTTGAAAGGACAATTTTCAGTTTCATATGGAAACACACACACATAGCTAAAAGAACCCTCAAAAGAACTGCTGGAGGGCTGGAGAGATGGCTCAGAGATTAAGAGCACTGCCTGCTCTTCCAAAGGTCCTAAGTTCAATTCCCAGCAACCACATGGTGGCTCACAACCATCTGTAATGAGATCTGGTGCCCTCTTCTGGCCTGCAGCCATACATGCAGACAGAATACTGAGAATACTGTATACATAATAAATTTAAAACAAAAACAAAGAAAAAAAAAAGAACTGCTGGAGATATCACCATCCTCAATCTCAAGTTGTACTGCAGAGCTTTGTATTACAGAGTAATTAAAAACAGCTTGGTATTGGCATAAAAACAGACATATTGGTCAATGGAATTGAATTGAAGACCCAGACATAAATCCACACACCTATTGTCACCTGATTTTTTGATAAAGCCAAAAATACATATTGGGAAAAAAAAGCAGCATCTTCAACAACAGTGCTGGTCAAGCTGGACGGCTGCATGTAGAAGAATTCAAATAGATCCATGTTTATCTCCCTGTACAAAACTCAACTCCAAGTGGCTCAAAGACCTCAGCACAAAACCAGATACACTGAACCTGATAGAAGAGTAAGTGGGGAATAGCCTTGAGCTCATTAATACAGAAAAAGACTTTCTGAATAGAATATCATCAGCACAGGCACTAAGGTCAACAATTAACAAATGGGACCTCAGGAAACTGAAAAGCTTCTGCATGGCAAATGACACCATCATTCAGACAAAACAGCAGCCTTCAGAATGGGAAAAGGTGTTAGCAACTCCACAGACTATTGAGGGCTAATGTTCAAAATATATAAAGAACTTTAAAAAAAAAAAGATGTCAGGAAAACAACCTAATCTAAAATGGGGTACATATTTAAACAAGAGAATTTCTAAAGAAGAAACTTAAATGGCTGAGGAACATTTTAAAAAAATGTTTGACATCCTTAGCTACCAGAGAAATGCAACTCAAAACTACTTTGATATTTCATCTTATACCTGTCAGATTGACTAAGATCAATAAAACACGCTAACAGCTCATGTTGAAAATGATGTACAGTATGTGGAGCACGCCTCCGCTGCTGGTGGGAGTGCAAACTTGTGCAGCCACTATGGAAATCAGTGTAGCGGTTCCTTAGGAAGATGGGAATCAGCCTACCTCAAGATCCAGCCATACCACTCTTGAGCAAATATTCAAAGAACATTTCATCCTACCACAGAGATACTTGTTCAACCATGTTTATTGCTGCTCTAGTCCCCAAAAATTGGAAATAACCTAGATATCCCTCAACAAAAGAATACGTAAAGAAAATATGGTACATTTACATAATGGAATATTACTTAGCTGCTAAAAAATGAAATTTGCAAGTAAATGAATAAAACTAGAAAAAAATCATTCTGAGGTATCCCGGACCCAGAAAGACAACGATGGCAAACATTCACTTATATGTGGATATTAGCTGTGAAGTCAATAATGAACAAGCTACAGGCCATAGATCACAGAGGTTAGGTATAGAGTAAAGAACTGGGGCAGGGCAGAAAGCTCTCCCAGGAAAGGGAACTAGAAAGATAGTTCTGGACGGATTGGGGGATGGAATGGGAGGATCAAGTGAGGAGAAGGAGGACAGAGGGTGATGAAGGAGGAAATACAAGAAAAAATGCAGCCAGGCGGTGGTGGCGCACGCTTTAATCCCGGCACTCAGGAGACAGAGGCAGGCAGATTTCTGTGAGTTCGAGGCCAACCTGGTCTACAAGAGCTAGTTCCAAAACAGGCTCCAAAGCTACAGAGAAATCCTGTCTCGAAAAAAAAGAAAAGAAAAGAAAAACATGCTTTATCTTGTCTACTGTTTCCATACCTATTCAAAACAGTACTTGTTTTTTTGTTTAACAGTTAATATCCATGTATAAGTGAATACAAACCATAGTTGTCTTTTTGTGTCTGGGATACCTCACTCAGGGTGACTTTTTTCCTAGTTCTTATATTCATTTACCTGCAATTTTCACTATTTCATCGATTAACTAATTAATTAGAAAATTAACAAAATACTGACTCAGAAAATTTAAAATGTAAAGTAGATAATCTGATATCTGCTGATAATCTGATAATTTGAATGAGAGTTGTCTGGAAGCCATTGTTGGAACCTAAATTCCTGCTCTCCTTGTCCCCAACCTCCGCGATCTCTTTGCCTCACATCCCTGATGTCCTGCAGCTCACCAGAATGTGTTCCCATCAGACTTTTCTGACATCCTGACCATATCTGGCTGCAGCTCTTTGTTGTGTTCCATTGAAAGCTTGGCCACGTGATGGTCTCAGACATTTCATACAACAGGACAAAGAAGGTTCTGGGCCACATCATCAGACTCCAGGGAAAGAGGAAACAGGGTGATAGAGATTTTAAATAATTGTGTCTGATCTCAGAAGGTTTGATTTACCTCGATTTTGAGGGCTTCTAGAAGACACCACAGAGCTGGGATTTCTGTTAGAACATAAAACCACTTCTCTTTCCTTCCGTGTCACCTTCTGATAACATAACTCAGAGGAATCCATTATGGTCAAAGCAAAAGATTTTTCTTCCTTCCACGTGGGGGTGTGGGGAATAGTCCAAAGATTCCGTGGCAGACACACACAGACACCAGCATCAGGGAAGGAAACTGCTAAATCTCTGGCTCGCCGACTTGTGTCAGAACCATATTCTTAACCCACAGAGCCAGCTTGAGTTGATCCAGAGGGCTCAGGAGATAGCAGCAAAAACATTTCAAATTATAGAAAACTTCAGGTTTAAGATAAAGGGCAGTGTCGCTCTTGTTAAAGTTCAGCTAGGGAATCCTGTGAGCTGATAAGTTCCTGTAATAGCAAGAGCTACAGCATTTGCCCTAAACCTGCTGCTGCAGCACCACCACCCCAGCGCTATGGCCTGGCTTCACTGAACCCCTGTGTGAGTGCCAAGTGAGGAGAGAAGAAACGCCTTTGCTGGCCCTCAGAGCAGAAAGAGGAGACCTCAGTGCTGCCTAACTCAAGTCCCAGACTATCTTCTGTGGGGGAGGGGAGTCTTGTGGAATGGACTGGGGACCTGCGCAAACTCCCCAAGGACTACCAGATAGAAGCTGACCTTCCCAGTCTTCTGTTCCACACCCACCAATCCAGATCAGCGTCTCTCTTTAGTAAAAATTGAACATCCGTTGAGAAATGCAGTTTTACACTTATTGTTTTTATGTGAGGATCAGAAGGGGGGTCGGGGGAGCACACGCCAGTAAACTATGAGCATGTGGCAGTCAGAGGATAACTTGGAAGCACTGGTTCTGTCCTACCATGTGGGCTCAAAGGAACTAAGCCGTGTCATCAGGCTTTGTGGCAGGCACTTTTATTCACTGACCCATCAGGAATGTGATTTTAAAGGGTACCAACTAATGAAACTGCCTAGCTACCAACTCTGCTCACAACCAGCCCCGCTCACTGCACTTCTGCAAAAGAGGTGCTGCCTCCCCACTGCAGGCTGCTGCTGAGGATGCAAGGACAGCTCTGGGTGCCTGTACCTAAATCCCTTGTCCTTAATAGCTGCATGCTCAGCCTCTCAAAATCCCAGATAGCTTAATGTTAACCCATATACACTCCATCAGTGAAACACGGGCAGAAAGTGGCCAAGACCAGCCCTGTGAGACTGGCTCCAAAGACCCCTGGGGGGTCTGTCTGGATCAGAAAAAGGCAGACAGAACACCAAGGCCAGGGCACTCCAAGGAGCTCCCTTCCTCCCACAGGACTGGCAGAGTGCTTTACTTGGCAGTTAGGAATTCCCCCCAAGCATCTTGCCTAATCTTGAGAGGTTGGGCCTGGCCCTACCCAGGGTTCTTGTAGGCTGTGGGGCACCACTGGGGCAGAGCCCTAGAGCTGAGAAAGGCTAAGGTCACCCAGAGCAACTAACAGTCCTTCCTCGCTTGTCATAGCTGTGAATTGCCCCTGGTTATGGGCTCGTCCGACCCTCATTACTAAACAGTCTTCTAACCTCCCCTTTACTTTCTCCTTTCTTGTGGGTGTGAGGGTGTATGTGTAAGACAAAAATCACACTTTATAGCCCAAGCTAGCCTCAACCTCTCAATCCTCCTGCCTCAGATCCCCAAGTGCAGGGACTAATGGTGTCCAATCACCACACCCGGCTTTCACTCCACCCTTGGTAAGTCTGATGATTTTACTGATACACCTCAGTTGTTTCCTAAGGAGTCATCCCAGCCTGAGATGGCTTAAGAGTCAGCTTTTTCTTTACTCTTTCTCACAGAGCTAAAGTAAGGAAGAACCCAAGACCTTGTATATGATGTGGTAGTCCAGCCCTTCCAATTAAACTTCTACCAATAGATCTGTATGGGGAAATGTACCACAGAGCTGGGATTTCATCCACGTAAACCTGAAAATAGATACTGTGATAGGTGTGTGTATATATGAAGCAAAACTTAGTAGGGATTGAAATGGTCAGAAATGATAGTAGCTGATGGACCTCAGCAGGTCCCCCTGTTGCATGCCTCAATCTACCCATGATTGACCCTGCTGTGCCACGGGCCATCTCCTGGATCCATAGACTTTTGCCAGAGGATAGCCCTGAAGAGCAGCCATATTGTTCTCACCACAGTTGAGTTTAATACTAGTAAACTTTTATTGTGATGTTTTGAACTCAAGGCCAAGCTGAATTTTTTTCCTTAAGTGGTGTGTGTGTATATGTGTGTGTGTGCGTGCATGCATGCACATACATGCATGCGTGTTTCAATCTCCACACCAAACACTAAAGTTTTGGAAACTAGTTTTTGTTATAGTTAGTAATGTTTCCTAATGAGCAAGCCAAAAATCACAAGACAATGAGTGCTGCAGCATAAGACATCCTACAAGAGAGTGATTTCTAAAAATTAACATTAACCTGTGTAGTGATACTTCATTTGTATTTTAATAAAGCATGCCTGACATTCAGAGAGTAAAACAGCTGCACTGAGCAGCCTTACAGACCAGGCAGTGATGACACACAACTTTAATCCCAATAGTCACACTAGTTTGCCAAAAAACAAAAAAAACAAAAAAAAACCAGGCAGTGGTGGTATACACCTTTAATCCCAGCACTAGAGACAGGAGAAGCTCTCAGACAGTCTTATTCTGAGATTCCTGGGGACAGGATCACTATTTCAGACTGAGGTAGAGATAAGAGCCAGTGGCTGTTTTGCTTTTCTGACCTTCAGGTTGAACCCTGATATCTCTCTGGGTTTTTATTAATCGTGCTACATACAGCCTGACAGCTGATGGTGCAAGCAGTCCATGGAACTCTAGATGGAATGGGATTAATGTGTGGCATGATACTTAAATGAAAGAATTGTGCTATTGCCTTCCAAGGAGTGTACTTGACTCATGACTTGCCAATATTCAGCAATCCCTACCCATTCAAGAAGACATTCTTGAGACACAAAGCAAGCAAGATATGACTGCCTCACCAAAAAAGGTACCAAGTCACATGGCTAACACAGACAAGAATTATGGGCTAATATAAATTATAAAAGTTAATAAGACGCTTGAGCTACGAGGCCAATCAGTTTATAACTACTGTAGACCTCTATATTTCTTTGGGACTGAATGACTGCAGGAACCAAGCGGGACAGAAACTTTAGTCCACAGAATGGAGTGGCAACGTGGGGCTGACCAAATCCACTTAAGAGCCTGAGAGAGTTTAAGAAGTTATTCTAGATAGAAAAGAATAGAGTGAAGCATGGCTTTTTGATAGCAGCACTTTCTCAGGTGGGCTCTGCTTGCTAGATGCAAGCGCTCTCATTTAAAGACAGGCTTCCTGACTCAGCTTTAGCTGTAAAACCTTGCAACTCTTTTAAGAGGTCCTGCCACGAAATACTTAAATGGCATTGAGGAAAAGTTGACTGCATACTTTTTGGTAGTGGCAGGGACCTTAAAACGCCATAGAGTTGTGGCAGTAAACATGGCTCCAGGCAGTACCTCTGCCATGAGGCTAGACTCTCAGAAAAAAGCTAAAGAATGGGCTGGATCCAGCCATCAAAGTGACTTTAATCCTAGTCATATCACTTAGAAAATTAAAGACTCATGTGGTCAAAAGAAGAGAGATATACAGTAAAGATAAATTCAAAGACAAAAAAAACCTCTGAATGGTTTACTGTTGTAGGCCCATATTTCTGTATGGTGTAGCAGCCAAGCACAAAAGCCATAAGCCTGGTCTGAGGTGCTCACATAGCTCTGCAAACAAGCTGGCTCTGCCTAACAATGGTCAGGATGTTTGGAGGAAGTCTTATAGAGATGCTAATTCATGGCCTACGTGACTGCTAGCCTACAGGTAGGTGCGGACAAGACTTGAGCCCATGCACCTGGTTGCCTAGGAGACAGCCTAAGGTGTTTTCCTGCTCTATTGATGTGATGATATATAAGGTGTTTGGAGAATAAAGGAGAGATCTTTGGAGAGAGATCTTGCCCTTTCATGATAACTGTGTAAGCTACATCTGATTATTCCTCGCGACTCCGTTCTAGTCTAGTTAGGGAATCTGTGTTGGACCCACACGGCCTCCAACATACTGTGTTTAAAAATATATGTAGGCTTGAAAAAAAAGGATAAAGTCCTTAAAAGAAAATAAAAGTAGTTGGGTGTGGTGGCACACACCTTTAATCCCAACACTTGGGAGGCACAGGCAGGCAGATCTCTGTAACTTCAAGGACAACCTGGTCTACAAAGTGAATTCCAGGACAGCCAAAGATACACAGACAAACCCTGTCTCAAAAAGCCAAAAATTAAAAAAAAAAGCTAAAATAAAACTACATAAAGATGAAAAATACAGAATCTGAATACTGTATATTATTGTGTTGTGTTTAAATTGTCTGATGACTGAGGAAGGAGCAAAAGCTGCTAAAAGACATTTGATTATAAATGCTGCTGATTAATCCAATATATATGTATTTTGAAAATGCATTGACTTTAAATTTTAAGTCAAAAGATATGTTACTTTGGAAAAGAGGTTTTGCTTTTGTTTTCACAGGAAATGAGAAATTGTGGATTCATTCTGTTAAGAAAAACCAGGTTTGACCAAGAAAGACCCCCTGAGAAATCTCCAAAAGGAGGAATGGCCCAGATGCCTGAGTTCAACATCCAGAACAGTTCAAAGACTGCTGCCTGAGATGATTAAGCCACACAGGATACTCCAGCCAGGACCTGATCATAGTTCTAAATTTTCTTTAGGTCCCCATAAAATTATCAGCATCCCCAATCAGCAGGAAGTAGCCTGGAAAACTATGTCCACATTCTCAAAAAAAAAAAAGGATTACGGATGTTTGCCTTTGTTTAGAATGTTGGTTACAAGTTGTTATGGATAATGGTCAGTAGAAAAGCTAAACAAAGGAGATTCGATTCAGAGTTCTTGTTTAAAAAAGGGGGGAGTGCTGTGGGACAATGGTCTATACCCTGTCACCTATATTTTAAATGAATGCTGATTGGCCAGTAGGCAGGCAGGAAGTAGGGGTGGGACAATGAGAATTATGGAAAGAGGGAAGTTTCTGTCTGGAGTCATCACCCAGATACGGAGAAGCCAGACACAGAGCAAGCAAGATGTGACTGACTCACCCAAAAAGGTACCAAGCCACATGGCTAACACAGACAAGAATTATGGGCTAATATAAGCTACAAAAGTTAGTAAGACACTTGAGCTACTAGGCCAGTTTATAACAAAAAAAAAAGACATTCTTAAAAATGAGAACCAATAGATCAACATCTGCAACCACTTCTGATAATTATTGGATTTGAACCCCAATTAAGCACAATGAGTTTGATAAAGGGCATTCTATCCTTAATGGAATCTATTAGAAAATACTGATTTTTCTGTAAATTGACATCTTGTCAGTAAAATCCCTGAGGAAATCCTTTTCAGTATCTCATAATATGAATGTTTTCTATTGCTCCTAGGACCTGGCATATTCTCTGGTCTTTTACAGCTTACAGATGAGAGCACTGTACCTTTGGTGCTGAAGCTATGGCAGCAACTGAGTGCTCCCTGTGTGGCTATTACTGGTCTGCTGTGGCCACTTACCATCTGCCTCCTAGCTTCCAAGCCTGGTGTCATCTGGATGTCCTGCTTCAATCTGCCACCTGCTTGTATGACACAGGTCTTTAAATTGTGGGTAATACCATCACTTTGCAGGTTCACACACAGAAGACACTAGAATTAAGGCAGTTCTTAATCCAACGGGAATTTTTGATGTGACTAGAGCGCTCACACTTTGGGTAAACAGAATCAGTCTGATTCAAACACTCCACTCTAGCTTTGGTGAAAAGCACAATTGTTACAGTATAAATATGGCCCAGGTGGAGCCCAGTGCAGAGATACTAAGTGGAATCTAAAAAAGAAATGTAGGCACAGAGCACCTGAAAGACCCTCTGAACACCCCCCCAGAACCCGCAGCTGGCCTGCTCTCATGAGAACATCCCGCCTGCTTGGGGAAACAGGATGCCTATAGCCAGCATATGTGCCAAACTTAGAATATCAACAGTTCACAAAAGAAACAATGCCTCCTATGAAAGATCCCAGCTTAGCTGCGGTAATGTCATTTCACAAGGCTTTTTGACGAACAAATGTAAGTACAGAGTGAGGTCAGGGTCCCTGGCTGTAAAGCAGGCTATCTATATCCATAGAATAGGACATCAATTAACAGGAAATCTGTTGCCATACATCTGTGCTGGGAAAGGAAAAACCACCTATGCCCCTTGCCCCATTCCAACTGACCACTAACCACGCATTTGCTTCTGTAATCTGCTTCTGCTGCCCTCTTTCCTATTGAACCCCCCCCCCCCTCCGCCGCCAAGCTTGTTAAACAACTTAGCACCTGTAATACCATTTTGCAAGGCTTGTACTAAATATCCAGGGTTTAAACAAAGGGCAGTTTTAGAAGCTGCCAAAACGAGATAGGGACCCCTGTGGCTTGGGCCAGGGGGAGGACCGGGGGAGGGGGGGGAATACCAAGAATGTGGCCGGGCGTCGGGGGACGGTGGATATCGAGAAAGGCACCCTGTTGGCCCTAGATAAGAGCCAAGGCAGCCTACGGCTAAATTCTCGGAAACTAGGGACCTTGCCCAGCTCTGAGCTCGGCCACATTCAAACTGACCAATAAAAACCCTGTAACTACGCCTCTCGCTTCTGTACCCGCGCTTTTGCTGCCCTACCCCATAAAAACCCACTGCCCCAACCTGAAGGCGAGCAAGTCCTCCGAAGGGATTTGCCGCCCACAGGTACCTGTGCCCACCCAATAAACCTCTTGCTGTTTGCATCCGCAGGAGTGGACTCGTTGTTCCTTGGGAGGGTCTCTCCAGACTGAAAGGCAGCCCACCTTGGGGGTCTTTCACACCCTTTTATAATATAAACCCAAGGACAGGGCTTTCAGACTTTGAGATCATAAAAATAAGTATGTCACCAAGCACAGTATGGTTAAAACAGGTTTTGTCAGGAATGCCTTATCAGTCTACCTGCATACTGTTCTTCCTCTAAGGATTTGTGCCTGATTTGGACTAGCTTTTTGTTTTGATGTTTTTCTGTTCTGTTTTGGTTTTTGGTTTTTCTCGAGACAGGGTTTCTCTGTAGCTTTGGAGCCGGTCCTGGCTCTTGTAGACCAACTAAGCTGGCCACGAACACACACAGATCTGCCTGCCTCTGCCTCCAGAGTGCTGGGATTAAAGGCATGCGCCAACACTGCCTAACTGGACTGTTTTGGTTTTTTTTAAAAAAAAGATTTATTTATTTACTATGTTACAACACTCCTTCCATGTATGCTTGCATGCCAGAAGAGGGCACCAGATCTCACTATAGATGGCTGTAAGCCACCATGTAGTTGCTGGGAATTGAACTCAGGACCTCTGGAAGAGCAGTCAGTGCTCTTGACCTCTGCGCCATCTGGACTAGGTTTTTAACCAATGTTACAAATACAGTTCTAGAGTCCATGAAGACTACTAAGCAAATACCTACATCTAGCCCTGTATTCCAACTCCCCTGGTTATTGAAATAGAAGGCCGAGGAACTCACAAGGCCTCAGTATGCAAGATGAATAAGGAGGCCCACATAACACAGAGGCTCCGAGGCACACCCTAAAACAGGCACATTATCATGCATCGTGTCAGTAGTCCCAAGGCTCCTTTCCTTTTAGGTTTTTCAATTAAAGATACTTATAACCATTGATTCATTCAACAAACATTTATTAACACCTAGTTTGTGCCAGAATTCCCCTAGGTACTTGTGATAGAGGAAAGAAATCTTACCAAGTGCATGTTCTGCTCTTGTACAGGGGAACATTAAAAACAGAATGGACAGGCATGTATGAACAAACCTCTGAAGACTGAAATCTCAAGTCTGGGAGATAGCCTCTGATATTTACACTTTGCATTGCCCTCTTGACAGAACAGGAAGCATGCCAATAAAGCCTTCAACTACAGTCAGAGAGCTGGTCTGAGAGTAGGTCCTAGGTATAGTTACACTTTCAGGAAAGCCCAAGTGACTATTTTAGCTGAGTCTCCTTGACTATAGACCATATCCTGGGGAGGGGCTGAGCTCTAGGTCCCACTGGGTTCTTAGCACATGGACAGATGCCTGAAGGATGGTCAATTTGTTGAAAGAATAAACAATTCACCCCACGGAAAGAAAGTGTAGTCCTCCACAAAGGTACAGTTTATGTGCATATGCTACAAGTGCCCAAAAGGGTTGAAAGTGAATGCTTCTCTTCAGTGATATAGAATTCAGTGGTTAAGTCTAAAATTATCACTTGTGCATTTTATTCCTATTCTAGCCATTATGCATTCTTAGAATCCAAATGGGGCCAGGCATGGAGGCACACCTTTAGTTCCAGATTTGGGAGACTGAGACAGGCAGACTTCTGTGAGCTGGAAGCCAGTCTAATCTACATAGTGATTTCCAAGACAGTCATAGCTCACTAACTACATATACAAAACAAATATAAATAAAATGCAAGACTTTTTTCTCTAACAAAAATGCTAAATCTTACTAAAAATACCAACCTATTACTTTTCTCATCACCAATTCTTATCAATAATTTAAAAATGTGAAAAAACTTCCTTGTGAGAGAAACTGACACTGTAAGACATAGCTTATGCCAGTCAGACTTAGCTCTTAAACGCATTGAAGTCTAATAACAAGGTGCTATCCCAACTTCAGTAGCACAAATCTACAGCATATAATTCATTTTTGAAAATTCTACATTCCAAGATTCCCAGGGATTTTTAAATAAGGTAATATGCATACTATAAGAGACTGTTAGTGTTCTGCACTGCTGCCACCTGCTGACAGGAACTTATAATTGCAAATTTATGCACTGGAGGGAGGCTAGAGAACCTGGAGTTTGAGGTCATTCTGATAGGTGGATGAGATGCTATCTCAAATAAGCAACAAAAAACACTATGTGATCAAAGTGGGAATGTCTTATACTGCATATAGAGTTAGGAACATACTATACTACAATATAGTGAGCTGAGACTGTTTCAAAAGAAATTACTATGGGAAACCCTCTATCAATGTAAAATTCTTAACCTGTAACATGTTGGACATTGTATGAGCCACTTACTGTACAGAACACAGAAACTGGATTGTTCTTGATCCACTGTGGCTGAGGTTCTTGTAGCCTTGTTTAATCCATGAAGAACATTCCAGCTCTGTGGTTGAGAATTATTTTTCAACTACTCATATACGTATAATTGGGCTTAAAGCCAGGGACCAGGGCTGATACCATCCCACTTTGACCATATTTCCACAGGAGATACTAACCATGTGTAGTCAAAGGAAGGAATCTTTAACATATTCGCAGGCAGTGACCTCTCCAAACCTAGAGTATACCAGTGGTCTTTGGGAGTACTTTTAGACCGCACACAGCCTTCTAAAGGTAGACTGCACTCCTAGCAGTTAAATGTGGTGTATTTATTTAGAAGCATACTTCGACACACTTATATTTTTCTCTTTACCTACCACCAACAGCAGCAGTTCTTGAGGCACAGAAGACAATGTGTAGCAGCCACAGCACTCTGGCAGGCAAACCTGAGGCCAGCCTGGTCTACAATGTGAGTTCCTCCAGGACAGACAGGGGTTACACAGAAAAGCCCTGTCTCAAAAAATCAAAGAGGGGGAGGGGTGATGTGTAGTAAACAATTTTTGTTAATAATGATGTTGTGAGTTGGCCTTTAAAACCTGACAGTTTTTAAGCTAATAAAGCTGCTTTAGAATTTTCCCCTCTAAGAAAACATGTTCCACCAAGCTCCAGAATCAGAATCCAGGCACTATTGGGCTTTATAGACCTGAAGCCCTGCCATTGTTCTTGCTACTGTGCTGCATCAGGGAACGTGGTCAGTTTGGATTAAGCTCAGATCCCACTGTGGCCTTCTTCAGTTCTGCACAGGCTGCAATGACTGGTGCCACAGTGATTCTGTTGGGGGTCAGTAACACTCTGCCTGACTACTCCTCACCCAAACACACAAAATATATGTTGTCATGAAGGTTCATCAACATTTTTAGATTTCAGACTATTACAGATTTCAGGTTTTTAAACTAGAAAAGCTCAAACTTGCCACTACTGTTTACAAGTTAAATCTTACTTTATACTTTGGTCCCTTTTCAGGTCTATGTTCATGAGCTTGTGCCAGTTATCAAGATATTCCCTGCCTTTTGTTGTAGGGACATTTTCCTATCCAGTTCATCTCATGTGGAAAACACAGCCTTCCAAATGAAGACACAGAGTAGCTGTTTCTACACCCAGTCCCTGAGTGAAGCTACCTGCTGTGGACAGGAGCTTCCAAGCTGGCAGTGCTCTGAAACTGGTGTAGTCTTAACTGTATGAGCAGAACAGATTAGCAAACTTCAGAATCTACTCTAAATATGAATAAAGGCTTGTCGGGGTAAAACTGAAAATTCTGTAATCTGGCTAAGAAATCTATTTTTAAAAATTCTTTCAGACATGAAAATTGTGACTAAAGTAACATAATGAAATGCTTAGAACAAAAGCAGAGCCATATAATGTTACCGTCTGAAAATGGCTAGCCTAAAAACTAATGTTCAGTGTTTTAAGTCTACATTTAAGGAATTTAAAGTATTTCAGAGCGAAGACAGAGTGGACCTATTGTAATAGTACAAACCCAAATGTGCCCCTTTCTGTCCTCCCCATCACAACAGTCTGTTTATGCTACATATAAATGAGTCACCCTGATTTGCAAATCGCAACTGGCCAGGACAAAGGGAAGCCAGAAGAAAGTGGTATAAATAAAAAGCACAGCACAATATGCACCCTCCTATTTCAGTATTTAACACACTGGTAACCACTCCATTTCATGGAAGGAAAACATGAGTTACAACTTGAATAAAAAGAACTTTTATGGGAAAAGAAAAGGCTGAGCATCTTGCCTAGAAAAATTCTTTAATATCTCACGTTACCTAATACAGTAAAAGCCTTTTGAAATGCGTTGAGAATTCAGTTTGCATGGGAAATCCACCTGCCTCAGAATGGCTAGTCATCTTTTCAAATGAACGATTTTAAGTGGCAAAATCGTTCAGAACAGAAAAATATAGTATCTTCAATAGACATCTCAAGACAATAAAGTTATATTTACAGGATGCTGTCTATAATCAGAAATCACCAAGAAGCAAAAATAAACTAACATTTCATTGTCCTTTCTCTCAGCAGTAGGGCCAAGAACCAAAGAAATGTGTTCCAGGTGAAATAAATTTCCCAGAACAATTCTCATAAAATAGTTTTTTCCTTTCCCCCTGAGAATCAAGTAGATTAATCATTGGATTGCATGAGACAAAGACAAGCTCTAAATCCTTTATCATGTAAGACCAAAATTCTGTAGGCATTTCTGTTTAGAAAAGCTAAAATGTACAAATAATAAAAACTAAATAGCAAGACACGGTGCTTAGTAGTACCACGGCGGGAATTTATGGTATTTGACATTTGTGGATAAGTTTATTGCTTTTTGATGGGCTATAGCACCACTCTGAGGAATAAAAGATGGTTAGGATTAACCAGTCTTTAGTCACAATATGCGTTTCTAGTAGAAGTATTTCAGAATGAGCACTGAAAAGCCAAGAAACATTTGCATTCTGTTTTAACTGCTTCCAGCTTCATTCAACAGGCAAATGGGGAATCAATTTTAGTAAAGTAACTTGTACTGGATTTGCTACGTTAGTCTGATGATTCGAATAGAAAACCAAGGGACTCAGATCAAACTTACAAAAAGGACACTGCAAATTTTCATGCCAAAAAAAAAGCAATAACAAAAAACATTTCAGATAGTTATTGCTTAAATGAACAGTGGCTATACATGTGAAATTTTGAAAATCATGATTGATAAAATTTCTTTAGTGTGCTAAAATTTATCCTAAGGGAGAGAGAACTGGGTGAGGGATGTGTAGATACTGTCTACTCACTGTGGAAAACTGGCCAATTTCCCTCAGAACTACTTTAAAAACTAGTATCACCATAGTGATTTCAAGATTCGTAAATAAGTAACATCACACATGCTATACAAAGTCAGCCAAATAATTATTTACAGCTACCACTTTACTCAGTCTTTAGAAAGTATAATTTGAAGTTTCCTTAATCTAAAATTTGTGAACAGATAAACTGCTATGCAGAAGCACAAAGATATTTTAAATGCAATCTTCTATAAGAAGTAATTAAAATTTCAAAGCCAAACAATCTAACATCAAGTATGATTTCCTCTGAAACTGACTTTATCCACCAGTTTTTTTCTTCATTCATCTGGATTAACCAGCACTCTCCACTGGTAATCTTTGTAGGAAAGTGTGACACTATCTCCCTTCAAGTAGCTTGACTTTCTAAAATGACTATTTCAGGAGTGGAATTTCTAAAAATAATTCTGTCCCACATAAGGATCAGTCAGTTTTGGAAGCAGGCACAAGAATTCTCAAGAGTGGTGAAACTTGAGAGTGTTGTGCAAGTTGTAATGCAGCATGATCTGTACCCTTGGGGGGTAGGGGGCGGCCATATACTGACGGTCAGCATGGAAAAGGAACAGCCTTACACTGTCACCAGACACTCTACAAAGAAAAGTGTCTTAATCTTGTTTTCAGGTTACAGTCACTCTCTCCTTACATATATTTATGTATATATGTATGTATATACACACTTTTTTTATTGATGGGGTGATGCAGAAAGTCACAAGTGAGAAAAGGACACTAAGTTTTAATAAGGGGAACATAAAGTTGTTTTCACCAGCATAGGTTCACATTACAGAACACCAGTATCGACAGCATTCTCTTGTCTATTTTTGGTACAGAAGATGGTATCTCTCTACATAACCTGGTAAGGCTTCAGTAACTAAAACATAAAACAAACAAAAAACCCAAACAAAACAAAAAACCCAGCCTATTAGTTTACAGTTTATTTTAAAAATTCTGAAAGACACTGCAAGTTCTAAACTTGAGTAGTGCTACCCATACACAACCGTCTGGTCAAGAACGCAGTAAAAGCACGCCCTTTTGGAGGGAGCTTTGCAACAGTAGAGCAGTGCAACAAGAAAAACTTATACATGGCACATTCTCTTCATATTTTGTAATGTAAAAAGTTACAAACATACCTAATCAATAAATAATAATAAAAAAGAATTTGATGTATTTGTTAAGTATCCTAAAACCACTACATAGAATAATGGCAACTTTCACTCACAGATTATTTACATGGTAATACCCAGTGTGGGTACATTGCTACAAAACTCAAAACAGAAGGAGTAAACTTGAAATGTTTTCCTGTAAAGATCTAGCAGCATGACTATCTAATGCTGTTATCCCATTGCTTCTGAAACGGTCCTTTTTAGTCTGTGTCTTCATCCAGTTCATAATTGTCTTTATCATAAATATCTTTCACTAGAAGAACCCGTACAAGCATATTTTCCAGCGTGTTCCGGTCCAGGGAAGTAGATGTGTACCACACGGGGCTATCTGCAGAACTAGAACATTCTGGTTGCAAATAAAAAACATCCATTCTCTGATTAAGATTCTGTGGACTTTGGAGGAAAAGAGAAAAGGTCAATTTCACAAAACACAACAAAAGTCACCATAGCTTTACTTCTTTCAAGAACAACTCAGCCCCCAGAAACAGATATGCTCAGCGCCTTCTGCCTCATTAACTGCAGTAATGTTTTATCGGTAAACTCTTCTCTAAGTAATTGTGATAAAAAAGTAGGATTAGTTCCCTACTATAATTTAAATCCTGTATTTCACAGAATCCAAGACTCCACTAATATATACACTATTATTTCAGTCGTTATTAAAATGGTGCCGATTATAATCTCAAATGCATTAACTTAATGATGCATGTCCATTTCAGAAAAATGAAATGTGAAAAATGATTTAAAATATGCAACACATAAAAAGCCTTATAGCACTGAACTAGAGAATAAATATTAAATACTAACAAGACAATACTGAGAAAGGAATTCTCATCATGCAAATAGTTGCCCACACTGGAAATTCATGAAATTAAACGGATACTCCAGAACAGAGTTTTTAAGAAAACGAACCTTACACCACAGTTAGAAACATGGGCATGCTAGAGGTGAAGTTCATACTTCTAGAAATTCTTGAAAGCCACCCAGGAAGCCACACTATGATTTGAGAAGCTGTTTACAAAGTACAACCTAACTGTACTTTCTGAAAGTGAGAGTGCTTATTTAAAACAACACTCAAAGTGAAACAGTTCCTAGAGCCTGTGAGTTTCAGACAGGGAAGACAGCAGTCATGCAAATGGGGGACCTCCCAAAGAATGTCTTCAGAAAATTGTTCTCATTCACATCTAGGTATTTCATTTTCATCTCTTTTACATTACACATTGTGCCCACTTTTAAACACATCTACCTTTGCACTAGAAGTTGGCAATGCTCAGCAACCTGTTTATATAAAGCCATGTACTGTGAACTTATTATTGTACAGTATAAGGTCTCTTTCTAGTTGTAGTGGGACAATCAAGTAGATAAAATAGAGACTAAATATCCAAAAACCTAAAATAGTTATCTCTAAACAGAAAGCCTAAGCTCCTGCTTGGCAATCAACAGAACTGCTCTAATTCTCTAAAACAGAGATGACAGCAGGAGTGACAGTTTTAAGAGTGATTTCTTAACATGGACTGGAATCCTAAAGTGTATGTGCTAGGGATTTATTTCACAAGAGAATCTGAAGTTATCGTTGAATATAACTTTGGAATATAAAATTCCATTTAAGCAAGAAGAGAGAAATTTCGAAAATTGTTAAAATAATGTCACTTTTTTGTGGGGGGGGAAGAGGGAGAGGGAAAGAGATGAGGAAAGGAGGGAGGGAGAGAGGGAGGGAGGAAGGGAAAGGAGGAAGGGAGAAATGTATATATTGGTTTTTCAAGACAGGGTTTCACTGTGTAGCCCTGGCTGTCCTGGAACTCACTCTGAGTGTTGGGATTAAAGATATGCACCACACTGCCCAACAATACCATCACTTCTATTAAATTCTACCAACTTATATAAACATCTTAAAACTTAAGTTATCAGACTAAGAACGTAGCTCAGCGGTAGAGCAATTATCTAGGATACATGAGGTCATAAGTTCAATTCCCCAGTACTGCAAAATAAAAGTCAAATATCATTAATGTTCACCTTTTAGACAAGTAGCATTCAAACATTTTCACAGGACATCTAGAAGGGTTGGCTGTGTTTTCAATTTGCTCAAATACTGGCTCATCATCCTCATGTTTTCGTTTTCCAGTAGCAATTTTATCTTTAAAAAGCAACAACAAAAGACAGACTCGTAAAACCAATCTTTTTTTCTTTTTGTGTATATATGGTATGTGTATGAATGTGGATACAGTATGCCACAGCACATATGTTAAGGTCAGAGGACTTTTGAAAGTCAGTTCTTATCTGAGCAAGGCCTCTCTGCTTTTGCACTGCATACTCCAGGCTAGCTGGCTTATGAGTTTCCTGTTTCTGCCTCTCCTCTCCTCTCCACAAAGAGGGCAGAGATCACAGATGCAACCTACTGACTGCATCTGGTTATTTCTGTGGGCTCCAGGAATTCCAATTCAGGTGGTCAGACTTTGTGCAGCAACTGGTTTTACTCACTGAGTTATCCTCTAGACCCCCAAAACCAATTCTAAGGAAAAACTGTTTACCCATAGCAAGATAGGATCAGATTCCCTTCAGGGTTTTCTAAGTGGTAGCTTCTGGTAATGTTTAATTTTGCAAAAAAAGGAACTGAGAGACTGTGAATATAGCTCAGTTGGTAGAATGCTTGCCTAGTATGCCTGATGCCTGAGTTGAAGCCCAACTCAGCATAAAAACAGGTGTACTAGTTTATGACTGTACTCAGCAAAGAAAGGAGGATCATAGTTCCAAGGGCCATTTTTTTGCTATATGATTTAAGGCCAATCTAAATTAGAAATCCAATCTCAAAACAAAATAAATTATAACAAATAAATAAGACATTTTAAGAAGTTAAAAGTTTGAAGATCGAGGCAGATGGATATTTAGGAGTTTGAGGCCATCCTAGTCTACACAGGAAATTCCAGACTAGCAAGGATACATAGGTGAATGAATGGGTGAATGAATGAATGGGTGAATGAATGAATGAATGAATGAATGAATGAATACGGCACATTTTGTTGTGTTATATGAAAGTAATTGTCTTTAGGCTCTTAATGAATGCCTGAAGTGGACTTAAGAAAGTTTGAAAGATTGCCCACCACAGGCAATCTCAAAATAAAGATGGTATACTATCAGCGCCTGTTCAGAGATGAAGATCACTTATTGCTCTTGCAGAAGATCTGAGTTCAGTTCCCAGAACCCTCAATGGTGACTCACAACCCTTCATAGCTCCAGTTCCAGGAGATCTGATACCATCTTATGGAACCCTCGGACGCTGCACATATGTGGTACATACATATATTTGTGCAGGCAAAACACATTCACACACAGAAAAAAAAAAAATCAATCTTGATCTTAAAGTTACACTACCTTCATTGTCTGTTCCACATAAGGAAGACACCTGATATCGAAGACATGCTTTATTTTCCATTGTTAAAGGATTTTTTTTCCAATGCCTAAACACAGTGCCAAAGGAAAGTCTTAAGTGTTGCTCCACTGTTTTCAGGCCAAAATACTTAGTGTTAAAGTAGAACAGGGTGTTCAAAAGAGCTACTGGAGAGTGTGATCCTAGCTGTTTTATCCTCCAGAGATAGTCTTCTTCAACTCGAGAGAATATTGACCCTTAAATAAAGAGAACTATTTTAAAAGAATTATAAATACAGCAAACAGTTTTAACTTAACCGTCTAGAAATAAAATGAATTTAAAACAGTCAAATGCCAATCCGCTCTGCACATTACATCTATGTGAATAAACCTCAGAATTCCACATTAGCTGTTTTAACAATATAGAGACTGGTAAACAGTCTATGGAACCACCATCCACAGAATAAAGTACAGTCCTTCAGTAGGGCAAACACAGTATGATCAGAAAGCAATTTAAAATCTGTATAATTTTTGAAAACAACACGTGATTCTCATAAATTTCTTCACATTAGAATCTATCTATTGTAGGTCTTAAGATATAAATATCTAAGCTTTGCACTCAAAGAAAGTGGGTCACAAGTTTTACAAAGCTCTTCACAAACATTAGTTACTGACTACATGTATTTACAAATGAATGCATAGGCACAAACATCTTATGCTCTAATTTAAATTATTTCCTAATTATACTTAACATACTTTCTGTAAAAATAACAATTCCATTATTAACTATCAACACATATTTAAAACAGCATTACCATCTGGAAGGATGCTTGGTTGCCAACTTCGGAGTATTTTATTCAATTCTTGCTCGAACATCTGGTATCCTGGATCAATAAATATGTTGTCCTTTCGATTACTACCACATAAGTACTACAAAAAAATTATTGAAGAAAAACCAGCTAATTATAAACACTGAATGTATTATACTTTTCATTTCTTAAGAAAAAGTTTTATGTTTAATAAAAGCAAGAATTCTAGTAAAACACGAGATTACTGTCCTTGGTTATGTGCGTACAAACTGAAAAAGCATAAATTACCAATCAACCACTGGTTAAAGTACACAAAGCTGGAAAGCATAACACAAAATCCTGAATGTAAAAACTGTATAAGAATCATCATCAGTCTGGGGTCACAGAAACGGCTTAGCAGGTAAAGTATTTACCATGCAAAAGCCTGCCAACCCAAGGAAGGATCTCAGAGCCCACTTTTCAGCACTGTCCTGACTGCCATCTGTGTAGTGTGGCACGCACTGCTTTCATCGCATATGCACGCTGCGCATGCACACACCGCACCAAACACACACACACACACTCATTAGTCTGTCAGACAAAATACAGAATGACTCCAGTTTATAACACACATGGAAAAAACTAAGCATTTTAAGGAATAATCAATGATTAAAGGAAAACACTGAGGAGTTGACTCCCTGTGCTCTCTTGTTCCTCTGTCAAAAGTGCGTGTACATGGTTGTGCTTTTGGAAAAGCTGAGAACCTAACCACAGTTGCAGCACAAGGGAGGAACACCTGATTAATGTGCTCAAAGGCCTGGGCATTAATTCCAGTATAGCAGAAATCAAAACAGACACAACCTTTTCACCTGAAAACTAAACAACTTAGAAAAGAATCCAGGCCCTTTATGGTGTAACTTCACCATCACTCTTTGTACTTCACACCTGGCATCCCGCCATGTTAAACATGGTTCCTGGGAAACTGACTAACTCTGTTTTCTGGGGATACCATTCTCCTCTCATCCTTTCTGTCTAGGAATTTCTACCTGTATTTCAAAAAATTCAATTTAAAAAGTCTTTCATGCTGTGTACACATTTGTGCAACATGTGTTTACATGCTGTAATATGTGTGTGCACACATGCATGTGGAGGCCAGAGATGAATGATGAGTATCTTCCTTAACTACTCCTCCATGTTTTTGTGAGACAGGGTCTCTCACTGAACATGGATTTTACTAGCCCCTTCTCTCCACCTTCCTAGCACTGGGGATTACAAGCAAACACCACCACACATGGCTTTTTACATAGGTGCTGGGTATTCAAATTCGGGTTCACATGCTTGTACTAGAGGCACTTAACCAACTGAGACATCTCCTCACCTCATTGTTACACATTTTCCTGAGATACTTGGGTAGAATTCATGTCCAAAACCTGTGCTACAAATACTCTTTGGATAGAGTACCATATAAATATTTCAAATTCTTGAGCAAACTGTATTATAGTGGCCTCCCTTGATAGACTCCGTCATAGCCCATTCTGTCTGGCCTCAAACTCAAAACCATCCTGCTTCACCATATGCTAGCATGTTCCACGTACCATGACTGGTTTACAATGATTTTTTTAAGTCAAACTATCAGATTCTACTTGATTTTTCTTTTGTTGTGGTGGTGGTATTTTTTTTTTTTGTTTTGCTTTGTTTCTTTGGGTTTTTTGGGGGGCGGGGGGAGATAAGGGATGGGAACAGGGTCTTCCTATGAAGCCCAGGCTGACCTCACACTGCTGAGCTTGCCTCACCCTCCCAAGTACTAATATATTCAGTCCAGACTCAAAACTTATGAGCTACTAACCTGGACAAGCTACTAAACACATCTCTCCTCATCAGAACAATAAAAAATAGTAATAGGAACATCCAAACACTTAGCATGGGTACATAGAAAATTAAACAGTAGCAGGTAGTAAATGTAATTTAGCAATAGGAGTATGTCAATTTCCAAAACATGCCAATGTCCAGTAAACAGGAAAAACTAAAATGAAGGATTAGTAAAACTCAAGTTCACTTCAAAAATATTATTTTTATAGTATATAAATAATGCAGTCTTAAAGTCTCATGAATAAGAGTTGGTTGTTTATACTTTAGTAATTACTCAAAACTACTCACCTGTATAGAACTTTAGCTACACAAGCCATTGCTCTACTATTTCTTAATTTAATAATACGGTGCAAAGTTTTAAAACAAACTCTGACTACACCTACCTATAAAATACTCAAAGGTAAAATGCTTGAAGAAATTCTGGAATGAAATGAAGTTAATGTCTAGGGAGGCTAGGGAGTTTGAGGATAGAGAAATCTATCCGAATCTACTATGAAATTCTCAAAGAATAAAACTACTAAAACAACAACAAACAAACCCTCAATAACAACTAAACCAATCAAGCAACCAAAAACACTAGAAGCTCATTTTTAGGATATGTCAGGAAGATGCTTTTTTTAAAAAAAAAATTTCATACAGACTCTAAAACACAACAAAAATAAAGAAATGGATTTTTTAAAAAGCCTAAAACTTTCTCTTCCTTCCCACCAAACCCTACTGCTCTGTTTTACACAGAAAAATAGTTGATTATTACATTTGCCTGGTCAGAGATATTGTCTTTTGAAAACAAAGGGCATGTACATTGCTACTGTGGTCTAAGTACATATATTTATATCCTGTACTTATACAGAAACATCAGCAACTCTAAAGGGAATTCTGTAGCTAACAGTCTAGCCACCACTAAGAAGTGATGCCATCTCCAAACATACACCACTGTTAAGACTCCTCACCTAAGATGCATGAAGCTATGGATGATGGTGCATGTGCTAATTCCAGCATGCAGGAGGCAGAGGTGGGTTTCTGTGAGTTCCATGCTGGTCAGGGATACATAGTGAGATCCTGTTTTGTTTTGTTTTCATACGAAAAAGTGCAGTTAAGTCTATTGTTTTTTGCTTTGAAACACAGTTCTGAGAACTTGAAGATGTACGGAACATATATACTATGTTATAGAAAACCACAAAGTACCTAGGAAAACCTTTTATATACCCTAGGTATTTCCAAAGAGATTAAATTCTACCTCTCTTGGTAAACCAAAAGAAATTCCAGAAACCTGGCTGGAGAAATGGCACACTCGAGAGTACTGCTCAATCCTGAGGACCAGAGTTCAGATACTAGCACCCACATCTGGCTCGCAAACACCAGCTCAAAGGTATCTGACACTCTCTCTGGCCTCTGTGAGCACCCAAACACACATGTGCACACATACAAACACATACAAATTAAATAAAAAATTTCTACCCTTAAATTTTCAAAGGCATACTGGTATCTACAAACTCTACCACAAATTTTCCTAGTAATACTGTATTCAAAAACTTACCTCCTGTATACCAAGACAGAGGTAATAGATGCTGTCAGGTGCATAATTCTCTCCGTTTGGTCGTCGGATCTCATTAACAAAATGGGCTAACCCATAGTTGAGCTCAGCTGTGGTATGAGAGAGTAGATCTTCTTTTAACTTTACTGATTTAGCTAAAAAGAAATAAAATAATCAGCAACTGTCATGTCTCTGCACCCATGTTGGACAGCTTTTAACTCCAGCTTTAACTCTGAGGCCCTCTTCTGGCTTTCACAGGCACCCATACACACATGGAATATATTCACAAACATACACACAGAGACAAAAATAACATTAAATCCTGGAGTAGAGATGACAAAGTGATTTAAGAACAATGACCATTCTTCCACAGGATCTAGGTTGATCCCCAGCACCCACATGGCAGCTCACTACTGTCAGTAACTACAGTTCAGGAACTCTCAACAGTCTTTCTGGCCTTGGTGGGCACCAGGCATGCAGGTGAAACACTCATGCACATGAAATAATAAATCTTAGGGGGGAACAAGACATTAAATATTTAAAAATATTAAAATTAATTAATTACAGAAAAAAGATTTTTATACAGAACTTATGATAACAAAACAAAAACACTTACAGGATTTTAGCTCATCTAATACCAGAAGATCTTCATCAAGCTGCCTAGTTTTGACCCAGTGCTTCCATGCATTTACACCATATGAATACTTGAAAGGAAAGCTGCATTCCGAGTTGTCAGAACTATCATCATGAGACTGGTATCCTGACACAGCTTTTCTTTTGGTACCCTGGCAATAAAATAGCACTGTAAATCCTTCCTTTATTCTACATTATTCCATGACTTCTATACAAGGTATCTTTGAAGAAAGACAACTAAAAAAGAACTGTATTTATTTGTGTGAGAATTGGCTTATACTCTGACAACGGATGATAGTTATCCATACTGCTTCTTGAAATCTACCTCCATGAATGTTTCCATACAAATTACTTTGCATAATAAAATTAGAATTAATGAAAAATACAAGATAAATAATAGGATTCTAAATGTCAACTTGAGAAATCTTTTAATAACTTCCACATATCAGAAATTTACTCTTAATCCCAGCACTTAGAGAGAAACAAGTAGATATCTGCATTTAAGGCTAGCCTGGTCTACAAAGTGACTTTCAGGATAGCAGGGCTACAGAAAAACCCAGTCTCAGACCCCACCCCCCAAAAAATGCAAGAAGTAAAAAAAAAATTAAACTTACTCGTAGACAAGCAGAGGTGGTACACATTTTTAATTCCAGCACTTGGGAGGCAGAGGCAGGCAGATCTCAAAGTTAAAAGGCCAGGCTGGTCTACAGACTGAATTCCAGGACAGCCAGGACTATACAGAGAAATTCTGTCTTGAAAAACCAAAACAAGAAAAAAAGAAATGTACTCTTTACTTGGTTTTTACTGTTCTTTGTTTCCTTTCTTTTCTTATTAGTGCTGAGGATCAAATCCAGGAGCATGCACATGCTAAGCAAGTATTTGCCGTTACTGAGTCACAACCCCAGTTCCTTCCTTTCAATGTTTGATGGTAAAGTTGATTGCTTGCTTGTTTGTGAGAAAGGGTACCCGTATTTAGCCCAGATACTCTCAAGCTCACTATGCCCAAAAGGTCATGAAGACTTAGGCCCAAGTTTCTATTTTTAGCTCTAACATTTAATACTATGACTCATTTCAGTTAATGGCTATGTATAGTGTCTTTTGGAAAGGTTTTTTTTGTTCTGTTTTGAAGACAGGATTTCTCTGTGTAATAATCCTGGCTGTCCTAGAACTTGCTCTTTAGATCAGCCTAGCCTCCAATTCAGAGATCTGTCTGCCTCTGCCTCCAGAGTACTGGGGTTAAAGGTGTGCACCACCACACCCGTCTGTGTATGGTGTCAAATAAGAGCTCACTTTTATCCTACTATGGATACTCACTCCCTTTTTCAGCTCTTTCTTTTGACACAATTTTGTGAAAGTCATTTTTTTTAAAATGCCTTTGATCTGGCCTTGTGTTCAAAGTCAGAAACAGTAAGTTGTTGATACAATATTAAACAAATTTAGATTTTCTATGTCTGAATGATCAAACTGTATGGTTCATATCTAGTTTTTTTTTCTTGTTTTATTATTGTTTTGTTCTATTATTTTAGGGGTTTTTTGTTGTTGTTGGTCATTTGTTTGGTGATGTTTGGCGTGAAACAGTATGCCATTTATCTCAAGCTGACCTCAAACCTATGATCCTCCAGCTTCTAACTTCCTGCTAGAATTACAGGCATGTACCATGACACCCAGTTTATGTAGTGCTGAGAATCAAACAGAATTTCCTGTATGGTAGGCAAACACTCTACCACTGAGATATATATCCCCAGATCCCAACATGTCTTTCTCTCTGTGCTGGCATGTTTAAGAATAAATTATAGGCCGGACAGTGGTGGCGCACACCTTTAATCCCAGCACTTGGGAGGTAGGCAGATCTCTGTGAGTTCGAGGCTAGCCTGATCTACAAGAGCTAGTTCCAAGACAGGCTCCAAAGCTACAGAGAAACCCTGTCTTGAAAACCAAAAGAAAAGAAAAGAAGGAGAAGAAAAGGATAAATTATACCTCTTCTGTATTGATTAACCTAATGAAAAATAATGATGAAAAAACTAACCCTTGAAAATCATCAATTCCTTCCCTCTTCTCCTTTTTGAGACAACCTTCCTGCCTCAGCCTACCAGTGATTAGTTATGTGCCACCATGCTCACCTAGAATCTAAATACTCTATTATTGTCAGAGTTGAATTTCCTTTTTAAGACAACTACTTTCTATTTTGACCTTGTATTAAGATACATTTTAATGAGCTGGAGAGATGGCTCAGTGGTTAAGAGCATTGCCTGCTCTTCCAAAGGTCCTGAGTTCAATTCCCAGCAACCACATGGTGACTCACAACCATCTGGAATAAGGTCTGGTGCCCTCTTCTGGCCTGCAGGCATACACACAGATAGACTATTGTATACATAACAAATCAATAAATATTTTTAAAAAAGATACATATTAACATTTATCTTCCTATATTGTCAAGCACAAAAAAACAATGCATCTTTCTCTGTCTGAGATGCTGCTATAGAGATACTAAGTGACTACGAGACATAAAAATATTAACAAAGTCTGTACCTTTTTTTTAGATCGAGGTCTGGGCTGCTCCTCATATTCTTCTCCAAAAACAGGTGGTAACAAAAACTCGTTTTCCATATCAAGCTCCTCTGCAGCTGACAAATTAGAAAATCTTTTATTGTAAATAGAACAGTAAAGGTTTACATTACACAAACACAGCAATAAGGAATAGTCACATGGCATGAATGATGATTCAGATGTGAGGATAAGTTTGAGGTAGGCTAGGCAGTATAAGACTAGGATAGAAGTCCGAGTTTAGATAAATCAACAAGTATCAATACATAAATTTCATAGAACTATATGATACTAGAAAAAGTAAACAACTAAAACTTTAGTTGGAAGACCTAAAATGCCAATCCTATTTAATCTATTAACTCTTTTTCATAGCATGCTTTATATTTCCCTCAACAGGAACTCAAAATTAGGGAGAAAACGAGAAAAGGAAAGCATGCTATGGAATTCACTTTAGAAAGTCTAAAATTGCTAAGAAGCAATGGAATATGTTATAGCACAAATAACAAAAACCCAAAGACAGAATATAGCCTTTTCATTTGAACACGAATTCAACATTAAGAAAAATGCTATCAAACTCAACATGCTGACACACTTATGATCCCAGCGCTAGACAGGCTGAGGCACAGACTGAGGGGAGTAGGGGCCAACCCAGAATATAGAACAAAACCCTATCTTGATCCCTACCTCCACCCCAACAGTATCAGGACCTTTGAATTGAAAAGAAACAAGTATTATATTCTTCTCTAGTGTCTAAAGCTCCTGTAATGAATTAAGTTGTCGATGGGAAAGGAAGAACAGGATGAAGGACACAGTTAGGTGGAAAAGCAGAGGATGAAAAGCACATCCCCTCATCCCCACAAGTATGGAGACAATGAGTAATGACATTAACATTGATGATTAGTTATCTTAAGTACAACTCTATAACTTGATTTTAACAGTGATAAAGTAGTATTTAAGTACCTCTAGGGAAATCTATTTCGATATCCAAATCTGGTTCATATGGTACATCAGGCATGTTGGATTGTATATCTGTGTCAGAGTTCTTTGTGAGATCCGAGCCAATTATGTCAGTCTCAATAATTACACCTGGAAATAAACAATATTTTATTAGAAATTAAAGTTTCAAAAAAAACTGAACAGTATCTATACCTAATCTGCCAAAGAAAGAAATACATAACTATCTTAATAAGTAAGCTACTATAAAATTTGTAACTATAATTGGAAACTTTTAATACTATACATTCTGGCTATCCCTTCTCAAAAAATAAATAAATAAAACAATGCCCATGTTAAGAGTACTTTTCTGTGTGTGTTTGTGTGTGTAACAGACAAACAGACAGACACAGAGAGACAAGTATATACTTGCTAGCGTGGCACAGGTGCATCCACACAGATGGGCATGCATGTGGAAACCAGAGATTGATGTGTTTTTCTTTGTTTACTGGATCCACCTTTCCTCCTAGTTCTACCTTCTCCATTCACTGGGGTGATAGGCACAAGCCACTGAGTGTGACCCATTGAGTTCTGAGGGTCTAAATTCAGGCTCTCATACATGTGTCACAGACACTTTACTGAATGAGCCATTTCCACAAGTAAATATTCTTAAAAGCAATTCCTTGTCAGAAATAAATTTATAAAAAGTAAATAACTAAAATTTTCAAACAAACTTTTTGAATTTTGACCAAGCTTCCACATAACTCAGTATATACTTGTTTGTAATTAACATATTTGTTTGGATCAGCTGCTTAACTTTCTTGATGTTGTATAGTTACAAATGCACTCTATTCAATATGTACTGCAAAGTGATGGTTGGTCTCCAGACAGAGAAGTAAGACAAATGCATGCAAATAGAGAACAAAGGGTTCACAAAACAGCATGACATTCTTATAAAGGATTGATGATATGGTTCCTCATTCTTTTTCCATGCAATCTTGCTATGTCATGTACTGTACTGGGAACAACTAGAACTCACACTACCGAGTACAGCGAGTAAGTGATTATGTTTTGTTTTAATTAAAAACAAAAACCATACCACTAGTTATAGTCCAATAAAATTTTACGATCCCCTAACAACACTACAAAACTGCTACTACAATTGTCTTCTAGTGTAAAGGCAATCAGGTAATTCAGGACTAAAAAGGGATTCTGAATATTACCTAAAGGCTAGGAGTAAGAATAAATATTCCAAGGAACAGAACTACCCACAAATCATCTATTAGGTAGCAAACAGTATCCAAACAGAAAGTGGAATAAATTCTGATTTAGATAAAGCAAATTATATTTAATTCATGTAAGAAATAGAATAATACTGGAAAGTATCCATCATAAAATAAAATCTTGGAAACTTACAAGTTACTAAGAAAAATAACTCCACTGAAGTTCAAATCAAATTCTATTACTATTAAAAAAAAAAAAAAAACAGTGAGTGAGTGGCTCAGGAATCAGGAGCAAATGACTGCTCTTGCAGAGAACCGGGGTTCAGTTCCTACCCCACATGGTGACTCACAATCACCTGTAACTCCGTTCCAGAGGACACAACACTATTTTCTGACCTCCCCAGGTACCAGGCACACAAGTGATGCAGCTCTCACACTCATAAATAAACCTTTTAAAAACGTTTGATATTTTTAAGAGCACAAGTAAGTGTGTGGTGGTAGGTAAAAATAATCTTATCTACTTGGGAGGGTGAGGCTAGAAGCCCTCTTCAGTACAAAAGTTTCTGTCCAAAGCACATACCAAGACTCCATCTCAAGAGAGAGAGAAAAAAATGGAACAAATCATTTCATTGGAAATTAATCTTAGAATTAGAGCATACCTGGATCAAGATGGATGTGTATCTCTCTTTTCAAAAATATTTATTATTTTACAGGTGTTTTGCATGCATTACAGTATCTGGGCCTCACTTATATGTCTTATGCCTGTGAAGCCAGAAGAGGGCATGAGAACCTCTGGAACTAGAATTGTAGACAAATGTAGGCATGTGGGTGTTGGAAGTCAAATCCATGCTGTTAACTGCTAGACTAAAGTGTGTATCTCTTAATATAAAATACACTTCTGCTATATATAATTCCTTCTCCTACTCCCGTATTGTTTTGTTACAAGATTCGTCTGTACGTACTGTAACAATGAGAATGCACAGAACCGATTCCCCAAACCACTTATTGACAAACTGTGATATAGTATGGCTCACTGTTGATATTGGATGCCTCTGTTTTCCCCTCATCTTCAGTCATCATATCTGGCATTGTAAGCAATTCTGTATCAAGAGGATCTGAAGAAACTTTGCTTTTTACATCTTCAACCGTGGCAGGAATCTTCTCACTGCTTTCCAATGGAGCAGGCAGAAACACAGGAATGGGCACCTAATTAACCAAAGCATTTAATGTTAGGTATATTAAAGAATAAAAGAAATTTCCACAAATTAAATGCACAATATATTACTATATAAATACACTAAAGAAGAAAATCTTTGGGAAGAATACATATCAAAACTAAGATGTGTACTATGGCAAGGAAATCCCAAAATATATACTTTAAAAAATAAAAATTAAGAAAAAAAAAGCTAAGTTCAAATACACTATTCTGCATATTACATGTGATTTGTAATGAAGTGAACATTTTAAGAACCTCTAGTTGGGCTGGACAGATGGCTCAGACGTTGAGAGCACTGGCTACTCTTTCAAAGGTCCTGAGTTCAATTCCCAGCAACTACATGGTGGCTCACAACCATCTATAATGAGATCTGGTTCCCTCTTCTGGCCTATAGACATACATGTAAGCAGAACACTATACATAATAAATAAATAAATCAAAAAACCAAAAAACTCTAATCTATGTTTCATTTCTAAACCTTATGGTTTCACAAAACATTTCTTTTGAAGATGAATTCAAATGTATAATCAATAATGTCACAGTACATACACTCATCTGCTCAATTTAACTCTTTGAGATGACCATATAAACAAATATCATCATGATAACAGGAAATTGACAAAAATCTAACTGTAGAAGAACAAAAAAGATGGCTTCTGTTGGGTGTAATGTCAACTGCTCTTCATATGCTCATGTGTTTGATCATTTGGTCTCCAGGTGCTGGTGCTGCTTTGAAAGGTTGAGGAATCATTAGAAGGAAGAAAACCTCTTTGGAGGAAATGACACTTGAGTCAGGCTTTAAGGTTTTATAACCTAGCACTACTTCCTGTCTTCATCCTGACTGGAGATGCAGGAAGACCAGCAGCTCTCTCATGCTCTTGCCTCCATGCCCTCCCTCCTAAATCATGAACCAAAAGGAAGCTCCTTCTCGCATTGTAAGTCCCTTTTGTCACGGTAACTGTAACAAGTACAGCAGTACAGCAGCTAGAGACCATCCCAAACTGTCACGGTAACTGTAACAAGTACAGCAGTACAGCAGCTAGAGACCATCCC
>NC_022019.1:8484566-8485597 GCF_000317375.1 Microtus ochrogaster
CTGTAACAAGTACAGCAGTACAGCAGCTAGAGACCATCCCAAACTGTCACGGTAACTGTAACAAGTACAGCAGTACAGCAGCTAGAGACCATCCCGAACTGCCTGCAGAAACAAGAATGAGAGGGTCAATCTCACGCACAGGAACAGGAACTGTGGTAGGGACAGGAACACTCTGGCTGTACATGTGCATAGGCACGGGCACATAGACAGGTACAGGAATAGGCACTGGGACATACTCTGTCTTCCAATTCTCATCTGCAAAACAAGATTTAGGCAAAAAAGAACATGTGTTTTGCTTTGTTTGAGACATAATATCACACTGTTCTACACACAAGATGACCTTGAACTCCTGGTGCTCTTCCTGCCTCAGCCTCCCACATCCTCAGAATACAGGTATGAGCCACAATAATGGCTCTTTGTTTTATAAACTTGCTTGCAGACCAAGCTGGCCTTACACTCACAGGTATCCTCTTGTCTCTGTCTCCCCAAAGGGCAATTAAAAGCATAGAAACACCAAGCATGATTTTTCATTTTTCACAATGGCTTTTTGTTTCTTTGGTTTCATAATGAACTTAACTGGACAACAAAGGAAAATAACTTTGTACTCATTTTATAAGAAACTGCTACAGGGTGGTGATGGCACATCCCATAAATTCCAGCAGAAGCAGGCTGATTTCTGTTAGTTCAAGGTCAGCCTGGTCTACACAGCAAGTTACAGGACAGCCAGGGATACAGAGAGAAACATTGTCTCAAAAAATTTTGAAAAAGAGAAATTTCTAATTTCTGTAAGATTTAATAAACTTTAAACAGTAAAACTTTCTGTTGTTTTCTGCAACAACTGTTCTAACTTAAAACAAACACAGCTTACACCTTTTTAAAAAATGGAAACACACACACACACACACACACACCCTTTAAAAATATCCAGCAGACTGTTCTGGCAATTCCTCTCAGTTTATTTACTTCAACAATTAAAATGTAGCAAACACCTTTAATCCCAGCACTCGGGAGGCAGAGGCAGGCGGATCTCT
>NC_022019.1:8485697-8493434 GCF_000317375.1 Microtus ochrogaster
TGCACAGTAGCTCACTCCTGTAATCCCAGCAATCAGGAAGACTGTATTTAAGGCAAACCTGTACACGGCAAGATAGAATCCTCCCCAAAAATCAAAAGAAAACTAAGAATTAATGCTACAGATGTGAAATCAGTACAAAATTATTTAATATCTTTCTGACCAGAAGGAAACAGAACTATCATTGTTATAGGCCACAAAATCATTTTCTCAACAGGAACTAAGCAATTGTAGGTCTCAATCCAAGAAAAGTTTTATAAAATTGTGTGATTTTTAACAAGTTATACTCTGGGTCTTTAATCAGCTACTAACAGATCACAAGTAATTTAAACAATATGCTTTATTCCCAAGGTGATATTAAAAACAGAAAAAAGAAAAAAAAATCACAGAAGAAAATCAAAGGACACAATGTCTTAACAATCTATTTTGTAGTCTTCACCCTAGAAAATCACGCATTTTAGTTCAGTAAAGTCTAAGCAGATGGAGATATAAATCAAAAGTTCCCAAGTTACCTGTCTGACAAGATTTGGTCTGCATGTGAGGCTTACAGTAAGTTGCTTTTGTCATTGTTAAAGGTTTGCAAAGAACTGCTTTGTTCTTCATCTCTTTGTTTGGTGTAGGAGAAGGGGGTGGTGCTGAGCTCTACAGAGAAGCAAAGAGACACATTTTATTTCTTTAATTTTTATCCTGATACCAATAGTCTGTTTTCTTTCCACTTTTCCTTTCTCTTTTCTTTCTTGAGAAAGGGTCTTACTATGTAGCTCTAGCTGGCCTGGAAACCAATATGCAGCTAAGCTGGCCTAAAACTACCTGTTTTTGCCCCCAGAGTGTTAGAATTAAAGGCATTATCTGTTTTTCAAGTCCTAAAGGGACTTACTTTCACAAAAAAAGTGGAAAAGTATAACCAAAAGCTATTACTACTAGTTTATCAGTCTTAATCTCGAAAGGTCAATGTGAATTTACTCTAAACACTGTCCAGCAGCAGAATCTATTCATTTCTATAAATAAGAATTTTTTTTTTAATTAATTTATTTTTTTTGGTTTTTCGAATCAGGGTTTCTCTGTAGCTTTGGAGCCTGTCCTGGAACTTAGACCAGGCTGGCCTCAAACTCACAGAGATCCGATAAGCATGTTTTAAGGAAAAAAATATGAAAACAATTATCTCTTAATTATCAATTATTAAGCCAGCCAGATCCTGACTCCAAACAAAACAACAGCTCAGCTTGACTTTTGATTATGGATACAGAGCTAAAATATTACAATGCAAAGAAAATAGCTTTGTAAGACACAGGTCTTAAAAGCCATAATGGCATCCTAGTCCAAGGACATGAAGAGTTATATCTCTTGGTTAGTCTCTGCTTTTGTATTAAAACTACCCAGTAAACTTTCTAAATCACAATTTCTGAGTTGGAGTCTAGATATCACAGTTCTGAAAATCTGATACGTGATCTTTGCTGAAGCTAAAAATTAGTAACTACACATCATCATCACCATCATCATCTTGACCACAATTAGGGCTAGTACAGGCTTTTTTAGGATGAAAACAAATGACTCCTTCAAGCACAGAGCTTCATTTGAACAAGGATGCTATAAATTCCAGAAAAGTCAACATACTGAAGGCAATCAATATCCCACTGTTCAAGGTATGGCAAAACACTACTTAAGCTCTCAAGTAATCATTACATGTAAATGGCCACTATCAACCTATAAAATTCTTAAAATGATAATTAAGGATTGCTGCATAGTACCAAAAGACAGAAAAAGACTAAACAAAAAAGGATTGGAGCATATTATGTACATATTTTTCAGGTTTAAAAGACTCTACTACGAGATCTTTAAATCACTGCTTTTAGCTTCACTTTCCTTATGCTCTCAGAGATCCATATCAGGATGGACCCTAATGTGCTGCTCTGTACTTCTCATGTGCTTTTTCTACTGATCCTCCTAACAATGTCCTACTGACTATTTACCACTGACCCATCCATGCTTTCCAAGACGACAGGGAAAAGAAAGAGCAAGCAATCATCTCAAAGCTACAGCTATTGTCAACCCAAATACCATGTATTATCTTCCCCATTTGGATAGAGGCCATCAACAATTCACTTTTATGTTCCTTTTATGTTTCTGATACTAGTAAGCTGAATGTTTCCACTATTTCAACAAAGTAAAAATCTTTCATGATGATATTAGTACAGCCTAACTATTTTTCACTCATACTGTAAACCACATCACAGCACTGAACTGAGAAAATACTCACTGTTACTTTGGTTCGGGACGTCTGACAGCCCTGATCTAAAAAACAAACATTTAAAATAAGACGAATAACACTTTCTTGACATTTTTTAAATCTCTATGTATCATTAAATCTTACCGATTTCCAAATTTAAACAAAGAGTACAAAAAAATGGAGATGAGCATAGCTGATTTTTCTCTTTGCTCTCTCCGAATACAAAATATTCTAAGAAATACTGCTTAAGTAAAATAAAAGGCCACAATTTCTAAAAGTTGTTGCTCCTTCAAGGCCACAAATAGTATATAATCTGCTAAGAAAGCTTCTTATCTGGATAGATTATTTTTAAAATGTTTTTAATAGTTTAATTTCTCTAATTTAGTTCAATGATGTCCAATATTTTTCCACATACAGGTTTTTAAAGGGAAATAAGATAAGCAATGGACCTAGAGAAAGTATGGGGTTCATTTCAATTGTTATTTTCCATCCATATAAAAACTACGAGAGACCTGACCTTTTCCAATGGGAGACTTACTAGAGTTATATAAAACCTATGGTCTTTCTCTACCATTGATCCATGCCCCAGTCTTAATAACTATCTTCAAATCAACTGCTTATTTATCAATGCTTGGAATTCAAAACTAGAAAAATAAAGAATATAAAGTCTTTAAGTAGGGGGCTGGAGAGATGGCTCAGCAGTTAAGAGCATTGCCTGCTCTTCCAAAGGTCCTGAGTTCAATTCCCAGCAACCACATGGTGGCTCACAACCACCTGTAATGAGGTCTGGTGCCCTCTTCTGGCCTACAGGCATACATGCAGACAGAATGTTGTATACATAATAAATAAATACATATTTATTTTAAAAAAAGTCTTTAAGTGGACACAATACATACCATAATGTAGGTTTTCGGGTCCTTTTTGGGTAGTCATATTGGGCTCATTTTGCTGACAGTAGAAACGTAGTAAGCAGTGTTGATCACAGAAATGTTTCATCTCCCCACGCCACTGCACTCGCTCTTTAAGGGTGCCTTGGGATTTACAGCAGTCACATCTCGCAGCCTTAATAAGAAGAGAAAGTGCTCAGACATTGTAAATGTTAACATACACATTAGCTGACAAAAGTGATGAGAAAGTACTGAAATGGTATCAAAGCAAAAATTAAAATTGTAGGTCATATACGAAGACTGAATCCAATCCTGTATTACCAAAATCAAAACAAAAAACAAACAAACAAAAAAAACCAATAATGGCTAGAGAGATGGCTCAGCAGTTCCTGTATTTGCTGTGCAATCATTAGGACTGGAGTTCTGATTCTAGCACCCGTAAAACTGAGGATCCTATTAATACCCATAAATGTATCTCTAAGGGATCTCACGCCCTCTTACCATATCCATGTGCAGGCATGTGCACCTATACACACACACACACACACATGAATCATTTTTTAAAAATTAAATGAGCATGATTAGACAAAAACTGATAGAATTTACTTGAAAATAATTTTGAAACTGAGCATGGTGGTAGGCACAAAAATTATCCTAACAGTCAGCAGGCTAAGCCAAGAAGTTGGCAAGTTTGAGGCCACCCTGGGCTATACAACAAGTCTAGGTTGCATAGCAAGATCCTGACTCAAATAAAAATAAACAAAACAAAAACTTAAACCAAACAGTAGTGGCATAAGACATTTTTTGAGAGTCATAATCATAACAAGTAGAAGTCTCTAGAAATTATATTATCTTGAACAGTTCCTACAATAAGCAGATTTCCATGCTTAAGTATAGAAGACCAGACTATTTTCTTTTAATTCAAAGAAAAGAAAATTAGTTAATTGAATGCACTGCAAGGTAACACTGGGCAATAAACAGGAACAACACCTGTAGGAAGACCAGAATAATTCTGAAGCAAGCTCTTATAGTATGGAAAACTCAATTATTTGTTTTCTGTGAATTTACTATAAAACTTTAAAAAAAAGTTTAATTTTCTGAGAAGAACTTTGAAAATGTGTTTTAAAAGAGCCAATATTTACTTGAAAAAAATTAAATAATTTATCAAGATATCCAATCAGAAGCCAGGTGGTGGTGGTGGCACATGCCTTTAATCACAGCACTCTGGAGACATATGTCAAGCCTAGTCTATAAAATAAGTCCCGTGACAGCCAGGGCTACACAGAGAAACCCTGTCTCAAAATAAAACAAACAAACAAATGTTATGCAACAGTTCTACAACTAGGAAAGATCAACAGATCTACAACCAGATCAAAGCAATCCAGAACTTCTTATTAAACAGCACTCGGGAGGCAGAGGCAGGCGGATCTCTGTGAGTTCGAGACCAGCCTGGTCCACAAAGCTAGTTCCAGGACAGGCTCCAAAGCCACAGAGAAACCCTGTCTCGAAAAACAAAAACAAAAACAAACAAAAAAAAAAAACCAAGAACAACAAAAAAACACTGTAGAATTCAAGACAATAATATTTTAAATAGTAACTCAATACAGGGGCAGATTTTACTTTAAAGAGATACTAATTCACCTAAATCCGGCCCATCTTTTAAAGACATTTTGATTAGTGAGTGACACAAAAGATGTAATTTATTCCAAATAGAATGAGAAAGAAGTTTCTAATCTAAAAATAAATTACTTTAATTTTTAAAAACTGATTGTCAGCTTAACAATTTAGAAATTCTAATAATACTAAATTATAATTTATGTATCTGTGCCTGTTTCATTACTCTAATTCAGTTTTATATTGTATGTGATTATCTCAACTTATATCCCAAATGAAATTCTATTAATAAATACTTTAAGGGTGTATCTTAGAAGTAGAGCACATTTTAGCTTAAGAGGCAAAAAAAAAGTAAGCTCACAGTTGAAAGATATTAATAAAGAATCACATTGACACACAGGTATTAAAGAACAAAGAGATGGATCATACTGCACGGTCTCTTTTTTCTATTTCAGCTCTCTTGCTGAACAAAGATTAAAATAAATGACGTTTTGTGGTATATATCATTAGCAGTAACTGATGCTATTATGCCTTGTCTAAAAATTTATGAATCAAATTTTACAATACTGGTAGATTATATGGTAATCTCAATCGCAGAAGCATTAAGTATTTTAACCTAGGTCATTATGGTGGCTAATCTTAGCTGTCAACTTTATTTCAAGTGGGAAGACCCACCTTAAATGTTGACAGCACCCTAGATAAAAAAGCAAAGAAAGAAGCTTTGCTTTTGTCCATCTGCCTTTGCTCTCACTAGCATGTTCATCTACGTCAGTGCTGCTACTGTGTTTTGATGACATCAAAACATAGATTTTAGGGGCTTCCAACAAGGACTACCGACAGCTCTCTAGACCTTGAATACGAAACCACAACTGCTGAAGAACCCAACCTCAAGGACTGAACTGCTACCAGGTTGAAGGCCTCTCCCATGAGAGACAGCCATTGTTGGTAGTAGAGTCCCCTTTTAATATATACATTCTATCAGGTCTGATCCTCTAGAAAATTTGTAATACAGTTATACTTGACTCAATAATGGAAACAGTTCCTATGCACAACTCTTATCAACAAAAGACTACTTGAAATCAAAGAAATGTTTCAGATTCTTTGTCCTTTTTTATAATCAAATCATAAGAAAGGAAAAAAGTTTACAACCACTTACAATGAGTCAGAGCACTAATGAAAACCAATTGAAACTACAGCCTGACTATCCCTTCACTGAGAACCTCAGATTAAAAGCCTAACACTGACCTACTCCTACTATCTACAGTTCTTACAACAGCCTTGCAAAATGGACAGGGGAAAAGATCTGACTAACATCAAATATTAAAAAGAAAGTTACAGAATTCCGGCAGAAAGCCAAGTCAAAATCTGTATTTTATCATAACCTCAGGATAGACTGGCAAACAGAAAATAAGTAAGTAGAAAATAAAAGCCCTAATAAAAATAAAACACACAAAATGGTTGTCAATCTAATATCTAAGCCAAAACTCAGTTTGTGTAAAATTTAACAAATTTCCATAGCATATGTACTATACTGGCTTTCTGAAAAGGCGGTATCAGGATGTTCAATCTTGCCTCAAACCCCATCAGTTATCTTGCTTCCACATCCCAAGTGCTAGAATTATAGTTTTTATCACATCTAACTAAAAATATCTTATTCCAAAATCTGAATAATAATAAGTCCTTCATTCTAAAATCTTATATACTTTGTTTTCCTACATCTAGCTCCTTTCTTTAAAAATATTAAAAACACTCTGTCCAAAAAAAAAAAAAAAAAAAAAAAAAGATTAATATCAAATATACAAAAAAAAAAAATTTTCTACTTTTTTTCAAACTAGAAGGGTGGGAACACAAAACTAGCTTAATTCTAAGCTTAATGCCATAAACAGAACTGTGAAGGCTGTAAACTTCTATTTATTTGATTTTATGTATCTAAGTATTTTAGTGGCAAGTAAGTCTGTGAACTATGTGTATGCCTAGTGCCCATGGAAGTCAGAAGAGTCAAAGTCCTAGAACTGGAGTTACTGGTGGTTATGAGCCTCAACATGGGTGCTAGGAAAGGAACCTGGATCCTCTGCAACAAAAGTAATGCTCTTAACCACTGAGCCATCTTCCTAACAGGGTCTTCTTATATAAGCTCAGGCTGGCATCCAACTGACCATCCAGATGGTCAAGCTAAATTACAGGTGTGTAACACTTACATTCAGATAAACCAATTTTACTAATTTTTTTGGTTATCTATCAACACATTTTTTAATATTAACTTAAGAGACAGTTATAGTAAGTCTCTAAATACAGAAGCAACCTACTGCAAAGATCAGAAAATGTAGAATTTTTGAAATGTCCTAAGTAAAAAGCATATGGAATAGTTGAATGAGAATGCCAACACGTTTCCACATCTGAAGACTTGATCCCCAGTTGGTAGCAGAGACTTAGGTAGCCTTGCTTTAAAAAAGTCAGTCAGTGTACAGACTTTGAAAAGGTAAAATCCACCTGCCACTTCTAGTTTGCTCTCTGCTTTGTGCTTACAACCCACACTGAGTTCTCAGCACTCTCTCTCCAGCCACCACAACAACCTGAACTCTGACATTATGGACTCTAACCCTCTGGAACCACAAGCCAAAATAAACTTTTGTATAGGTCACCTTGGCCATGATGTTTTATCACAATAACAGAAATGTAATTAATACAGCATACCAGCAGAAAATTTGAAAGCATAATGTTAAATGCTTCAATGAAATTTATTTTGTGGTACTTGGCATCAAACTCCCACCTACTAAGTAAGCACTGATCTATACAGCTAGTCTCATTATTAAATTTAAATACTAAAAATATTTTATAAAATTATTTCAATTCTAGGTAGTCTCTCAATGTTATTGTGAATATTACAGAAAGGTTTGTGCGTTTTACATAAGAATTACTGTACTGGTGCAAAAGACACAGCAATTTGGAACTGTGAATTTAAACACTACTGTGTGTGTGTGTGTGTGTGTGTGTGTGTGTGTGTGTGTGTAA
>NC_022019.1:8493824-8503785 GCF_000317375.1 Microtus ochrogaster
CAGGGTTTCTCTGTGGTTTTGGAGCCTGTCCTGGAACTAGCTCTTGTAGACCAGGCTGGTCTCGAACTCACAGAGATCCACCTGACTCTGCCTCCCAAGTGCTGGGATTAAAGGCGTGCGCCACCACTGCCCGGTTCTCATGGGTTTTCTGAGCAATTTCTCTATGGTTCAGAACACTGCAATGTATCAGGCAAGGCAGCAGACAACCCAACAGTGACTATTTTTAGGTGAATGTTTGGTCTTGAAGTGCTTTAGAACTGATTCTCAGCACAGCACTGAGCAGCCAACTGCCAGTCATATACAATTCAACTTTTTTCTTAAAGATTTTAACTTATATATTTGTGTATGTATGTCTCTGTGTATATATGTCACATGTATGTAGCTACCCAGAGGTTTGAAGAGGGTGTCAGATTTCCTACAGACATTTATGAGCCACCTTATTTGGGTCCTAGGAAATGAACTCAGGTCCTCTGGAAGAGCAGCAAGTGCTATTAACTATGAAGCCATCTCTCCAGCCATTATTTTTTTCAAATGTCACCATCTGACGAAGAAATGGTTTGTTGCTGAGCAGTGGTGGCACTCAAGAGGCACAGGCAGGGAAATTTCCATGAGTGAAGCCAGGACAGCCAGAGCTACATAGAGATATCCAGTCTCAATAAAATACAAGATAATTTCAGCCTATGAGACAGATACCTTTCCCACTACCACCTTTCCAGCTTGCCTCAAATACCTAGTGATCCTTTACTACTCACTCCTAATAAAGCTGTAAGAAGTTCAGCTTCACTGACTGCTTTCCAACAGTCACTGTTAACTTCTCATGGCTGATTACTACCCTCCGTATCTTCAACGCTCAGGTCTGCTTTGCAAAATCCCTTCAACTAACACAATGTACTCTATAATTTGCTAGCAGCTCTTGGGCCAAATACACTGCTGATGTTTTTTCAAGTTACTTCTGTGCTTTATGACTCACTCTGAACTCAAATCTGCTTTTTGTCTAACATACTTTCCATAGTATAAAATAAGTAAGAAAGAGGTCACTAGCAAAACAAAAAGTGAGAAATGAGCACTAAAATGAGATATAGAACCACATTTATTATATAAGAACATATTTCACTATAAAACGACAAACTTCAACAGCGCAAAACCTGTCATTACTTTTACACCAACATAACATTACACAGAGATCTTATACATTCTGAAATGTACTGCTTCACTGAATCGTCCTAACTGAGCACTATGTAAATGAGCACTATCAGCATGTACAATTAACTAGTACGTATGAGGTCCTAGATTCAATCCCCAGCATTTACAAAAAGTAATAAAAATGGAACATAAGACAACAATGTGGTCTTTTACTAAACAGCACATCTTTACTTGCCATCAAAGAAAAACAAACACTAAGATTTCTCTATTTTCATTATAGGTAATAGAAAGAGAATATTCAAGAGGTAGGAAAGGGCATAAAAGAAGAATAAAAATAATAAACACAGAGAGAACAGCTAACTCAAAAATGCATTTAGTTTATTCTATAAGCAAAAACCAAAATCTCCAAAGTTAAAACTATTTTAGGTTCACAATTAGGTAGAAACTTTAACAGTAAAATAATTACAAAGAAATTATTATCACATCATAATAACTACTGTCTCAAGAAGTGAATGATAAAAAGGAATAAATGGCACTTTTAAATATGTAGTCACCAAACACCCTTACTATTTTTGTGATTATTAAAAACAAAATTTCAAAACTAAAACTTCTTATCCCTAGCACCATCCAAAAAAAAAAACCACCAAAACCAAAATCTGAGGATGGAATACATTGTTGGAGCACTGATTTAAAAGGCTATGAGTTTGATCTCTAGAAGGGAAAACAAACAACTTAATAAAACCTAACCTGAAGGTAACGGAGTATTTGTGTGTGTTTACAAAAATTAAGCATTAATAATATCGAAGTAGTAAGTGAGGGAAGTTTTCTTAAATACACTACACAATAGAATGAAACACTATTTTAAACTATGAAAGTATGAGCAGAGTGTTAAAATGTGTTTATAACTTTGGACTTTGAAATTCAAATCACCCAAAAGCAATTCATTCATAATGAATCAAGTTTCTGAAAAACACCAAAACCATTTTATGAAGCTACACCACTGAAAATACATGAAATCTCAATTATTTTACCTCTGGCCAGGAAAGTATTCTTTAGCTAGTATGATGATTTTCAGATATATCATTAATACTAATCATCTTCATAAAGTGAATGAACTACATCAGGTTCATCAAACTTCATCTGTCTCACAATTCAGGAGTCATGTTATCTATCTTCACATGCTTTAAAACTGTATCCATAATGAAGCTTTTACCACTGAGGTACTTTTCCATGTTATCAACATAGAAATTAATACTTTTTTTGTATAATATCTAACTTTCTCTTGGGTAACATCTGATGATACAAATTCCAAATAATCTTTAATTTCTTATCTAAAAAAGAAGTAGCCAGGAAAGGTGGTACACATCTTTAATCCCAGCAGTTAGAAAACAAAGAACTGTGATATCAAGGTCAGCCACTGCTACACAGTGAAACCCTGTCTCAAAAAAAGTAGTTAATGCAACGGGCCAAAGGTCATTACTAACTTTTAAAGTCTTTTATAAGACACACACCAAGAGTTGTTCCACAAAGAAGCATTTACATGTGAACCTACATACACGTAAAAGCAAAGACTTACAAAACACTAGCCAAATATTTAAAGCCGCTACTGCTTTGCTAAATATTGACAACAGACTCATTAAATAAAAATTGGAGAAATATCTATTTTATGAAGCTATAGCACTGAAAATACACGAATAGCCTAATGGTTGGTAGCACCTAAATTCTTAAGAAAAATAATAATAACTCTACTTCACTTTATAAAAAACAAGTAGAAAAGACAAAAACCATCTTAATGAACATCAGAAACAGGGCTAGGCATAAAGTATGCAAATTTAAGTAACAAAGAGTTAAATAATAGCTACCAAGAATTTTAAAAGACTACCCAAAGTAGTCACTGCAATCAGAATAGTTGTTACTTGCCTTGTAGTACCACTCCTGAAACTTTTTACAGCAGTCATCACTGCAGAAGTCTCTGAGAACCCCATCAAGCTCTTTAGTGGCTCCCTTCTTACACAGCTGAGAACAATAGTTGCACGTAACACATCTTAATCCTAATCGTCTTGCAAAATCTTGTTTGTATAATAGCTTGCAGCCTGAAAAATGTTACATGTTTTTTAAGAACACATAAAACGACAAATTTTATACTGAGACAGATCTTTTAAGGCTAGTTACTTATTAGTTTCAGGAAATGCCCAATATACTCACATATAAAGTTCTCTTTCCCTCCTGGTTAAAAACCTACATGTTACATGTGTATGTTCAGGTGCATATGGAGGCCAAAGCTTGATGCCTGATGTCTTCCTCAATTGCTCACCATCTTTTTCCCCCCAGATAGAGTCTCACTGACCCCAAAGCTAGATTGGCTAGCCAGCAAGTCCCCAAAGGGATCCTCCTGTCTCTGCTCCGCGGTGCTGGCAGTACAGACGTCAAAGCCTGACTTTCACAAGGATAATAGGGATCAGACTCAGCTTCATGCTGGGACAGCAAGCACTTTACTAAACAGGAGCTTTTCCCCAGGCCCTATGAAATGCTAACACCAACCTCTAAAAATGTGAATAGAACACGGATTATTATATTAGAAAACATACCTATAACATGGGTTCAAACAATACTTTTAGACATTAAAATCTGTTAACACTGCAGAACTATTCTCTTTTTTCTATTTAAATAAAATCACAAGGATACAGCAAGTATGTTACAAAAATGAACACAGAATGATGAGAAATTCCAACTAAATTTATAGGCATTCTCTTTTTTTTTTTCCAAGACAGGGTTTCACTATGTAGCCTTAGCTGTCCTGGAATATACTCTGTAGACGAGGCTGGCTTCAAACTCAAGAGATTCACCTGCCTCTGTCTCCCAAGTGCTGGGAGTAAAGGTGTGCACCACCACCGCATGGTTTATAGACATTCCTTAGAAAGCATTATACTGAAGTTTCCTAGATTCTTCCTATCAGCCTATTTTCATAGAAGAATTTTTCAAGGAGACGTAACTGATTTACTGACTTGTCTAGAGAAAATACTGTCTACTTCTTTAATGAATACCTCTCTGTATCTACAGCATAGTTGTGCAAAGTATTTTCACATATCTAATTTACTATCTATACTACCACCGAAGTTGAATAGGCCTCTATATTCATGCTATTTCATGAAAGAAGAATCATCTATTAATATCTATGGAAACCCTATCTACCCGTTAACAAGAAACTCAAATTATAATTCTATCATATACAATGTTCTCAGTGACCTAATGTTTTAAATGTTTTGTCCTAAGAATCTTCTGCCTTTGAAAGTTGGGACTCATCATTATCCTAAACTATAGCTCAGTATGGCTTTGAACTTTCAATCCTCCTTTCTTGTCAAACTTCTATGTTGTCAAGACTGTAGGCAACTGCTACCATACCTAACTGTACAGTTTAAAAAAAACACAAAGTTCTGCAGATCACTATGTACCACCCTAGAATTTATTATTGCAAATGTTTTATTTTTAAAATTACATTATTTATTTGTTTATTTATTTGTAATGTGTTTTGTGGCATCATCATGATACAGCATACACATGACACTCAGGACAACCGGAAAATGTCATTTCTTTCTATCATGTGGATACTAAAAATCAAACTGAGAACCCAGGCCTAACGTCTCAGTAGAAACACTGAGCCATTACCAGCCCTTGAACTATTATATAACCTTTTTCAGATTTTTTGTTGGGTGCTTTTTTGGTTTTGGTTTTTTTGGAATCTCTATGCAAACTTGGCTGTCTGAGAACTCAATATGTAGATCAGGCTGTCCTGGAACTCACAGGTATCCAACTGCCTTTGCCTCCTTAGTGTTGGTATTAAAGGAATGCCACCACACCTGTCCTTTATAAACTAGATTTGACTGATAGTAACACTAGGTATTTTGTTATTTATAAGTTCTAGCAGAAAACTAGGGTAACAGAGGGTTGGAAAAAATGCCACTTAAAAGTAAAGCATAAAAATTTACATACCTAACACTTTATTACCCATCTTAAGTCCTTCCCCTATGAAAATTATGTTTCTAAGTATCAATTAACTATTTGATACACTCTCTATTTCATAAAACCCAGATTAGATTTACAAAAATCTAATTGCTACAAGATCACTGACACATACATTAATAATCAATTATAATATTTAGACTTAGGAATGAATTAGATTGTTCTTGCATAAAAATGCAAGTGGTAGCTTAAATCAGCTCAGTATCATCATAGAATTAGTCATTTTCACTATAACTTTGCTCTTAATAATACATCATGGTTACAGGTGAGATGTACCAATCATAACTAAGTAAAATTGCCTTGCTTTGTTAACTAATTCCTTTGTCTGTTTGTTTGTTTTTCAAGACAAAGTTTCTCTGTTTAGCCCTGGTTGTCCCAGAACTCACTCTATAACCAGGCTGGCCCTTGAACTCACAAAGATGCACCTGCCTCTGCCTCCCGAGTGCTGGGATTAAAGGCGTGTGTCACCACTGCCCAGTAAGCAGTTCCTATTAATATACATATTCTACTGCGTGTGAAAAATCTATAGAGAGATGCCAACTAAACTAAATATCTGATTCTTCTGTCACTGACTGCTGGCATTTAGGGTTACTGAACTTTCTTCTTACTCCAAATTTGCTATAGGAGTCCACAAAAAAAGTATAAGCAAAGGACAAATAGTCTTCAATGGAAAATAAAGATAAGCCCCAGCAAAAAATAAAAGAAGGTGAAAGTCAACTTAGAGCAAAACTGTGCCAACTGGGAATACTAGTAACAACAAGCACCTAAAGCCCATAGCTATAATCCTCTTTCTATCTCCAGAGAAGTGAGTTAACAACTAAAGTTCATGTTTATAACCTCATTTCTGGTATGAGACCAGAAACTTTAAGTAAGGAGAAAAGATGTTTGTAAACATATTGTAACAGAACCTAATGTGCCCCAGACACCATATACCCTAACTGTACCCACTATTCTTGTCATTGCATGTAATTTGCTCGCAGATCTTCATCAATGACCCTTATCTAAAATGCTTCTGATAAGAAGAATTTAAGGTTGGGGGATGGGCTGTGGGGTGTTTGTTCATTCTCATCAGATGTACTCTAGCTTTCTTACCCTAGAAATCCAAAACCTGAAACTTCTAGAGAATCATGGGCTTCAGATTCTGAGGTCAGTGAATATCAATCAATCTATATACTAAAGATATCTGTAGCTAGGTAGCAAGCTGGTAGAAGACATGAAACTAACACAAAATATTCTTTGCTCTTGAAAATCAGTTTTCAGGCCACAATGTGCAAGTTTAGAGATAACATGGTATCACAATGCTTTCTTTCATTTTATCCCCAAATTTCAAGAAGCCCAGAAGTCTAAAAAAGACACATGTAAAACAACAATTCAGAAGAAAATTAACCTAAGTTTTGTTCAGTCTTATTAAATTGTGCGTCTATTCTGGACATCTGTAATTACATATTCTCTTAATATTTTGGCAAAAGGCATTATATAGAGTAAAAGTTAAAATAACGAACACTGTATACACACTTGCCTTCACTACAGAATGGTCTCTTAACGCCGGAGAAATTTACTGTTTCATGAAGCGTCTTCTCCTCTTGGCAGTATTCGCAATATGTAACTATGCAATGCAACTTCTTATAATCATCTGAGCAAGTTTTGCTGCAGAACTGATGCACTTTGTTCTAAATGCACAACGGGAACTTTGGTAAGTAGAGAACCAACCATCTCAACCAATCTTAAGAAATAAACAAAACACTCTTACAGTAAAACTATTTACTGTTATGATCTTTGGAGACACATTTCCTATAGGCCAGACACCTAAGCTAACCAGTTTTCTAAATATAAACATAGCTCCACTAAATTTAGCATCATTAACTACTCTAAAAGTACTCTATGAGCAGGCAAAAATCGCTAACATAAATATAAGTCTGGAAAAACTGAATTAGAGAAACAAAAAGGAAATAATGAAAAATACAATGAAAGCTACAGAAATACAAGATACAACATTTTTAGTCAATGCAAGATACTCTTTGTTGAGTAGATTCCAACATATTCCTGACATACTTTAATAAAAATATCATTTATGTCCAAAATTTCAATTTAGTGCTATTCTACAGGATTAATGAAAAACTTGACACTAAGTTTCCTTAAGTGAAAAAAATGGTTAATTATTATTTTTTCCTGGATTCAAAACAACAATTGTCAGGTTTACTTTTTAAACAATGAGCCAGGATTTAAGAACTAAAATTCAAAAAATTTAACTTTTCTCCCAAATTATGGCACATATAAATTAAATCTAAATCATCAACTTAATATATATCAAAGATATCTGAAGACTAAAATAAGGAGATAAAACGATGCAGGAAACAACTCAAGTAGTTAAAGCAGTCATCAATGGAAAACTGCCCTGTTATGAATACAAAAGTCAAGAGGAGAAAAAAATGGCTGGGGGAATACAGGCACAAAAAAAAAATCACGCAGACATACAGACAGAGACCACATGCACATGAAAAAGAACACAAAGAAATCAAAACTGCTAATCATGGTCTGGAAAAGACCCTAAACTCACAGTCTGAGGGAGATGCTCAATCAATAGGACAGTATCTCTTAATGGCAACTAACACTAAAGTTCTCTGTAAACAGAAGCAATACCGTATCACTACAAAATTTGAGTAGCAATGATTTTCATCTGAAATTACCAAATTTCAATTTATTATAAGACATTTATTTCCTATATGATACTATTTGTATGCTTGTGGATGGATTTCTTCCCGCACTCCCTGGTTATTCCTTTATTTTCTCATGTTGGTCATTCAGTATTATTTCTGCTACTAGTTAGGTAGTTATTAGTCTAAAACTCATGACAAGACCCCATCAAGACTCTCAAAAGAATGACTAAATTTAACTACATTAGAAACAGCACCAAACAAAATAATAAACTACAGAATTTTACAGGTACTAAAATAATAAACTTCCAAAAAGTTTAGAAATCGTGAAATCTAATTCTAGATATCACTTTTCACCTCAGTGTTACACTCTTATTTATTTGTTTGTTTACTGGTTTTTCAAGACAGGGTTTCTTTGTGTAACCTGACCTGGAACTCGCTCTGTAGACTACGCTGGACTGGAAAGAGATCCGCCTGCCTCTGCCTCTTGAGTGCTGAGATTAAAGGCATGCACCGCCAAAACTTGGCTGAGTGTTACACTTTAAGTGATGTGCGAACAATCACAAAACAAGCAGTCTGATTTTAATTCTACATATTATATAACTTTTAAGTATATACTTCATGTATACTTCTGACCATCCAATCCACCCAAAAACAGTTTAAAGAATGGTCAAAAGTAAACACTGTTCTACACAGCAGTAAGCAGCCTGGATTACCTATCTATCCATTACTGTCCTCAAACAAACTCACTGTTCAGAAGTGCCAACAGCAAAAGAAAGAATATGACAAAGTAAATTAAATTAATACACTAAAAAAGGTTAAGAGTGCTACAGAAAAAAAATTCAACAAGAGTCACAGGCCTCTACTTTCTTATTAAAATAGAAGATGTTAAATGGCAGCTTAGTGTCTTACTTACAAATTCTAATTCTACAAATACAGAGCACAAAGGTATTTATAGTTCAGATAATGAAAATAATGAAAAGAAACAGGAAAATAAGTCAACGGATACTCTGGGTGAATGAGGAGACATTTTATATTCTATTACAAGGCTATTACTTCTTGTGTATTTGACTTCAATAAATTGCTTCGCATTACACCTATCCTGCTGACTTCACCTCCACACAAGTATACACATCACCAATACAATACAATATATGAAACTACTAAGAAAGGTTTGCAAACAGAAATGCTAGTTACTTTATTATGTTCTCATCTTAGCATCAGATAACACATAAGGAAACAAGACTTGCCTCCCATTCCAAGATTTCTGGTTTTGAACAAAAGGAATTTTTACAGTAGTTGCATTTCAATTGAATATCACTGGGTGCTACAAATTGGCCATTTGAAGACGACTGCATGCTTAGTGCCTAAAATAAAGAACAAAATACACTTAGTCTGACATGTATTTTTAAAACTTCTACTGTTAAGTACTATGAAAAGTCTACTGTATGCAGGAAGGAATAGTTTCTTTGCTAATTTCCTTAGTACATAAAATGCTAATTCTTAATTTTCCCTCAAAAATACACTATTAAAAAGCTCTGGGATGTAGCTCAGGGCAGCATGACTTCTTAGCAAGTTCAAGGCCCTAGCTTCAATGCCCAGTACTGGAAAAAAACAAAAACACAAAAAACCCCTGTATTGTTAGCTTTACAAATCAAAATGTTTACCAAGAATTACCTAAAATAATTAAATAAAAAAAGAAGGAAAAACTACAACTTATTTTTTTTTTCAGTTGAAAAAAAAAATGATAATAGGTTAGCTCTCCAAGTTCCTTACAACATAAAAGCAAGGAAGGGGGATAACAAGGGAGGGTGAAAAAGGAGGAAAAAGACAGAGAGGAGATAAACCTGTACTGATCTTTCCAAAAATGAAATATTAAGCTATTAATAACTTGCCCCACTACATCACTCCCATAATACTTACTCAAAGTTCTTATCAAAGAAAACATGCATGTATTACTTTTTAAAAAAAGGTAACAAAGCCAAGCGGTGGTGGTGTACGCCTTTAATCCTAACACTTGAGAAATAGAGGAAGGTGGGTCTCTGTGAACAAGACCAGCCTGGTCTACAGAATAAGTGCCAGGACAGTCAGGACTACACAGAGAAAACCTGCCTCAAAATAAAAAAATAGCCGGGTGATGGTGG
>NC_022019.1:8503930-8508988 GCF_000317375.1 Microtus ochrogaster
AAAAAAAGTAAAAGTTGATAACCATACAGGATTATCACAGAATAAGATGGGAAGGATATATAAACATACATAGACTTGAATCTTTTTCCTTGATTCTATGTGCGAGGCAGTCTCTATATAGTACTGGATGTCCCCGAACTAGCTATTTAGAGCTATCTCTTGAGTGCTGGGATTAAAGGAGTAAGCAATCACCACGCCCAGCTTTTTTTCTCTGAATCTTAACCTAAGTACACTAATATTTATCATTCTTTTGGGTATGTTCTCCATACATATACAGGTTAAACATAACCTTGTGCATGCAACAAGTGGCTAATAAAATTATTCAAGAAAAAGTAGAGGGAGAAACAATCACTTTAAATACCATATTGTACAATACAAGTAAAGTTAGTTTAAAGAAAAAAAGAAAAGCCAGTCAGTGGTGGTGCAAGTCTTTAATTTAACCCCAGAACTTGGAAGGCAGTCGGGCCTATCCTTGTGAGTTCAAGGCCAGCATGGTCTACAGAGTGAGTTCTAGGACAGTCAGGACTGTTTCAAAGAGAAATTGTCCCAAGGAAAAAAAGATGAAACAAAGAAAGAGGGAGGGAGGCAAAGAGAAAGAGAAAGAAAACATAAAAAGATATTTTACTATCAGATGACTGAAATGTTACATGCCTTTTTTACTATTTCACTGAACGTGCAAGAACCATATTGGATTTTTAAGTTCCGAAACTCTGAGAAATAGCAAATATTGGGACCATAAATAAAGCTTCAATATGAGTCAGGCCATGAGAAAATAAAGAAATAAAACTGATGCAAAAAAAAAAATAGCAAATATTACTTATAAACTGCTTTGTTAAAAAATAAAAAAATTTGAAAAATAAAGAACTAAATCTTTAAAAAAATAAATAAAATTAAAAAATACCTAACATCTAAAGGAATAAAGGTAGTTTTAGTATCTGAGAAACAGAAGGCCATCATCCCTATCTTTCTCTTCACAAATTAATTATCCTTTTACTTCTGGTGTAAAAAAAAATTAAACTATTAGAAAGATTATGCACCACTGAAGCAACTTTATCCATCAATTGGCTTAATTTCAACTTAGGAAAGATTAGTGTTGAACAAGTTTATTATCTAATTTCAATGAGAGTGTAACTCACGAAAACAATATTCATTCACTTGACTGAATTTAAAAACCTCAATTTAAATGGTAGTTATTTGTAGCAACTACTGTAGCATACATATTTAAGACTATAGTTTCAGTTTTAAAAAGTTAACCTAGGTGCTAAAGAGATGGCTCAGCAGTTAAGAGCGCTGACTGTTCTTCCAGGACTCAGATTCAATTCCCAGCACCCACATGGCAGCAGACAAGTGTCAATAATTCCAAGATCTGACACCCTCACACAGACATAAAGGCAGGTAAAACACCAATGTACATAAGAATAAATTTAAAAAAATAAAAATAAATAAGTTAACCTACAGCATAGTACCTGGAATAAAACAGAACTGTTGGATGAATTAACTCATGAATCATGGCTTTCTTTATGCACTGATTTGAAATTCTCACATACAATAGGTAAACCTACTAAGTGCTACCTACAAATACCTAAACTATTCCTTCAGAGTGGTCAACCAAACATTATCTTTTGATATTATCCACACTCTAAATGTAAAAAATTATCAAACAACCCAAGTTTTTTGAGAATTTTTTTTTTGTTTAGTTTTGGTTTGGTTTGCTTTGTTTTTTTATTGTTGTTGGTTTTTTTTTTTTGGGGGGGGGGGTTGAGACAGGGTTTCTATGTAGCTTTGGACACTGTCCTGGAACTAGCTCTTGTAGACCAGGCTGACCTTACACAGATCCACCTGCCTCTGCCTCCCAAGTGTTGGGATAAAGGTGTGCGCCGCCACCACCACCAGGCTAAACAACCCATCATTTACAAAAATCAATAATGTCTCCCTGAATGGATCCCAGACTAAGTTAAGAGCTACTATAAGTCTAAATCCCCTTTTTACAGTGTTCATTTCTATTTTGGATAACAATATGCTTAATGTTTCAAGGCTAAAGACACTGCTACTATTTAACAAGAAAAGCACTATACATCCAACACTGAAGTAAATCCTACTAAAATTCATTTTCCTTCAAGCTATGAATCACATCAAATCTATACAGAAGTTCAGCAAGGCCTTCTGTGACTTGTGATATATATAGTCTCCGCCCAAAGAAGCAGAAAAGAAAAAAGCAGAAAAAAGCATATTATAATTGTTTTCTATATGCATTTTATGGGTGAGGGGGAAAAGTAACAAACCTGAAATTTAGCCACACAACTGGAATTGCAAAAGTTATACAGTTTTCCATCAGGCATTGTGGCTTGGTATTGAGGTAAAGAGTTTCGCTTACAAAAATGGCAAATAATTCCCAAACCTAGAAGAAAAAGAAAGATACATACCTGATTTCCTTATAAAGTAAAAGATCTTCTGAAAATGTTAACTGATTTTTTTTAAATGGGTCTCTCTACAAATTATTCTCATATTATTTGTACCTTAAATTTTCAAGATATTTCCATCTTCAAAAAATACTGCCAGGGATTAAAAGAAAGCTCAGCAAAAAAGAGCTCTTGCAAAGGAACCAAGCTCTGTTCCCAGCACCCACAAAGCAACTAACCAACTTTTAACACCAGTTCTAGATAACCCTTCACCCTCTTCAGACCTCTGTGAGCACTGCATATACACAAGTACACACAGACAATGCTGACAAAACACCTATACACATAAAATGAGAATAAACATTTAATTATCTACAGTATAAAAGAATACATAAAAATGTTTTAGATATTTTTGGGCTTAATAATAGTTTTAGCTAATCAAATACAAATAAAGCCTCACTAACTTTTAAAAATTAAAAAATATGGAAATCATCAAAATAATTTTAGGCTTGCAATAAAGAAGTTCAGTATGAGAAAATCAAACAGTTAAAACTATATAAAAATAAGATCAGCTATCTTTAATATAGAATTATGTCAATAAACTTTCCAAATACTTAAAACTTACTTTGTGACTTTGCATATTTTGTCTTGTGACTGTTCATGCAAGCAGTTGAACAATATGGCTCCATATATCCATTAGGACCTATACACTGAGTCATATCAAAAAATCTGCACTGTGTTCGGCAACCAGTACACGTTGTCAGTTTTCCATATTTCTAAAATTTGAACATAAAAAGATAATTAAACACACACACACACACACACACACACTCAACTAGAACTAATTTCATAAAGTTTTTTTTTTTTTTTTGGTTTTTCGAGACAGGGTTTCTCTGTGGCTTTGGAGCCTGTCCTGGAACTAGCTCTCGAACTCACAGAGATCCACCTGCCTCTGCCTCCCGAGTGCTGGGATTAAAGGCGTGCACCACCATTGCCCGGCTCATAAAGCATTTTTTAAGAGCAAAAGACAGAGCTCTATGGAGCCCAGGAAGGCCTCAAAACTTATGACCTTCTTTCCTTAGCCCCACAAAATCTGGGATTGCAGAAATATGTCATCATGCCTGACTCAAAGCCTTTCCTGTCATTTCTAAATGATTCTATTATATTCTTTCTAAATACAAACTAATTGTGCCACCCACTAAACTAGGTTCTAGCAAACTAATCGTCATCTCAATCTCCTTCAAAAAAAAAAATGGTTTTTGTTGATATTTAGTTGAAAATCTAGGAGAGGCATAATAACTTTTTTGTGTGTACGTGGTTTTGGAGCTGTGTTCAAGACTGCATCTCTAAGAAACAAAAACAAAGAAAACTCTATGGCTACTAAATCTCACTTCCTGGAGGTAGATTTTGGAGCCCAGAAGTTGAAAAAACAGATCAAGTTCTGGACAACTACTATTTGGGAAACAAAATAATGAAGGGATCTGCACAGGAAAGAACTGTGGCTACCTAACCACCGGTATCTCAAGAGGCTTTGGCGAAGAACTACTGAGTGCATGTGTGAGAAGGACAGACGTGACAGGAGCTGACAGCAGTGCTGCATTTATCAATCTCAGCATGTACAAAGTTGAAGCAGGAAGGTAGGCTACATAACGTGACCCTCTCTCAAAGAGATACAGCACCAACAAAAAACACCTCAAAATGGAGCACAGAGAGAGGAAAATAATACATAGCGCCTCAGTGGTAAGAAACATTGACAGCAGGAGTAAGATGTGTGAGAGAGGCATTAGTCCAGGTAAGTAACACCAAAATTGTGTCTGAGAAGAATTGTCTAATGACACAAGGATTTTCTGACGAATAAAAAACAAGAAAAATTTGGTGGAATTGAAAAATCTATCTCTTGGAGGAAATGAAAACATTCATCATCTGATATAATTTAAAAGAATAAATTTTAATAATTCCTTAGACAACTATTATGTTAAAATACACTTTAATGCTTGAAAATGGATGCAACGTTATGACATTTGACACCAGGAACTTACACAGTATAAGATAACTAATTCCCACAAGCTGTCCTCTGCCCTGCATATGCCCACATACATATACACATATACAAACATGAAATTATTTTTTATTTAAATGAATCTTCAATCTCACCAACATTCCGCTTACCTCAGGCTGCATTAAGAAAGAATCCTGCATATGATCTCGAACTTCCTTCAGGAAACTTGGATGACTACCTACCTAAAACATTTTAAAAGATTTTGTAAGTGCATGAAGAAAAGGTGTCAGACTGAAAAGTAAATAAAAATCTATGAAAGCTGCTTCAATGATTGACTGATTTAAAACCTTCTCCTTTCTTTTTTTTTAACTTATTTTTTTAAGATTTATTTTATTTATTATGTATACAGTGTTCTGTCTGCATGTTTGCTTGCAGGCCAGAAGAGGGCATCAGATCTCATTATAGTTAGTTGTGAGCCACCATGTGGTTGCTGGGAATTGAACTCAGGACCTCTGGAAGAGCAGGCAATGATCTTAACCTCTGAGCCATCTCTCCAGCCCCCTCCCCTTCTCCTAACTTTGAACAATACATTTTCTGTTCTGTGATCACTATTGAAGAAGTTGGGGGGAGGGAAATACAATGATAAAACAACACCCCCCC
>NC_022019.1:8509668-8518151 GCF_000317375.1 Microtus ochrogaster
AAAAAAAAAAAAAAAAATTAAAGAATCAGAGAACTGTAAATAGACAATAAATAGAAACTACTCTGTGTTATCTTTGGAGCTGCGGAGGAATAAGAAAAGAAGACAGAATTCTCCAAGAAATACTGCCTGGGGACTGGAGAGATGACTCAGAGTTTAAGAGCACTGGTTACACTTCCAGAGGTCCAGAGGTCAATTCCCAGCAACCACATGATGGCTCACAACCATCTGTAATGAGATCTAATGCTCTCTTCTGATGTGCAGGAGAAACCCTGTCTCGAAAATGGCAGGTGTCTGAAGAAAGCAGCTCAGATAGTGAAGTGTTTTCCAGCAATTATAAGGATACAAGTTTAATCCCCAGAATCTAACTTAAAAAGCTGGGCATGGTGGTGGCATACATTTGTAACCCCAGTGCTGGGGGACTGTAAATGGATAGATGCTCTGGAACTCTGGAGCCAGTCAGTCTAGCCAAATCATGAGCACCCAATCTCAGGGTAAATGCCTCAAAAGCCAAGGTGACTAAAGAATAACACTCACAACTAACCTGTGACATACATACATACATACATACATACATACATACATTACATTACATATATGCATCCAAGACGCACCCATGCCATCTCTAGCACCCCCAAATACATCAAAAAGAAAATGGAAAAACAAGATATAGAAAATACATATACCTTTTCCTAAATTAATAAGACACAAAGGTTTGGAAGCTGACCAGAGAATGAGAAGAAATATATAGAGGCACACCATTATAACTACAGTACTTCCAGCATACAAATACAATCAATGTAAATAACCAAAGAGCATACATAATTAAAATACAATGGACAACATAGGAATGGTGATATATGTCTACAATCCCAGTATTTGGGAGGACAAGGCAAGAGATCAAGTTCAAGACCAGCCAAAACTAGAAGTTCCGTCTTAAAACAGCAAAATAAAGATAATGTAGTGAGAATTTTGAACATCTTTACTTTTATTCTTATAGACAGAAATGTGTACTCCCTTCAATCCAATTCATACTTTGAAACTCTAACTTCCAATTGAATTGTTATGTATTGTTATGGCTAAACAAGGTCATAGGGGTGGGGATATAATGAAATAAACCTGGTTTCCCTTTAAGAAGAGAGAAAGGCAAAGAAAAAAAAGTTGTAGAGAAGTAGGAAGAAGAGGCAGCACCAGAAACTTGAACTTTCATCTTCCAGAACTGTCAGAATGTCAATTACTATTTATTAAGCCAGAGTCCATGATCTGGTATATAGTAGCCCTAAAGAACTAATTAAATATTAATCTAATCATGTTTTCATAATTTAACTTTTAATAATGATTTCACAGGGGCTGGAGAGATGGCTCAGAGGTTAAGAGCACTGGCTGCTCTTCCAGATGTCCTGAGTTCAATTCCCAGCAACCACATGGTGGCTCACAACCATCTGTACTGAGATCTGGCACCCTCTTCTGGCTTATGGGCATACATCGAGGCAGAATGTTGTATACATAATAAATAAATAAATAAATCTTAAAAAATGATTTCATAAAATTACGATAAAATGCCCCCCCCAAAAAATTACGATAAAATGGACTATTATTCCATAAAGAATGAAAAAGATCAATCCATGTAGTGATAGGGAATGAGTTCAGAGACATATATGGCAACACATACATTAAGATACCTCCTGTTTCAGGCAGCGGTGTGCACACCTTTAATCCCAGCACTCGGGGAACAGAGGCAGGTGGATCTCTGTGAGTTCGAGGGCAGCCTGGTCTACAGAGTGAGTTCCAGGACAGACCCCAATGCTACAAAGAAGCTGTCTTGAAAAATCAAAACAAACAAACAAAAAAAGAAAACCTCAAAAGAAAAATCATTAAAAAAAAAGATACCTTCTGTTTAAGAAAAAGATAAACTATCAGTAGCTTGGCTATTTCCTTAAGTTTCTAAAAAATATACAAAACAAAGACTAAAAATTGATACCTAAAAATAATACAAAGGAATCAAGGAGAAACAAAATAGTAGCTAAACTAAAGCTAAGCTTAGTATGCATGTTTTATGTCTACATGTATTTGCAAAGTCAAATTAGAGGGCTAAAACTGGAAATTAATCTAAAAGCTGAAATACAAAGGCCCAAGTTCTAACAGTTTGAAAGTCCCTCTCCAAATCCCCCCAAAAAGAAAATTCAAAAGAATTATACTAGATCACAAGTTAATTTTCAAAAACCTACATATTTCTTACTTCATTTGAGTTAAGCCATTTTCATATAAAAAAATTATAGAATTAAATGAGATTCCAAAATAAATAAGGCTAAATCCTCCTACAATGCTTCCAAACTCACCCAAAATACCTGGGGCTTTAGCACATGAGTTACCTGTTTGTATTCACTGACACAACTCTGACAGCAAAATCTTTTCTGCTGACCATCAATCACCAGAACATTATTTCCAGCACCTTTACTGGGCAAATATTCTCCACACTGTTCACAGCAATTCATTATTAGACCATTGGCCATTCTATATCTATTGAAGCAGTGGTCACTGCATAGCTTATGAGTCATATTTTTAAAACTAACTTCATGGCGAATCTAAAAGAAAAACAAACAGAATTTTAAGAGTGTATCTGTTTTCAAGGAGCTAAAAAGCTTAATTCACAGCAACATAAACACAAGAAGGCTAATTTGAGGAAAAGCAAAAATCAAAATACATTTTTCTATGTCTCTGAACTATTTATATACACAAAAACATATGAACACATGCATTGCACTTATCACTATAAACTTCTCTAAAAATAAGTTAAAAACAACAGAAAGCCGGATAGTGAAGGTGCACGCCTTTAATCCCAGCATTTGGAAGGCAGAGGATGGCAGATCTCTGAGAGTTAGAGGGCAGTCTATTCTACAAGAGCTAGATCCAAGACAGGCACCTAAGCTACACAGAGAAACCCTGTCTCGAAAAACCAAACACAACAGAAAATCCACACTTTCATAAACAGACTTATTATAAATCTTTAGACAACTCCAAAAGAAATGATAAAGTACACTGCACTAGGCAAGGAAGAAAAAAAAGTCAGTACTACAAACAATTCAAATAAAGTACGCATACATAGGTTACTTTAATATCATAATAATGTGAATTAATTTTGGAAATTCTTCCATTTCTATTTGCCTGTTTGTGTTTCTTGTATAGTTACCCATTTGTATAAATAAACATATGACCAATAAAAAGGGGAAAGTACAATCATAATACTATAACTCTTTTCTGTCAACCTGATGAAATAAACAAGGTAATTAATTCTTCCTGAGTCAGTTTTCTTGGAAGACTAGGATTACATAATGGAATACTCTAAAAAGTTTATATATCCTCACTTTTAAGGACACAGGCACCAATAAAAGAATAGGGGGAAACTGTCAACATCCAAAATGATCTCACGTGAGAGCAAGTGAAAAGTACAAACCTCGGTGAGTTTGCCACAGATTGTGCATCTCGATTTATTTAGAGCTCCTTTAGCAGGACTCTGCTTGTCCTCATAGAGAGACAGGCAAGATGTACTACAAAATTCTTGGAAGGATTCACTTGAATCTACTTGAGCAACAATTGTTCCTTTCATTGTAGTTATATCTCTGAAAAATAAGACGTACAACTTAAAGTTCCATTTCAAAAGTAACTAAAAATAAAAGTTGTAACTGATATTTTTAATTTCCACAGACTAATTCATGGAAATAAAACATCATTTTTAGATTCAAGAGATCACTTTTAGTATAAAATATGTACTCTTGGAAAAAAAAAGATCAAAAAGTCGCCGGGCAGTGGTGACACATCCATTTAATCCCAGCACTCGGGAGGCAGAGACATGCACTATGAATTCGAGCCCAGGCGGACTACAGAGTGAGTTCCAGGACAGGCTCCAAATTTACTCAAAAAAACAAAAACAAAAGATTAAAAAGTCAAAACAGCCAGACAGTGGTGGAGAATGCCTTTAAACCCAGCACTGGGAGTAAGACACAGGTGGTTCTTTGTGAATTCGAGGCCAGCCTCTACAGAGCAAGTACCAAGACAGGCAGGAAAGATACACAGAAAAACCCTTTCACACACACAAAAAAAAAAATTATACACACACAAAAAAACAACCAAAAGTAAAATTATTTGATTCTGTCACTAATACTTTATCTTCACATGCACTAACAAGGCTTTAAGATCGGAAAAACTAAAATTACCATAGTTGCATTAAATTAAAGTCAAAGACTAATTTACTTCAACTGATAATACCAGTTCAATTCCCCTCCCCAACTAATAGGCAATCATTAAGACTCCTAGATTATGGGAATTTAACATCAGGAGAGACTACACAAAGTATTTTCTTCTTAAATGCACCACTTGGCAGACATGGTGGCTCACATCATTAATCCAAATACTTAGTTGGGGGGAGGGTTGGGGAGAGCTTGGGGAAGTGGGAGGGTGGAGATGGAGAAAGGACGGATATGGGAGCAGGGAAGAAGATATCTTAATTAAGGAAGACATTTGGGGGTTGGCAAGAGGCTTGGCTCTAGAGGGGTTTCCAGCTGTCCACGGGGATGTCCCCAGGTAGGACCCTGGGCAGTGGAGGAAAGGGTGCTGAACTGGCCTTGTCCCATAGTCAGATGACTATCTTGAATATCACCATAGAACCTTCGTCCGGCGACAGATGGAGATAGAGACAGAGAACACATTGGAGCACTGGACTGAGCTCCCAAGGTCCAGTTGAAGAGCAGAAGGAGGGAAAATATGAGCAAGGAAGTCAGGACCGGGAAGGGTTGGTCCACCCACTGAGACAGTGTGCCTGAGCTAATGGGAGCTCAACAAAGCCAGCTGGACTGGGACTGAACGAGCATGGGATCAAACTGGACCCTCTGAATGTGGCTGACAATGGGGGCAGACTGAGAAGCCAATGATAATAGCACTGAGATTTGTCTCTACTGCATGTACTGGCTTTTTGGGATCCTAGTCTGTTTGGATGCATACCTTCCTAAGCCTGGATGGAGGGGGGAGGTACTTGGACTTCCCACAGGGCAGGGTACCCTGTCCCCTCTTAGGACTGGAGGGGGAAGAGGGAGGGTATATGGGGGAGATGGAGGGAAATGGGAGGAAAGGAGGAAGTAGAAATTTTGAATAGTATTATTTATAAAGCAATAAAAAATAAATTTAAAAAATAGTTAGATGGTAGAGGTAAAAAGCATCAGGAGTTCAAGGTCCTCAGTATACAGTCAACCTAGATTACATAGACCCTAAATTATAGAATGAATTAATGTATAAATAAATAAAATGATGGGTAAATACAATAAGGGGGCATGCTCCTGTAATCCCAGTACAATGGAGAAATAGTGTGACTGCCATAATTTTGAAGCCAAAATGTCTTATATAAAGTTCTAAGATAGCCTGGACTACAAAGCAAGACATCTCAATAAATAAATAAATAAATAAATAAATAAATAAATAAATACACAAAAAAATAATAATAATACTATTGACTTTAAATTTAAATACTAAATTTCTAGACTATTACAGCATTTAAGTATATTGTAAAATAATCTAAACACTATAGAACAATTGTTTTTGTCCTTGGATTTACTATAAGAATAAAACACTAAGTCCTTATCAGAAGTTCAATACACCTAAAACTAGTTTCAGATTTGGGCAGCTCTGAGAGAGTACAAAAAAATCCACTTGACCCTCAATACAGTATATCATCCAGTTTTGTTTGCAATCATTGAAAACAAATCTAAAACAGGACAGAAACTCTTATTTTCAAGAATACCAAAAAAACCCCAAAACAAACAAATTAAAAGTACCTGGGTCATAAAACTACATTTTGACAACAGTCAAAAAAATACTCAAATACACAGAATGTTTCATATCTGTATCATAAGTGTAAGCACACAACTTTCTAACATTGTTATATTCTTACAATTACTAATGCATTTAGTAGTAGAGTGCCTCTATAAGGTGAGGCTCTAGGCTTGATCCCTAGCACTGTAAATAAAGAAAAAAAGTAAATCAACATAAATATATTTATATTGTTATCATATTATATAAATATTCACATTTTTGCAAGGGATTCATTGGAGATGACAGTCAAAATTACAAGGGCCTAAATAAATTAGTTCAAAACCTACCAAATAGGAAGCCCAATCTATAAGCTACCAGACTTTCAAAGGAGCTTACCAAATTTTAAAACATGAATGAATTCATCTCTAAGTGTCTCAATGAAATTTCTAAAAAAAATTTATGATCATTATTTAACCACATGGAATGGTATGAAAGGTTAATCTTACTTTTTACACATAACACAGAGTTTCTTTGGAGCAGGTTTATGAGAGAAAGAAGAAAGGCAGGTGGTTGAACAAAAGAGGTGAGCTGATCCTTTTCGTTGATAAGCTGTCTGCCCCTTCTGCAGAGGTTTCTTACAGTTTGCACAAGTGACTTTAACTGGTTTAGTGGGCTGCTGTTGAGCAGCAGAAGGCTGGAATATCTGTTTAGGAAGTGAGGCCACTGGTGATAAAGAATCCACCCCTTGTTGTTTCTGGTTACGAGGAAATGATGCTGATTGGGAGATCCAGGAATCTAAAACAAAATATAGAGAAAAGAATAATCAAATAGGTATTTATAGACATAGAACTTTATTAGCAAAGAAGTAGTTTTACTTTTTTAGTATGCCAAAGTTTATAATACTAATTAAAGCCACATGTGATGGCTCATGCCTATAATCAACACTTGGGGAACTGAAACAGGAGTGCCACGAATTTAAGACAAGCTTGAGACCCTGCCTCAGATGCTAATGAAGCAACAATATTTTTGGGGGTTTGTTTGTTTGTTTGTAATTGAGGCAGGGTTTCTCTCTGTGTAACAGTCCTAACTGTCCTGGAACTAGCTCTTGTAAACCAGGTTGGCCTCAATCTGACAGAGATCCGACTGCCTCTGCCTCCCAAGTGCTGGGATTAAAGATGTGCACCACCACAGCCTTGCATGAAGCAACAATTTTGCAGAAGTAGGAGCATCTATGGGTAAGATTGTCTGCTTTCTAGAAACAATACATTATAGTCTTAAAAATGGCAAGACAGTAATTTTAAATTGTTCTCATAAAAGAAAGGAAGTATATGATGTGCTGTGTGATCAGCTTGATTTAGCCATTCCACAATGTACACATATTCCCAATCAACATGTTCTACATGATAAAAGCACATTTTTTTTTCTGATAATTTAAATAAAAAAGAATGGCCAGGCAGTGTTGGAGCATGCCTTTAATCCCAGCACTTGAGAGGTAGAGGAAGATGGATCTCTGCAAGCTCAAGACAACAAGCCTGGTCTACACAGAGAGTTCCAGGACAGCTAGTACTGTTGCACAGAGAAACCCTGTCTTGAAAAATAAAAAGAATGGAGCTGAATAGATTAAGTTGGTAATGTACTTGCTACACAAGCATGAGAATCTGAGTTGAAAAGAACTCACAGTTTTTATTGTTTTCTTTGCTTGCTAGGTTGTTCTATTTTGTTTTTTAAAAAAGCAAGCCAAGTGGGTAGAGAGATGGCTTGGAGATTAAGAGCACTGGTTGCTCTTCCAGAGGTCCTGAGTTCAATTCCCAGCAACCACATGGTAGCTCAAAAGTACTAAAATAAGATCTGACAGGCAGAACAATGTATGCATAATAAACAAACAAATCTTAAAAAAAAAAAAAAACCCGGTGGTGGCCATACTCGCCTTATCCCTGCAGACAGGAGGCAGAGGCAAGCAAATTTCCAAGTTCAAGGCCAGTCTGGTCTACAAAACAAGTTCCAGGACAGCTAGGACTGTTATTTTCCTGGGAAGGGAGGGGGAGATTGAAGCAAGCTAAGTAAGGTACAAACTCATAATCCCAGTACTGAGTCTGAGGCAGAAACAGATTCCAAGGGTTCACTGGCCAGCCAGCCTAGCCGACTTAGTGAGTTCCAGGCAAATAAGAGATCTTGTCTCAAAGAATAAGACAGAGAGTGACTGAGGAACAATACTCAAGATTAACCTCTGGCATCCAAAGGACTGCACATGAACCCTCCACAAACACCCGTTCACATATACACAACAAAGCAATAAGTAAAAATAAATTTGCATTCTGCCCCCTCTAAGATTGGTGTACCACTTAGAAAACTGTGTTTCACTCTTCTTTAAACTAGAAATAGCACCAAGCATTAAATGTGGTAATACAAGTAATAAAGCACAGTGACTAGCATGCAGTAAGCACTAAAAATATGTCACTGGCTATGAGATAGGAAGTGCAGGCAGAGAAATCGATAACCAGGCATGCTAACAAAACTTGGAGACTTCTTTACCTACAAAAATATTTAAGAGTGATTTCTTGGTTCTGATCCATTCTATCAGCCTTGCCGGGTGGTGGTGGCGCACGCCTTTAATCCCAGCACTCGGGAGGCAGAGGCAGGCGGATCTCTGTGAGTTCGAGACCAGCCTGGTCTACAAGAGCTAG